>NC_090269.1:120592011-120909511 GCF_040414725.1 Anabrus simplex
CGAACTCGAAGGATAAATTTTAGATACAAATTTCAAAATCCCAGAATATACTGGTGGTTTGCAGGGTGCATGAAATAAGAAATCCATATACCTCCATTGTTATTGTTTTTACGAAGAAATAGTTCAGGATAAAAATGGTTTGAATGCAATTCTTAGCAGTTTTGTTCAGGGTAACATTTCGGCAATGCGTGTAGGTGCCAAGTCTATCGGGGTGGTTTGGGTAATATTCGTAATACTGACTCTATAGGATGGACTGGCATCGTGGTATACCTTTTAGCATCCTCCAAATTCAGATTACTTTTGCGAACTTTATCCGTAGCTTAAAGTCCGTAGCTGCATGTCAAGCCTCGCCATAGCTCACTTGGCAGGTGTGCGGTGGGAGTTGTGATAGTGTTTGGTGCTAGAAGGTGTGAATCTCAAGTAAGTACTTTTTAATTTGCCGCCAATTGCATGGTATAGTGTAAGTTTGCGTACTTGATAGCTTCCGCAGAACGATTTCTTTATGTGGACCTGTAAAAGGATGTGGAATAGGGTATTGAGCTGGGTTGGAGGAAGATGAAGAGGTCTGTGGCTAGGATGCAAGCAATCAATTAGCTACGTCGTACATGTTCCAAGCTTCGTAGGCAACAGGTAGGGCAAAGTGTGCCTCATTGGAACGAGAACAACATGCGATGATAAGTAGGTATGTAGTTGCGCGAATTCTCCTCCTTCCAGCCACGTCGCAACATAACACAACGCAAAGCTTATTCTATGCCTTGTGATGTATTCCAGCGACCAGTATGTGGATATGTTACTCATCTATGGAGAAACTAGACAGAATGTATACCAGGCACTACGCCTGTATCAAGAACGTTATCCGAGTAGACGACAACCCACAGGCTTGACATTGCGGAGTGCGGAAAGACGTCTGCATGGATACTGCGTCTCTGGTAAGTACACGACCTGTTCGAGATCATCGCATGACGTCTGCTCAGAATAAAGAGATTGTGTTTTCTGGTGTCCGGCATAACCCTCACACTAGCCACACGGGCCATTGTACAAGAAACAAACATCAGTCGGGCGTCTGTGTCGCGGATATTGAATACCCAACGGTTTCACCCGTACTATCTGCACTTACTCCACGAACTCCATGGTCATGATTTTCAAGTACGGATGGCGTTGTGTCAATGGATCCTACAACACGTGGACACTGATCCTGCCTTTTTATAGACCATTTACGAACGAAGCGCGGTTCCACTACAATGGAACCGTTTATCGACATAATATTCATTACTGGTATGTGGATAATCCCCCGACAGACAGCTTTTCAGGTGCAGTGGGGCGTGAATGCACGGTGTGTCAGCGTGCGTGTTCACTTGATTGGTCCCATTTCTTTGAGGGACCTATGACGGAGAACACTCTCTTCGGGTTCCCGGAGTTGACCTACCACCATTCTTGGAACATGTGCTATTCTTTGAACTCTGCAGGGTGTGGTTTGAACATCGCAGAGCTCCACAACTGTGGTCGTCCGGAACCATATCCATGCGACGTATCTTGATAAATGGATAATAACAGGAGGACCTGTCCTCTGGCCCGTCAGATTACCCGATCATACGCCCCTGGAATGTTTTCTGTGGGACCATGTAAAACAACTGGTGTATACACGTGAGCCGAAAAATCCTGGTCATCTTAGATAGCATGCCGATCCATTACACCGGAGATGTTGCAACCTACCAGACGGTACTTGCAACACCGCGCGCAGCTCTGTATCGTCCAGGGACGTCGTCAATTTCGAGCAGGTGCTGCGTTAAAAGGTAACTGATATTCTGTCACAAGGTTCCTAGCCTCTTCCAACCCAGATCCATACCATAAGCCACCATATTAATGGCCCTTTTCAGGATCAAATAAACAGTTCCGTCTGTTGAAGCTATCAAGTATTCAACCTTGCCATATCCCAGTCAGCAGGTTGTTAAAAATAGAACTTACGTGGGATTCGATCCTTCGAGCAACGTCCTTTACCACAATTCCCATCGCGCCCCTGCCAAGTGAGCTGTTACGAGGCTCGACATGCAGTCTATACAATACCTGTTCCTGGTCTGTGTGTGCACCTTCTGATGCAAGCCACATATTCTTCGTGTCTGTGCTAGTTTTACGGGTTCATCTGGGATATTCACAATTAATTAATAGCGACACTCTCGATGCTGGCTGGTTTTTAGCCCTTACCCTCACATCTCTTTATATTATCCTGGTTTAGGGAGAGGGACCGACGTATTTCAGAATTGTACTTGTACCGGGTGTACACCTTCTTCGCCCAGTTAAATTGCGCGCCTTCTGTAAGGCCATCTATGTAATTTAACTTGAACTAATTAATGTATGATACTTGGGTTTGCAACTGTTAGATGCCTGTACCATAGGCAACGTGCGTGTCGCTCTAGCGGCCGGGCGGAGAACAACACGTGGGGCAGACTCCAGACTCGCAGTTACGCAGTAGCTGTTCTGTTATGACTGTCCTATTCTGCTTTGGAGTGCTGTTCGGTGTTCACAGGACAATTTCAGGTATTTTTACGACCGTCCTTGTGCAAATGACACTGCGTACGAAACATTTCATATTGTGGCTTAGTGAGGAAAATGTTCAAGAAACAATTCCTCCAGCATTTAAGAGAAATTACGGCAATTGTCGAATCATTATTGACTACACGGAATTTAAGCTTGAACAGCCTCCCCAAGTAGATCACGTCTAGTGGTATGATTGCCTTTAAATCTAATAAATGTTACGGTGGAAGAGCTAGCGACTCATTCATAACAACGGACAGTAGTTTATTAACTTTCCTTCAACCTGGTGATGAGGTCGTGGCTGATAAAGGATTTCCCAGCATCAGAACTAACTTATCTGGCCGCGGTGTCGTAATCGTGACACCACCGTTCTTACATGACGGGGGATTAACAGCTGAGGAAGTTGAGAGTACTTACAATATTGCATGTGTTAGAATTCACGTAGAAAGGTGTATTCAAATAATCAAAACATATAATATATTACAGAAATTGCCAACAGAATTTTTTCCACACGTGGATGACATCGTGCATGTGTGTTGCGTGTTAACGAATTTGCAACCTCCAATAATTATAGAATAGTTTGAGAATTGTTCTACCATCAGTTTGTTTGATATATATATATTCTTTGTTTACATTTTGTTTTGTTCAACGTTCAACAAGCAAGCGAGAACTGACAAATAAATACTTTATTATTATTATTATTATTATTATTATTATTATTATTATTATTATTATTATTATTATTAGGATTACCGCTAATTTTTGGCGAGTAATTATTGAAATAGAACTTTGTCATTTTGGTGAGACATTCCTCGACATAATTATTATCCTGATAAATAGGTATTGTCAACTGTTGTGCTTTGCTATATACTGCACCCTTGAAAATTGGTTATTGGTTTGTATGGAAAGAATATTTTATTGCTGGGGTGGAACAATGCATAAATTTATCATCCAGGCAGGTGATTTCAACTCTGCACTGTCTGCTAGCCCGCAGGGAAACAGGTTTTTCCCGTGCCGTGTAAGCGAGTCTGGTTTTTTTTGTACCTTGTTGAAGACACCAGAGGGGTGGCACGTGGACAGGAACTCTACCTGATTAAAAGCGATCAATACTTTGAGATTTTGACGTCATGATATTTAACCAATTGAATAGCAAGGTTAGCCCGATCGCTAAATCTCAGCCAATAAAATTTAATTAACAAACACACCTACGTCTTGAAGAAATAAATACCCATGTATCTGGGGAAATCATTCTCTTTTGCTCTTTTGCTCATGTGCATTCTGCTCATTCGCTCAGTTGCTCAGTTGCTCAGTTATCTACGGGAATAATTGTTCGAGCACATGTGTTATTGGAAACGGCGTATCCGACGTGGATCATTACCAGCATTCATTTGATGAAAGACGATAATTTTCCTGCTTCTGAGGAAATTTTGTGACACAGAAATATCGGAAACGCAGCAGTTCAGATTTCCTTAACTTTATAAATCTGAAGAAAACTGTGCCATCTTGAAGAATCGAGTGTGTGTTGGGGACTATTTCTAAGACATATCTTTTAGTTTCAGCTTTCACCAGAAGACGGAAGATCCCTAGCAGTCCTGAAATATTTTGGAAGAATGGAACTTCAGCATTACGACAGAGTTTGTAATTGTCCTAAGTCCTCGCCTGCTGCAGCCATGTATAATTAAAATGTGAGGCATAATTCAGCCTGGGAGAGAATAACATCGGAGATGGAGTTTGGTTAAATATTCACTGATCATCAACCGAGTCCAGAAGCCAAGTCTACTACAGCTAAGATTTTAAATTATACTTTTCTCTATTTTCTGTTGTAATAATTATGTAGACGTAGTCCTCGCTTGAATATTTGAAATCATTTCTAATAGTCTTTGTAGTTAGGAATTTCACTCTTCTTTCACTGGTGTTGGTAGATTTGATGTGTGTGAGAGTGTATTTGGGACCTATAATTTGTTCTATTTGAGTGAGTGCTTCGTGACATGTTCTCACTGTCCCATGATAAGGCGAGAAAAGTGTTAAAAATATTTGACCCACGTGATAATAGTTATTAATTTATAAAATAATGATGGAATAATTTTTGAATTATTTGGGACAGAATATCGACGTGTTCTGTGAATTTAGGGTTTTTTCTTGATGTTTTGTGGTTTACCATAGATTCGAAATAGAATAGAGTCATCTATGATTTCATTAAACCATAGCCTGCGATGACGCGACCGCGCGCGTATAATAATAATAATAATAATAATAATAATAATAATAATAATAATAATAATAATAATTGACATTATTACGGTCTAATAGAATGTTTAAAGGTCATGAGTGTAATTATTATTGTGCTTATAAGTGATTAATGTGTGCTATATTGAAGTAAATGTTGGCCTGGAATATTGGTCGTGGTTTGAATGTCCACAAATTTTGCATTTACTGTCATTGGTATTTTTGAGACTTGTAAATGGATCTTAAGATAGGATTTTATTTGTGTGTCCATTACACGAGTCAGTTAAGGAAGAGAGTGTGTCTTTGAACATAATTTCTTCTTATGCAGCACATATTGATGGATAATTTGAGATAATAGGAGATTAAAAATAACGCAGTCGTGACTCATAGACCGTATGCGCGAATGTTTATTTATCTGTGAATGTAGGCAGTTCTATGGAATTTTTAGTGATGATTTCTACTGTAAAATTACCCTGGAACATCGTTGTGGAATTTATTTCATTGGAAAAGTGATAATCCTGTCACAATCTCACGTCAGACGATCGTAATGGTAGCCCTTGTCTGATATTGTCATCGGGAGAAACTCTCATAATTCAAATAAAATTTAAAATTAAAAATCAAGAGATAGGGTTCGATAAATCTATTTGATAATATTGCCGTGGACCAAAGCTTGAATGTGAGATGGATGAATGACTGATTTTGTTTGTAATTGTGATTTCCATGGTTATATTTCGTCATGTTATGTGTACGCTGAGCGCGTAAAGTTTCGATTTTTGTTGTTGTTTTGTGGCGAGCATATTTGGCTCAATTATGAATCTTTAAGTAATTTTATGACGGAATAAGATAGATTAGGATCTTTGCTTCGAGGGAAAATACTTAAGCAAGGATCGCGTCAATGAACTAAGCTCACAAAATGTAAAATGTTTAACCCTACAATGCGAGAATTTTAAGT
The DNA here is from genome assembly GCF_040414725.1 of Anabrus simplex. Taxonomy (NCBI): domain Eukaryota; kingdom Metazoa; phylum Arthropoda; class Insecta; order Orthoptera; family Tettigoniidae; genus Anabrus; species Anabrus simplex. Next base: position 120,597,722 of record NC_090269.1, read on the forward strand.
CTTTATTGTGAGTTGTGCACAACACTAGGACAATTGATATAAAAATAAGAATCAAATGAGTTGGATATTGGATTTCAAAATAATTTTATTATATAATTTGAAGCTTAAATAATTAATTAGAATAATATTTAATTAATAGAAATGATTATTTGATTTTTCGTGTGAGGTAAAAATCTGACTCACGGTAAAATGAATCGCAGAGATTTGTTAATTTAAATAATAATTTTTAAAAAAATAATTCAGATTTTTGATATTTTGAGATACGATTTTCTCAAATAATAATTTATTTAATTTCCTAATACGATTTATTAAGACCCACTTTCGTATTTTTACAGAATGCAAATTAATGAAGAACTGTGGGTGAATTCCAGCAGGGAAGAGATAAATAATTTAGTTCAAGATTTTGAAAATATTTATAGAATCTGGAAAGTGCTGATAATTTATTTAATAAATGTTAAAACCCATTTCTTTTTAGTGTTTTCATTTGTCGTCAGTCCTTAGATTGTCCCTGTCCCCTATAATTTAGCGTTGCCTGTAAGAGAACGTTCCGCCTCTGGGACTTTTGCTTACCGGCTGAGCTGCCCGGCAAAACGGGGGCAATACATACAGTTCACATTTTCTCAAACCAGTTACGTGCATCAGTATTTGTATTAGTGTGTAATACATATGACTTGTCTTTAACTGTATGTTATTTTGCTCGTCAGAGTACATTTTCTTGCACATTTCCTGACTCATCTACTATTGGTTTATCTTTACAGGAAGATGGACACTTAACTTCTAACATTGTGTCAGCTACATTTCCTTTGAGAACTATGCCATCTGGAGATCCACAAATCCAAGGTTGTTTCTTGTGGTTTATTAACCCACATCGAATAACACGGACACCAAATTAACTTCCACAGCATTCTATTGCTTCACTTTCCATTTCACTTCCGTAAGAAGGATTGTTCAAAGCAGCTCCCCCAATTGGAGATTCTGTTACAAATGTGAGAGCTAAAGTATCAAAGTCAAGACGCCTAGTTTCGATCCGATGTGCTTTCGTGCTAGCAGATATTCTTATGTTTCTTTCTTGAAACCATCGAGGGCTTCCTGATTGACATAGAGTGTCCAGGGAGATTTTAATTATATGATGTGTATCAAGCTGCACTTGGCGGGTAAAAAACATTTCGTCATCCACAGTGCGAAAGGTGTATTTGTCTGACAAGCGCACGTCGTTAGAGACTTGTAAATGTAATAGCTGTGTCACAATTTCCTCACATTCTTCTCTCTCCACATCATTCACTACCCTGTCTATCAATGAGGTGACTACGACCCTGCACGATTGTTCGATTTCAGTACCTGCTTCTGCTCGAAGCATTGTACGAAGACTGCAACGGATGTGTTTTAAAATATCCTCAGTTAATTCGAAGAGGGGAAGAGATGCCTCCAAAGTCCTTTTACCGAACAGTTCTATGCGTTTGAATTTTCTATATTTTTCTGTTGACATTGTTTTCGGACTCGGTTTTCCCCATTGTTGCGGACGGTCTGTTTCGAGACAACACTTTCATTATTTATATAAAACACTACCGCAGCTACGTGTTTGCAAGTTCCTCTGGCGCCGGGAAGACAGGAACATTCGCTGGTAGAGACATTACGATTCTGGTCAACCTGGACACAAAATAAAAATGCGTACAACTTAGCAAACATGCATTAAGTAATCCTTACTAAATAAACTTTATAAATTGTTACCTAACTATACCTTACCTATCTCAAGTTTCACGGTGTAAGGCGGCAAAGTGACAGACGTTTGTCGGGTGACTTTTCCTGTGATGTATCCGAAACCATTCGAAATTAACTCTTCAACGCCGTTCACGTGGCCATTGACAACAAGATTTCTTCCTTTATTGCATGATGATTCACTTATATCCCCGAATTGAATCGCTTTAAACACACGTTGTACTGAGACTCTCGCACTATGCCTCACCTCTTGTTTCAGAACGGGCCACTATGTAGCGCTAGTAGTAGCATTTCGATCTATCTGCACGGTGCCTATAGGCCTAAGTGCCCCCTGTGGCGGGATGAAGGACAATTAATTCTCAAGGGAATGTTGATTTTTAAAAGTTGATTTTTACTGTTCGATAACCTTAGTTCTTGAAGATTTTTTGTTCTTGTGTCAATGTTGTCAACACTTCTGCCCCTCCAACTCCTGTGTCTATCAACCAGTCAAAAGTTTTGTGAATATTTTCTCTAGCTAATTATAATTGGAGGTGTGTACAAGCATCCAGCCGATCTGGAAAGAGTTCTGGAAATTTCCCCTCGAAATACTATAAAAGCTGGGCACTTTAGGGGCTGCATCGTCCTTATCATCGCTCTAGTTTATTTTATGCGGCGTGTACCTAGGGGGCAGGGGCCGCAGGTCGGCGTTCGGAAGGCCCAGCAACCCAAAGGTTACGGCAGAATTTTCTTAATATATGATAGCTCCCACAGATAACTTGGGCGGAGTGTTTCAAACATCTATTATTCATGTAAGGTTCTAATTTCATGGTTTAAATGTAGATTTTCCACAATTCTGAGGAATCTGTTCAAATCTCTCCTGGGAAACATATAATTTAAGGGAATTTCCCTCTGTTGATTCCCATTCAACTTCGTATGGGTGACTAAAGTTTCTAATCTTTTAAAACTCTTAACACTCTCTTGGAATTTAATGTGTTTCATTTAGTCACCCCGGCGTAGAATAGGCTTAGCCTCTGTGTCATTGGGACATAAGCCTACGTAGGGTTTTAAAAACTTCTAGGGAGAGTACAAGTGTATCGCCTCCTACCCTTTTGTTCCTGGCCAATCATGTTCAAACGTTTTGTAGTTTTAATGATGAATGGGAGGAGCAATACTGTTCCTCAGCTTCCAGTGCCAGATTTCATTGTAATTACGTATGATATGTTTAAAAATATTCAGTCAGTACTAGCCTACATGTTTCTATTTATTATTATTATTATTATTATTATTATTATTATTATTATTATTATTATTATTATTGTACAGGGCGGTACACCTCCACGCCGCGAATTCAAATATTGCGCCAGTTGAATCCTCTCTACAGGAGAAACCCTGAACTTTAACAAACTGTATTAACTCAACGGTTTCTCGGAAGATGTCACTACATTAAATTTGGTAATCTTGAAGTGTTCTGAACTGTGTCTATTTTGATTTCTGTTTGTTTGCTCCGTATCAAGAAGTTTGAACATTCTCTAACAGATGTCGCTACCCAAACCTATGGTAACACTCTGGTGCAATGGAATGAACTTTCTTGAAGAAATATTGTATTCCTAAGTTTTATTTTTACTAAATTTTGTTCTGTGGTTTGTGGGTTGGCAATATAATCCTTTCCTTCCGCCAGTTTTGAAATTAGCCAATCATAAATTTCTGTATTTAATTTCCCACCAATAAGGTGTTTCTTCATCGTCTTGTGTATTAGTTTTTTCTGGTAGCCAATAAAAGTTTTTGGGCGGGTTGTTATCATTCATGAAAGGTCTCGAATGTTCCACGAGGGTATATAAACTGCTGATATTCTTGTCTCGGGGCCACTTCAGTAACATCTTTCTCAGTGTGTGATTATGTAGCAGGGGGCGGGAAGTGCCTCTTTCTTCGGGCAGCAGTTCATCAACAAGGTAATGGCCTGTTAACATCTTTATTTCTTGCTAGCTCAGCAGTTTTAACCCGCGGGGGAAGGTTCGAATCCTTTTTAATGTAAACGTTACTATATTCATGTAAATTAACCGCAATTTGGGATAGAGAGTGCTTAACCCTCTCGAGCTCCCACTCATGTTGTTTTGTGGTGACTACGTTTTCATACCCGATTTTCTCCTCTTCTTAGTGTAGTAAAATATTCTTCTACGAGTCACCTCCCTAGTATGGGATTAGCCCCTGTATAACTGGCCGAGTGCCACCTAGGTTTTAAGAAGTTTCATGTAGGAGTGCAAGCTACGCCTCCAGTCAATTTGGTTTTTTGGGCCATTTAATTAACCCAGAGTTTGTTTTCTTCATGTGAAGGCCCTGTAGGTTGTGTACAAGATACCCCTGTTTCACTGTATGTGTGCCTTAAGGGCAGTTAGGATTGAAGGTTGTTGTAGCCTTTGATAGGCTTGTAAAATTGAGAGCGGGTCTGCTCTTTTCCTCTTAACTTTGTAATTAGGAGCAAGTGCTCCTCGTACTTAGAGGTTTTCTGCCCTTCAGCTATGGTGGTTGTGAGCTGAGAGCTCAGGAATTAAACTTGGGGCTCTGTATATTCTTAAATTGTTGATCTGCTACTTGGTACCTGTTACACCTTTGTTATTTGTTGTCATTTGTTGATTTTGGAAAAGAAAATATCACCTTTGTTAAAGTTTTAAATTAACTTTAATTCTGTAGTTGAGACCTATTCCCTCCCGCACCTTCTTTCACCTCTAACTACCACGGATAACTCCGTAACAATTATTATTATTATGATTATTATTATTATTGTTACCGTGTTTCAGCGGTAGGTAGAGGTGAAAGAAGGTGCGGGCGTGAACGGGTCTCAAACTACGGAATCAAAGTTAATGTAAAAATTTAACAAGGTTATATTTTCTTTTTAAAATGAAGAAATAACAAGCAGTGCAGGTACAGAGTAGCAAGTCAACAAAATGTAGGTACAATATTTACTGGATTTGGGCTCAGCGCCCTAACTTCACAATTCGTGGGTAATCAGCCCAATCTTACTTCAAAATAAGTTTTACCAGAGGGGCAGAAAACCCCATTCATGTTCAGGAGCACTTGCTCCAAATTACACTGAAAAGCCTCCACGAGGCATACAACACTCAATTTTCGAAAAAGAGCCACTCGCTCTCAACTTTAAGCCTCTCAAAGGCCACACCAAACTCCACCTTCAAGTTGTCCTCTCAGGACATAGACACAGGGGTAACATACCCAACCTACTGAGGTCAATTAAATGAAAAGTGTAATTACAATGACCTCTAAAGAAACAATTTGAGAGGAGGCGATCCGCACTCCTAATGTATTTGTTTCAAAACCTAATTTGGCTCTAGGCCACTGATGCAAGGGCTAATCCCATACTACGGAGGTGACTTTAGAAAAGAAACAAATTTACATAATGTCAAGGAAGAATAGGTTGAGAAAATAAGTTCACCTCAAAACAACATGAGTGGGAGCTCGAGAGGGTTAAGCACTCTCTATCCCAATATGTAGTTTAAAAGATAGAATAGATACAAGTTTCTTTACATTTTTAAGGAAGGTTACATAATGGAAAAACTTCGGACCCGCCCCGAGAGTTAAACTGCTGAGCTAGCAAAGAAAGAAATTGTTAATTGGCCATTACCTTGTTGTTGACCGCTGCCGAAGAAAGAGGCGCTTCCCGCCCCCTGCTATGTACTTTACACACTGAAAGATGGAACAGAAGTGGCCCGGAGACCCTAAAATCAGCAGTTTATATCTCTCGCGGAAGATTCGAGGCGTTAGGGGAATGAAAACACCCTCCCACAAACTCTTTATTGGGTAGGATACAGCAACATATTCAAGTTGGGGGAAGATACATCCTATTGGTCAGAAATTACTAAAAGAAATTCGGGATTGGCTAAATACAAAACAAGGGGAAAAAGAGGGGTATACAGCCAACTTAAACAATAACAGAAAGAAATTTAACAAGAAACAAACTTTTGAAATAAAAACTTCTCCAAAAAACAGTTCTTTCACTCCGCACTAGGGTGCATTATCAGATACAATATATTGGCACGGACCGAAAGAAGCAAAAATAGAATTTAGGCAAGTAATGGTGGACTGAGCGGTAGCCAGCTTAGTCGGAAATAACCAGGAAAATCTCGTAAAGCCATCTACGCATACAAAGATGAACTTGTTGGCATTTCCCTTTGACTGGGGGAAGGGTCCTACATAATCAATATACAGGCGTTCCATGGGGCGCGACGCTTGATGAGAAGACAAAAGGCCTACCTTGGTGGACATGGTTGGTTTTAATAAGCAAACAGGATTTCCAAGCCTTCACTAGTTCACGGATTTCACCGTTCATACCTTTCCAGATGAACATTTCACGAATCTTTTCACGAGTTTTAAAGATACCAAGATGCCCTCCTAATGGGGTCTCATGATAATACTTGAAGATCATAGGTACAAGAACAGCTGGAACGACAACTTTCATCATCTTATCATGCCTCGAAGGGCAACATAGAACACCATTCCTCAGAACATAAGGGACGACATGTTCCCCAGAAGAAAGGGTTTCCATTATCGGAGCCAGCGTCGGATCTTCACGTTGGTATTTCTCGATATCCCTAAAGAGCATGGGAGCATCTGTTAAGATGGCATTAACATCAGATAGCATGGACTCGGGAGGAGATGAACTATCGACCGGTTCATGGTTCTTAACGTCGTTGGAAAACATACGGCTGAGTCCATCAGCAACAACATTTTCGGTGCCTCGGATATGCCGGACATCGAATTGGAAGGCAGAAATACGGATGGCCCAACGGGCTATACGACCAGTACTACGCGGCCTACCTAAGACCCAGCTTAAGGCTTGATTATCTGTCTCCAAGTCGAATTTGACATGTTCCAGATAGAGACGGAATTTTTCTAAGGCAAATAAAACTGCCAACCCTTCGAGCTCATAGATGGAATACTTGGCTTCTTGAGCCGATAGAGTCCTAGATGCATAGGCGATGGGTCGCCTCCCTAGTTCAGTCTCTTGAAGAAGGACTGCCGCTACTGCTGACGACGACGCGTCGGTTTGGACGATGAATTTCTTTGAGAAATCAGGCATAGCAAGGACAGGGGCATTACAGAGAGCTAATTTAAGATCTTCAAAGGCGGCTTGTTGAGAAGGTCCCCACTCGAATTTGATGCCTTTCCTACGAAGAAGGTTTAAGGGCGCCGCTCTATTAGCGAAGTTAGGAATAAACATCCTGAAGAAATTCACCATACCAATGAACCTGGCGATACCTTTAATGTCCTTGGGACTTTTAAAATCACGGATGGCCTGTGTTCTAGAATGATCGACTGCTACACCATCAGGTGACACAATATGCCCTAGGAATGACATAGAGGGCTTAGCAAAGGCAACCTTGGACAACTTGACAGTTAACCCAGCCTTACGAAGGCGATCGAGAACTTCTCGCAGATGATCTAGATGTTCTTCAAAAGTCTCTGAAAATACGACGACATCATCCAAGTAGTGATATAAGTACTCAAATTTGATGTCGGAGAAGACCCTATCTAGCAGCCTAGTGAGTACAGCTGCTCCCGTGGGGAGCCCGAAAGGCACGCGGTTGTATTCGTATAAATTCCAGTCCGTGGCAAACGCTGTAAGATGTTTAGACTCTTCGGCAAGGGGAATTTGATTATAAGCCTGATTCAGGTCCAAGATAGTAAAGAACTTGGCCTTACGAAACCATGAAAAACAAGAATGAAGGTCAGGAAGGGGCACAGATTGTAACACTACCTTCCGATTGAGAGCCCTATAATCAATGACAGGCCTGAAGCCCCCTTGGGGTTTCGGGACTAGAAAAATAGGTGACGAATACGCCGACTTAGAGGGCCTAATAATACCGTCCTTCAACATCTGATCGATGATTTCTTTCAATGCCTTCATTTTAGGTGGAGATAGCCTATATGGTGGAAAACGGACAGGAATCGAATCCGTGACCTCAATTTTGTATTCAATAAGGTCAGTAACACCAAGAGTATCAGAGAACACCTCTGGAAACGGCTGACACAACTTACGAATACTATCCGCCTGCTCCTCAGGTAGATGTCTAAGGTCTAACAACATCTCATCCTGGGTAGGCGAAATAGATGAACATGATACAGAATTACACTTTAACAAGGGAATTTTACAATTGGACACAAATATGAATGTGCACGACCTACTCTGGAGATCGAGCACAAGACCAGTGTGAGAAAGGAAGTCCGCTCCCAGTATGATGGGGCAAGACAAGTGCTTAGCCACAAACAGTTTGGTTTTCCATGTAAATTTAAAAATACGAATTTTGACCTGTACAGAACCTAGAATTTCTAATGGGGATGAATTAGCCGAAACGTATTGAACAGGAGATGAGTGATAGTCAAGTAATTTACAAACAGACTTCAATTTTGAATACCATTGGTCCGAAATAATTGAACAAACACTGCCTGAATCTAATAGAGCGGTTATAGGCTCGTTATTTAACTCAATCTTAAGAAAAGGAACAGGTGAGGGGGTATCCGCCGCAATCCTAAGACATTCTTTGGGGCATTCGAAAGATGAATTTGAAGATAGAACATTCCCTGAATTTTCGACCTGTTTACCAGGGGCTGAGCCTCGGGAAGAGGGATTAGTCGACTCAGCCGAAGCCACTAGTCATTTTTTATTATTGGCATTGGTGGAGTTTGCACCAGAGGTTGAGCAGGAGGGGGTGCTATTTGAATTGGGACAATTCTTGGCGATATGTGAGAAGGCCCCACATTTAAAGCAGCCTTGTGATGAACCAGCTCCATTCCTTGTCCCACTAGACTTGAGCAATGGGCACTTGTTCCGAAGATGGTCGGGCGACCCGCAAGCATAGCATTTACGAGGTGTGACTGGTCGGCGAGGAGGAGGCCGAGGATTACCAAAAGAAGGCGGGGGTTCTTTCGCGACCCGCAAGGAATCGGCGTATCTAACTCCTTCCGCTGAGACGGCCAAGGCTTCAATTTCACAGAAGGTTTGCGGACACGCCGCGAAACACAAATATGACCTATGGGATGGTGAAATGCCTTCCACGATAGCTTGTACAATTTGATCCTCAGGGAAGTGAAGAGCAAACACTCTAGTATAGAACTTAATGTCTTGTATGAAATCAGCCAAGTTTTCATCCAAGCGTTGTACACGGTAATAGTACTTCTGAATCAGAGATGACCTCGCGCGAGCAGGAATAAAATTTGCAAGCAAGTGTGCATGAAAATCTTCAATAGATGACTGTTCGGCTATGGCTCTTACTATTTTGTCTGAGAGAATACCAATTGCATAAGGATAAATGATTTGCAAAATTTGACACGGAGAAAGAGAAAACACAAGGGCATGATCCTGAAATTCAACTAGAAATCTTAAAAATGAAATTACGTCACTGGTGGTATTAACGGAAAACTTAGAGATACCTCTGAGCAACATTGCCAATGGATGAGGCAAGCTGCTAAACCCAGGTGACATAGTCGGTAAAGGTTTAAGTGGCAAAGAAGTTAATTCAGAATGTACATTATTTAATGAGTTACGGTGTTCAGACTAGTCCAATGGGGCAGAGGTTGTTTGAGCAGCAATGGTTTTCCTATTTACTTCTCCCTTAGGAGGCGCTTCCGCAATACCTGCATTCACTGTGGTGGGTAGATCGCTTTTGGGAGGAACCTCCCCAGTTAACAATTGAGTGACCTTGCTAGATAATTCAGAAATATTTTCAAGCAGCGTACTAGCTTCCTTCCTCTGAACGTCATTCAACTTTAGAGACAACAGATCGTTAACTCTATTTGAGAAATATTATAGCCTGGCTTGCACACGCTTAATTTGATTAGGAGAAGGATCATTTTCATCAAAAAAACTAACTACAGATGCTAGCCCAGTAATATTCTCGACGATCGTGGAAAGAGTGTCGTCAACTTCTTTCTCTCCCAAGGTGGGGATGGAAATGGGCAAATCAAGGGACTCTCTAAGCTTATTTGTGTCTACTGCAACCGTGCCTCCAGATTGCACATTTCTAATAGTTAATTCGTAGATTAACTCCTCTTTGCGCAAATAGTTAAGATGGAGAACATCGCGAGGGCCGGGCATGATGACAGAACAATTTTGAAAAAAATCAAAAAATTCCAGCAACTGAGAAAATTGTTAGAGTTCGGAACAAAACAATGTTTAGCCGTCAAAAGGGGTTAAATTGAGACCCATTCAACCACGCTCTGCTACCACTTGTTACCGTGTTTTAGCGGTAGGTAGAGGTGAAAGAAGGTGCGGGCGTGAACGGGTCTCAAACTACGGAATCAAAGTTAATGTAAAAATTTAACAAGGTTATATTTTCTTTTTAAAATGAAGAAATAACAAGCAGTGCAGGTACAGAGTAGCAAGTCAACAAAATGTAGGTACAATATTTACTGGATTTGGGCTCAGCGCCCTAACTTCACAATTCGTGGGTAATCAGCCCAACCTTACTTCAAAATAAGTTTTACCAGAGGGGCAGAAAACCCCATTCATGTTCAGGAGCACTTGCTCCAAATTACACTGAAAAGCCTCCACGAGGCATACAACACTCAATTTTCGAAAAAGAGCCACTCGCTCTCAACTTTAAGCCTCTCAAAGGCCACACCAAACTCCACCTTCAAGTTGTCCTCTCAGGACATAGACACAGGGGTAACATACCCAACCTACTGAGGTCAATTAAATGAAAAGGGTAATTACAATGACCTCTAAAGAAACAATTTGAGAGGAGGCGATCCGCACTCCTAATGTATTTGTTTCAAAACCTAATTTGGCTCTAGGCCACTGATGCAAGGGCTAATCCCATACTACGGAGGTGACTTTAGAAAAGAAACAAATTTACATAATGTCAAGGAAGAATAGGTTGAGAAAATAAGTTCACCTCAAAACAACATGAGTGGGAGCTTGAGAGGGTTAAGCACTCTCTATCCCAATATGTAGTTTAAAAGATAGAATAGATACAAGTTTCTTTACATTTTTAAGGAAGGTTACATAATGGAAAAACTTCGGACCCGCCCCGAGAGTTAAACTGCTGAGCTAGCAAAGAAAGAAATTGTTAATTGGCCATTACCTTGTTGTTGACCGCTGCCGAAGAAAGAGGCGCTTCCCGCCCCCTGCTATGTACTTTACACACTGAAAGATGGAACAGAAGTGGCCCGGAGACCCTAAAATCAGCAGTTTATATCTCTCGCGGAAGGTTCGAGGCGTTAGGGGAATGAAAACACCCTCCCACAAACTCTTTATTGGGTAGGATACAGCAACATATTCAAGTTGGGGGAAGATACATCCTATTGGTCAGAAATTACTAAAAGAAATTCGGGATTGGCTAAATACAAAACAAGGGGAAAAGGAGGGGTATACAGCCAACTTAAACAATAACAGAAAGAAATTTAACAAGAAACAAACTTTTGAAATAAAAACTTCTCCAAAAAACAGTTCTTTCACTCCGCACTAGGGTGCACTATTGTTGATCTTCAGTAGTGTCCTCTAGAAGAGAAAGTTCACACTTCTTACTACAAGCAAAACAAAAATACGTCGAAAATGACACAGTTCAAAAACTCCAAAATTTCCAGGTAGTGACCTCTTCTGAGAAACTTGAAAATTTATACCGACAATAAAGTTCAGACTTCCTCCAGCAGAGGAGTTTCAACTGGCGCACATTTTAAATTAGCTGCGTGGAGGTGTACCGCCCGGTACAATTATTATTATACCAGAGGTATACCTTCCCCGGCTGCTTTAACTGCGCGCCTTCTCTACGGCAATCTATGCCAAAGGACATGAACTTTTAAAATTTCAAAAACGTTCTTCTTCGACGGTTAAATGGTTTTATCACCCATTCATTAGCGCAATCTTATGACTTGATACAAACAGTTGCTAGAGATCTTGTTTTGTTTTGTTTTGCGAGTTATTAACCTTTTTTTGAGGATTTTGTTTAAAGTTTTCAACACTTCAGCTGGTTCTTCCTCTATTGTAATCTACCTATCATATGCTAGTAAATAATGTTCTGCAGTCAATCAAACCCGGAGGTCTGTATGGAAATTCAGCCCATCAGCATGTTGTAGTTTATATTAATCTGGAACTTCCCCCTACAGAAATATACAAGGAGGGCAATTTCAGGCAGTCTTGTCTGAATTGCTTCAGTGCTTGAGAGTGCGACTTGATGGAAGCCAGTGAGGGCTAGGAAGGAAGGAGCGTGGCCGGCTTGAGAAAGATCCAGCGATACAAAGTAATGGCAGAATTTACCTGCGGATAGTTTGAGGGGAAGGTTTCAGCCATTTCTTAATGTAATTTTGTATTTTGTTGGTTCAAATGTAGGAACATCTGCGCAGTCTTCGAACTCTAGTTCTGTTCCCTACTGAGCAATATTTAATGTAAGGCAACGCGAGTGGTGACCCTCAATTGTCTCCCCTTCAACTTTTTGAGTTGGGTGACTGAAGCTTTCAGTCTCTAAATTTTGAAAATCTTGTATCGGCTTTAAACGTTTCTCTTTAGTCACCCTTTTTAGTGTGGGGTTAGCCTCTGAGTAACTGGGTGTTAAGCCCACTTAGGTTCTCGTCTTTCCAGAGATTTATATAAGGAGTGCTGGTATTTCGCCACCTTACATCTTGTTAATGGCCTTATTAGTGTAACCTTTACTTTTTATTCTTAAGGCCTTGTAGTATGGGCAATTATGTCCCTGTGTATTCTTAATTATTCCTAGGGTAACTGCGTTTTCGTTTTGGTTCCCTCTGGGAGCAGTGATTAATATTATTGAGGAGCATTGCAACTGATAAGCCCACCACGGGGCAATCGTATATGAACGCTTTGAAGTGGGGTCACCCTATGTGTTGCCTAGTGTAATTATGTGTGTCATAGGCAACCGATTTGCCTGTTCGAGGCTAGACTGTTATATTTTGGTGCTGATACTCCTATGATGTGTACCTGCTCGGAGAAAAGCTTGTTCTTTCACAATAGTGTACCTGTCAGGGGCAATTATGCTCTTTCATATGTAATTAAACGACTGGGATTTTGTACGTAATTTAGGACTTTTAAGTCCGAGGCATAGTTAGAGTTGACGAGTTCGTTGTTGGCATTTTTAATTGTTCCTTGTTAATCTATTAAATTTTCTATCTCTCAATTTCAAGAAAGGAACGAAATAAATTTTCCAAATTTGTTATACTGAAAGTTGCTCTATCCTGCCATTCAACCCTTCAACCCAAGCGCTTCCTATTCCTCTGAAAGCCACGGAAACCCCAGAACAACTATTATTATTGCTGAGTTCAGTGAGAGTAGAAGGGTAGAAGCGGCAGGGTGGGCACAACTAGACCACACAAAATGAATTAAATTTATAATTAATTTTATCTTTTCAAAGCAACAGCAACAAGATTTACAACGAATAACGCATTACAAATGTAAAGCTTTAGAGCATGGTAATTAACGGCGGAGAAGGGCTTCCATTCTAGTGGACTTGTCCGGCTCAGACACTTCATGGGTAGATCATCTTTTGTATACATATTGCAAGACTAATTTAGTTTTTTTTACCTCTACTTTGGTATAGAGAATCTTTGGGGCAGACAGTCTTTGTACAAGGTATCCTTTGGTTTAATCCAAGAAGCTGCAGCTTCTTAAACAGTTCAAGCATCCAAACTAGAGGAAAGAGAACTCCAAAATTGTATTGCCAATGGCCAGACGGGCCATGATTTCACATTACATAAATGTCACGCCGAAGGGAACGCTAAACTATTTAGCATAACACACACTGCTCTTACTCTAATGGGAAGCAATAATAATACAGAGACCATAATGATCTAGAACACTGGAGCAGAAGCTCATACTACACGGCCGTAGAATAAATGATAAAAAAAGTAAAGTTCCATAGAAATGGCCGGGGGAAAAGCTTAAATGCAGAACCATTCAAGCAATTACGTGACGTGACTTGCCATAAAACCTAATGGGACAGAAGGCCCGATGACATGGAGGATAAGCCGTCTATGCAAGTGGCTAAGACGGAAAAAAGTATGGCCAAAATTTCGGGAAAAATAAAGAATCCTTAGTCACCAAAATACAAAGTGAATGAGATAAACGAGGGTATACACTCGTACATCCTAATTACGTGATTTTCACTCCTTTCGTAAAAAGCCTAGAAACCTACTTGCCGTATTTTATCGCATAAGCTCCCCCCTCGCATATTTCCCTCCCCTACGATTTTTCATCATTAAAAATTATTTTATTAAATATCGCGCATAATTCCCTCTCCCGGTTTGTTCTTATTGGAGCGGTCTTCGAATGACTTGATAATGGACAACAATGAACACAGCTGTACTTGACATAAAATGTTTCCATTGTCACAACATACTGTAAATTTGAACAGCGAAGTTGCAGACGTGTTTCTAGGTCAGTTTGTTACAAGTCGTCATAATGTCGAAATATTCAAACTACACGGCAAAATTTAAATTAAATGTGTTATCTTACGCCGATACAAATGGAGTGAAAGATGCAGGAAGACATTTCTCCGTTGATCCTAATTCAATACGGTATTGGCGGAGACAAAAAGATACACTTATGACTGCAAAGGCAAGCTCAAAATCTTTCCGTGGGCCTAAAACAGGGAAATATCCCGAAATTGATAATGGTGTAATTGCTTATGTTAATGAACTTCGGAATGATGGTTGTGCTGTTTCTTACGAAATGATTCAGAACAAAGCTCGCGAGATAGCTGCCACGCTCAACATTGACAGAAAGGATTTTAAAGCAAGCATTGGTTGGGTGATTCGTTTTATGAGACGGCAAAATCTCAGTTTACGGAGGAGAAGATCTTTGTGCCAGCGGTTACCCCGAGACTACACAGATAAGGTAATCGAGTTCCATCGTTACGTAATAAAAGTGCGACAGCAATATGACTATTTACTCTCTCAGGTTGGTAACGCTGACCAGACGCCAGTGTTTTTTGATATGCCGCACAACACCACCGTTGCTCCAACTGGCTCAAAAAGTGTCCTTGTGAAGACTACTGGAGCAGAGAGTCTAAGATGCACAGTGATGTGCATTACAGCAGACGGCAGTAAACTTCCACCGTATGTCATCTTTAAAAGGAAGACATTACCAAAGGAGACTACGCCACATGGTATTCACGTACGAGTTCAAGAAAAGGGCTGGATGACAGCAGATTTGATGATGGATTGGTTGGAGAAAGTCTGGGGAAGACGACCAGGGGCATTATTACAAAAGAAGTCCCTTCTTGTCCTAGACAGTTTCCGGGGTCACCTTGTGGAAGCTGTAAAAGAGAAAATGAAACTGATGAAGTCCCATCCTGTCATCATCCCTGGAGGTTTAACGTCCATTCTTCAACCTTTAGATGTCAGCGTCAACAAGGCTTTCAAAGAACATCTTCGACGCCTGTATTCAGAATGGATGGCGGCGGGATCTCATCAGCTGACTCCAGGAGGCAAGATAAGGAAGCCATCAATACCGACGATATGCGAGTGGATAATCCGGGCGTGGGAGAAATTTAGTGTCAATATTGTTAAGAAGAATTAAAAAAAACTGGAATTTCTTGTGCCATTGACGGTTCCGAGGACGACATGTTGTGGAATAGTGAAAGTGAAGAAGATGATGTGTTACCTGAGTCTGAAAATAGTGATGATAGTGACGAAAGTGAGGCCGCAGAGTAGTGAGAGAAAAGAAACAATGAAACAATGCATTGATGCTCTTCATTGTAGCCTAATGAAACCGTGGTATTCATTTGTGTTAATTGAAAATAAATACCGGTAGGTACCACTTTTTTCACATATCGGTATTACCGTAAATATAACTTTTACCTAATACATCGTTTCCCTTCCTTTCTGAATGCCTAGAAGCACCACTCGCATAATTCCCTCCCTAGTGTTTTCAAGAAAACTTTTCGAGAAAAAGAGGGGGGGGGGAATTATGCGAGAAAATACGGTATTACATATTAACTGAAATAGAAAACTCTACATTTAAAACTAAGGATATCACGGCATACCCGAACTGTTACAGCCTCGAGCAGACCCCTTGGTGTTATTCGACAGGAGTCGGCTATGTGCTGAAGCTGAGTTTCACCTTCTCCCCACCTCATAATCAACATCATCTCACACACAAACACGCAGGTCACCCATAGGAGTCAGATTGAAAGACCTGCACCAGGCGAGCCCAACATGTCCTCGGATACTTTCGGCAATAAAAGCCAAACCGCTAAAGGATAATAATAATAATAATAATAATAATAATAATAATAATAATAATAATAATAATAATAATAATAATAATAATAATAATAATTGTTACCTTGTTTCCCTGGCTCACAGAGGAATAGGAAGTGCCCAGGTTGAATGGGCAGACAAGTAATATTCAAAGTATAAGTTAAAGTAGCAAAATTCCAGAATTTTTTCTTCTTTCTCTAATCGACTTTGGTTTCATCGGGCTTATTCATCCTTAAAATCCAGCCTTAAAATTTGGGAAAGAGACCATGTCTCCATTATTACACTTCCGAACATGGGTCACAACTCATTTCACAAAACAAGATAAGCCCCATAACGGGCATGTACAATCTTTAAATTTACATTATCGATAACAAATTCGCAGATCTAGCTTGCTGATTTGCTAAGGTTACCCTTCCAGAAACTTATATATAGAGGCCAAAGGCCTATACTACTTGGCCACAGCAAAACAAATTTAGAAAAGGAAATCTTTACAATAGGCCGATACCTAATTTGAAATGAGGTGGATATCAAGACTCCAAAATTAAAAGATTCTAACACTAAGTGGGCTGATGGACCGATGAAGTAGAGGCTAATCCCATACTACGGGGTGACTAAGTGGGGGAAACATGTAAAGCCGAAAAACGTAAGTTAAATTTTATAGTTACAAAAAAATCAGTCTTCCAATTTAATTTGAATGGGAGAATTACGATGGTAACCACCCGTGATCCCTTTCATTCAACCATTTTCCTATGAGGGAAATAATTATTTAAGTCCACAGAGCACCCTACATTACGATGAGAAAAGGAAGCCCTAACGATTACATTTAAATGATAGCTGCGAAAATCAGTTAAGTTCCACCATACCTTATTAGTTGGAAATTCCTTCAGACCGAAATCCCCGCCTCCAACAATCCCCTAGGGGAACTCTCTCTTTCACGATGCGCACACAATCACAACAGCAATGCAAGACACTGAGGGTCAAAAATACTTCAACTTATATAGAGAGAAAGCCCGAAACATCTAGATGTTTACAATCCAAGGATCGGATTAAACAGCTTCCATTAACTAAAAGAGACTCAGATTGGTCGGAAATATTACATTTTATTACAAGATAAGTCCCATAATGGACTATTCATAGATTCATACCGTCTTTCAATTTACATCATTGATAACAAATTCGCAATTTGCTTACTTACTGAGTTTACCCTTCGAGAAACTTATATACCGATGCCAAAGGCCTATACTGCATGGCCAGAGCAAAATAAATTTAGAAAAGGAAAGCTTTACAATAGGCCGATAGAAAGGAGGTGGACATCAAGCACTGATAGAATTAGAGGAGGTTGTAGAGGAAGTATGTGTAACCTCGAAACTAAAAATAATAACACCATGCTATCACTTTTACAAACCTAGAGATACAAAACTTTCATTGAGGATTAATTAGGGTTTTGCCCTCAAGAGGTCTCTTAAAAACCAATGGCAGAGCCACATAAACACTGAAGAAGAAACTGTTACACTATCTCCAATTTCAAAGTCTTTAGCAGAGATGGATATTGTAGAGAACAGCTCATGTAATATTCAAAGCGAGGCACTGTACCCCCTGTACAGGCCTTCCCCTCCGAAGTTTTACGTTAAGGTAAACTGTTTCTGGCAATTTTGATGTATTGTCCAAAAATTTTAAAGTTCTCAAAGAAAAATCTTGAGTATGTCTTGCGTAAGAGTCTTTTTTCCACAATTTACTTCTGTTTTGATGTCGGCGATAGGTGATGTTAATTGCATGGCAGAAGACCAAGTCCGGGCTTAAACGCCGAAGTTGACGGCGAGGAGGGCGCCGTGGCCAAGGTCCGGACGGGTAGGTCGGACCACTTTAGTACCCTCAGATACCGCCGCCCGCCCCGACACTATGAGATCCTGAATGCAGGTCGAGAGAGGCCAAGACCGGAGATCATGCTACCACCCAAAAAGTGAATGGCAGAGCTAGTACTAAGTCCTAGCACATTTCCCAGGAAACAGGCCCAAGTTCAGTTTGAGTCAGGAGTCAGCAGGAGCGAGGCTGGCCCAGTCCGCGCCCCGGCGTATCTCCTAGGCTGATTGCTCTAAACCTCTGACATAGATTTGGGCGCTGCAACAAGAATAATTTCCAGCCAGAACAACAGTCATTAAAGCCTTTTCAGGAGTTCAAGGTGGTGTGCGAAAATGGAGGAGAGGCATTAGCTGAAAAGAAATTCCAATTTTTGGAGACGGGGGTGACAATGGCGGAATAAAATAAAACAAGTACGGGAATATTTTACAAAAATCTATTAAAGTTACCTTAAAATCTTGGATGCACCCAGGCAGTCTACAAATATGGGTTGGATCCTTTTCCTAAATCTAATACTATGAAACAAGGGAAAGTCTACAATCGCCTTTCTGAACTCTGAAAATAAGGAGGCACGAGTCTACTTAAGACTATTTGAGTTACACTTACATGCTAATATCAGAAAAGAAAGAAACCATGTTTAGGAGCTTCGTTCATTCATAGCAAACGAAACAAACAACAAGGGCCTCAGAAAAGCTTGACTTGCGAGAGATGAACTCGGAAAATACGTTCAGTCTCCGGATTACTCACCAGGAGGGTGACAATTGTAAGCAAATCTACTATCACATAAGGTTCATGAAATTCCTGGGGGGGCAAGCTTACCCGAGGGAACAAAAGTTTTAACCATGACCTGATCTTCAACCTTCAAATGAGTGGATTTTCGTCCACGATCATATCTCATTTTCATTCTTCTGTGAGAGGCTTAGATGTTATTTCTAGCTTTCTTCCATAGGTCACGGATATTTTCTGGATCTATTTTCTCTGGTAAAAGTTCGTTAATGTACAAGAAATTGGGCAAGGCAGTGTTCGCAACAGATTTAAACATAAGCGAAATAGGTGGAAACCTGTGTGACTCATGTACAGCAGAATTAAGCGCAAAGAACTGCCAATGCAATGACGTACCCCAACGAGAATGGTCTTCGTGGTGGAAGGCAACAATTGCTGACCGAAGATTACGATTAAAATGCTCAGCAAGAGATGGCTGAAAATAATAGGCGGAACTAGTTACACGTGAAATGGGAAGATCAAAACAAAACTTGCGAAAAAGATTGCAAGTTAAAGCTTCAGCATTATTGGAAGCAATATACTAGCAGGGGCCAAATAATGAAAATATTTCAGGCATGAAATAGTAGTTCAGTGGTGAGCCTATTAGGAAACAACCATGAAAAACGAGTGAACCCATCCACACACACCAGGACGAATTTATTGCCGTTCCCTTTTGATTGTGGAAATGGTTCCACGTAGTCAATGTGCAATCGCTCCATGGGGCGGGAAGCTTGATGAGATGACAATAGTCCAACCTTGGTAGATAATGGGGGCTTGCTAATCAGAAAGATTTTACATGACCTCACGAGTTCTTTAATTTCACCATCCCTGACTTTCCAAATAAATAATTGATCTTTTATCTGATTTTGAAAATTCCCGTGTGCCCCTAGCGGGTCACATGTTAATACTTACAAGCAATGGGAACGAAAATTAAGGGAATGACGATTTTCATCTTTTGGTCATGCCAAGAAATACAACACAAAACGCCATTCCTCAGCACATAAGGGACAACATCTTCCCCAGAAGAAAGGGTTTCAATGATGAAGGCAAGCTCAGGATCTTAACGTTGGTACTTCGCAATATCATGATACAGAATTGGAGCATCACTAAGAATCGCATTGACACCAGCATTTATTAAACGAGAAGGCGAAGAACTTGCCTCAGAATCAGAATAACTAGTAGGATCCTCAGAAAACACCTTAGTTAAACCGTCGGCTACCACATTCTTTGAGCCGCGAATGTGTCGTACATCAAACTAGAATGCAGAGATTCGAATGGCGCAGCGAGAAATTCGACCAGTACGTCGAGGTCTAGCAAGGACCCAACTTAATGCTTGGTTGTCGGTCTTGAGTTCGAATTTGATATGCTTTAAATACATTTTTCCAAAGCGAAAACCACTGAAAGACCCTCTAATTCGAACAGTGAATACTCAGCCTCTTGAGGTGACAAAGTACGAGGCGCGTAGGCAATATGCCCCCTTCCGAGTTCAAAGTCTTGGAGAAGAAAAGCTGCGACAGCGGATGACGAAGCGTCTGTTTGAACAATAAACTTGCTAGAAAAATCCGGCGTCCCCAACACAGGCGCATTGCAGAGGGCTAGTTGGAGATCCTTAAGTACAGCTTGTTGGGAAGGACCCCATTCGAATTTAACACATTTCCTGCCAAGTAGATTCAAAGGGGCCGCACTGTTAGCGAAGTTGGGAATAAACTTCCTAAAACAACTTATGATAGCGATAAATCTGGCCACGCGTTTGCTATCTTTATGTGGCTTAAAGTCGCGAATCTCTTGATCAACTGATCGACTGATCAACAGAAACTCCATCAGGGGAAACTATATGTCCCAAGAAAGATATCGATGGTTTATCCAAGAATACCTTCGACAACTTCACAGTCAACTCTGCTTTTCTGAGACGCTTGAGGAATTCCTCTAGATGAACCAGGCGTTCTTCAAAAGTCTCAGAGAATACAACAACGTCATCTAAGTAGTGGTAAAACAGTTGAATTTGATACCTGAGAAGACTCTGTCTAGCAGTCTAGTAAGGACCGCCGCGCCTGTAGGGAGCACGAAGGGCACGCGGTTGTATTAATAGAGATTCCAGTCCGTAGCAAACGCAGTTAAATGCTTCGGTTCCTCAGCAAGGGGTATCTAATTATAGGCCTGATTCAGTTCCAAGATCATGAAGAATTTAACGTTACAAAACCAAGAAAAGCATGAGTGTATGTCGGGAAGGAGAACTGACTATAGGACGACCTTACGGTTCAAAGCCTTATAATCAACTACTAGCCTGAAATGTTGTTTGGGCCCTAGAAAATAGGGGGTGAGTATGCCGAAGTAGATGGGCTAATGATACCATTACTCAACGTTTTATCAATGATTTCCTTTATGGCTTTCATTTTAAGAGGTGACAACCGTAACTTCTATCTTGCATTCAATCATATCAGCCACACCTAGTTTTCCGAAGATAAAATGACTGACATAGTGTACGAAAATTATTGGCCTGGTCCTTTAGATCTAACGTCATATCACTCTGAGGTGGCGAAACGCGAGAACATGACGCAGAATTACATGGTAAAATAAGAACATATAACTTAGCAAAATTGAAGGTGCATGACTTCCTTTGAAGATCAATTATGTTAAATAATCAGAATGAGACATGAAATCGGCACCCTATATCATGGGGCATGACAAATGTTTAGCAACATACAACTTGAGCTTCCAAATAAATTTAGCAATACGTATTTTTACAATTTACTTTACGTCGCAACGACACAGATAGGTCTTATGGCATCAGTGGTATAGTAAAGAGCTAGGAGTGGGAAATAAGCGGCCGTGGCCTTAATTAAGGTAAAGCCCCAGCATTTGTCTGATGTGAAAATGGAAAACCACGGAAACAAGGGCTGCCGACAGTGGAGTTCGAACCCACTATCTCCCGAATGCAAGCTCACAGCAAGCGACAGCGGTGGCTGCTTCCACCATTGTGCTTTCTCCCTGCGAATGTGTTTATTAAATAGTGAATGTTAAGCAATTATTTTGTTAACTCGTGGGCAAACATATGCCTAATCGATCTTCTTTCTTTCATAATACAGTATAAAGTATATTATAATATTCCTTAATCGCGAGGAATTATGTGCGTCTAAGCGAGAGGTGTGTTCACTCCTTGTAGGTCCATAAGAGCCTGTTTTCTTAACGTCATGGAATGAGCTATAGAGAGAGCAAATGTATTTATGTTCCAGACTTTTGCATTAGATTTAGTCTTCTCGCTAAGGATCCCTGAAGTGGAAATCTCAGCTTGTTCAAAAGTAAAGGCCAGTTGTAATGTATATTATCTACAACTCTACATAGTACATTAAACACGGTAAACATCAGAACATCCGGAATTCAATGCGACAGCGGAGTGATGCATGAATTAATGCTAACGAAAGGCATTTTAAACAGGTCATATATGAAAGACTAGCTGTTACCCGTGGTTTCGCTCGCGTGGATTTCATAATTTGAACTACACTAGTGTCCTAAGGTTAAGCATAATCACTAAACGAGACCATACCGCCTGATAGGAATGTCGGATTGCTGAACAAACGGAAGCTGACTCACGTACCATATGTCACACCATATGTCACAAACACAGTGTCAGAAAGGTTCTGATAGCTAAGGTACACTCTGACAACAACTAATAAAACTTGGCAATGTCTTCCACAACAAAATATTCTGTTATAGGGTGTATGGTTACCCCTAATGGCCACACATCAGATGGTCCAAGTGCTCTTGTGGCAGTCGATCGCATTCCTCCGAAAGGGCAATGCGAAGGTCTTGAAGGGTCCTTGATGGAGGCTGACGGGTTGCATTTCGCCTTCCCAATGCATCCCAGGCATGTTCTATAGGATTCAGATCCGCAGACCTCGCTGGCCAATCCATGAGGTGATCGTCTTCCCCAGCCAGAAATTCATCTACCAGAGCAGCGCGGTGCAGTCGGGTATTATCGTCCATTAAGAGGAAGTCTGGACCAACCGCACCTGTGAAGAGTCGAGCATGTGGGCTGAGAACCTCATCCCTGTATCTCCGAGCGTTAACAGTGTTTCTCGGACCACCCATGAAGATGTGCAGGTCCGTACGGCCATTCAACATGACGCCGTTCCACACCATGATGTCACCACCACCATACTGGTCCCGTTCCACGATGTTCCTGTGGTTGTATCGGCTACCCCATTCTCTCCAGATTAATGTGCCACGGGAATCGTTCTGCAAACTGCCACACCATGACGCCACCACCACCATACTGGTTCCGGCCCACGATGTTCCTGTGGTTGTATCGTCTACCCAATTCTCTCCAGATTAAGGTGCAACGGGAATCGTTGTGCAAACTGAAGTGGGATTCATCTGTGAAGAGCACATGCCTCCATTCATTTATGGTCACGCTTCGATGTTGACAGCTCCACAGTAAACGGGCCCGTCTCTGTGCTGGAGTGAGCGGGACGCACACCGCTGGACGTCGCGCAAACAGCCCTGCTGTTCTGAGCCTCCTGTACACAGTTTTGCCGGGAAACGGAAACTCCTGAGACGGCTGCAAGCTCCGCCGACAATTGTCTTGCAGGTGCACTCCGATTTCGTCGGGCGGTTAAGGCTAGATATCGGTCTTGCTCTGGGGTGGTTGCCCTTGGCCGATCTGGTACTGGCCTACGACTAACATCTCCTGTGTTTCGAAATCGTCTCCAAAGCATGGAAATGACACTTTGTGGTACATTCAAGGATACGGCGACGTCGGTCTGTGTCTGGCCTGCTTCCAGGCGGCTGAATATTCTACCCTGCAAAACAGGGTCCAAATGGCGTCGTTGTGCCATTATGTTGTCACGTTCACCACGAGGCTACACTCCGTACACCATAACAGGGCAAACACGACTGAGGGGATATGGGGCGCAGGCACTGGCTGTTCTTGCCTTGCGGTTACGCCGCTAGTCAAAGCAGGGAGCACTCCTTTCCTTTACAAAGCGAACACGTAATGTTGGTAGGTGCACATGTCGTGCGATTTGCGGTCTATTTGCTGTTGCCCTGCTTGCTCGTAACTTATGCTTAACTTTTGGACACTAGTGTACTTCACTTCTTTCTATACACCCCCCCCCCCCGCTTAAGCTTACTTTCCGGAAACTGAAAAGTCGTGTTTTTTATCTTTAAAGAAGATTCCAAATGCCAATTTTCACGCCTGTAAAATATTCAGTTTCTTATGTGTAAGTATCCCAAATAAAGGATATTCAATCCCATTTTCTGCCACTTTTACCCACTCACGTTAAGTGAATTTTCCGAAAACCAAAAAATATGTGTTTCTCTATTTTTAAAAGCAAAGCAAACTTACCTCCGTACAGGCCATGAAGGCCCTTGGATGAGTGGAAGGTAAAGGCTTCCACCATTGTTAACCTCGGCACGTGATGGGGTAGAGTGGTTAGCTTTACGCCCGGCCGCCTTTCTCCCCAGAAATTAACTTGGTACTCATTTTTGGTGTCGGCTGAGTGAAACTCAGGGCCATATGCACCTCCGGAAGTGGAAATCTCGTTTCGTAATTTTTTTCTATTTTTAGAGGAGATTCCAAATACCACTTTTTATTTCTGTAACATGTTAAGTTTTGAGATATAATCATTAAAAAAATCGCCCCGTTTTCATTTCTTTTAGCCCTCCTTGAGTGGATTTTCCGAAAAAAATGCGTGTTTCATTATTTTTAAATGAGTTTCCGAAGACCAATATTTACATCTGTAAAATGTGTTTATGGGATATATTCATTTTTAAAATTCTCCCCTTTTTTCATTTCTTTTCACCCCCCTTCCCCAGATGCATTTTCCGTAAACAAAAAATACGTCTTTCTTTTTAAAGGAGATTCTACGTACTAATTTTAACGTCTGTAACATATTCAGTTTTTGAGATATAAGTATCCTCAGAAAAGGGATTCAACCCCCTTTTCTCTTATTTCTACCCCGCTTAAGGGGATTTTCCGAAAACAAAAAGTGCATGTTTCTTTATTTTGAAAGGAGATTCCAAATACCAATTTTCAAATCGTTGAACTCTTCTGTTTTTGAGACATGGATACACTCATTTTATAAATTAATCCCTTTTTCACTCCAGCGACGGAATATACAGAAAGCCTCCTTTGGCGAGCACCTACACTCTAATATAAGCGTATCTCCAAAATTTCATTTCTTTATGACCAGTAGGTTTGGCTCGGGGACAATGAATCAGTTAGTCAGGACATGTTATTATATAATATATTTTTTTCATGTAGTATTCTGGTACGTTCAGTTCCTGTGTGTTTCCAATTATTAATATACTATGCAGAGCTGTACAAAATGGGTTGTAATATGGAAATTAAGTGTTTCCGGACACATGTCCACATAATAATTATATCTTCTTCTACATGTGAGGAAAGCTTCCTGAAAATTTGGCCCTACTTTATTGCTACACGTTGTTTGCAGAGATACGCCAGCCGACGAAAATTTATAGCCACTTAATACACAACGAGAGGTTGTGCTAGTAAAGGCAAATTGCTTACTTCTTTGTTAATTTATTTCTTCTTCTTCTTCTTATTCTTATTAAGGAGGATTGAACAAGTAAAGAAAATATAGAGGAGGGTCTTAAAATTGTCCTTCCTCGTTGTCGTTTTATCTTCTGCTTCTTATGCTTCTTCTTCTACTTCTACTTCTTCTTCTACATTTTCGTTAACATCATCATATTATTTTTAGGAAAATTGGAGAAGAAAAGAAAATATACAGGAGGGTCATAAAATTCTTCTTCCTCCTTGTATTTTTCTCCTCCTCTAGGTTACCTTCTTCTTAACGAAGATTGGAGAATAAGAAGAGATAATATAGAGGAAGGTCCAAAAATATTCCTTCCTCCTTGTCTTTTTCGTTAACTTCTTCTTATTATTATTATCTTCTTCATCTTCTTCTACTTGAGGAAGACTGGAGAACAAGAAGAGAAAAATATACAGGAGGGTCTTAAAATTCTGCTCCCTCGTTGTTTCTTTTCTTCTTCTTCTTATGATTATTATTCGTTAATTTCTTCTCAGGAAAGATTGGAAAACAGGAAGAGAAAACATACAGTATGGTCTTTAAATTGTCCTTCCTCTTCCTCTTCTTCTTCTTCGTTAACTTCTTTTTTTTCTTCGTCATTTTGGATTTCAAATTGACAGGAATTTTCTTTACAAGTAAATGTGAATAAAGTACAGTTACATGTGCTGAGTAGGGGGCCAAATATTTCCATGAAAGTGCATCGAGTAAAAGCAATTGTTCAACAAAATTTTGAAATCCTTCAGAAAAGCCTTTGTTAAGCAATTTTTCAGTATCACAAACAATTTATGAACTGATTTGTGTGTGTGTGTGTGTGTGTGTGTGTGTGTGTGTGTGTGTGTGTGTGTGTGTGTGATTTCTCATAAGTCAAAGCCGAACTGTGCAGAACAGAAAATTTAAAAATTTGTTAGATGAAATTGTATAAATATTTGTTGAATATGAAAGAAAAAAGTCCTCAAAACAATTTCCTATAGTTCAAAGTGTAAATATTAAAAAATTATTTTTTCAAATCTAGCACTTTACACGTTCCACAATATTTCAAGATTATTTTCAATTATTCATTATCTGTTTTGAGAATTTTTGAAAAATATGTATTGTAACCATACGAATGATACGTGCGGCTTCATTATCGCGCGAGTTAGACATTTTCGATCTCCAACTTTCGGAAACGTAGCGATGTAGACCTATCATATTTTCTGCGAGTAGTTCGGCGGCAAAAAGTTTCACACCGGTTGTAATGTGTGTGGATAGCCAGCATCTTGGTTTAAAATATCTGAAGAAGTTGTTCTATAAATGAGAATGCTTACTATGCCAGATGCGTTGCCTACGTTAGAATACAAGGCCTGGAAATAGAGCCCGTAAAACGCTATGGAAGTGGTTACACTGAAGTTCAATGCCGGGCCGCTAGGATCGCTATCTTGCCCCCTGTCTACCAGGCTCGCGCCTTTAAACGTGTTCATTACCTGAGTTGGTTGTGAATGTATTATGTATTTGTCTGATGTTAAGCATTCGCAGTTCCAGTCATGGTTTATTCACGAAAAATTAAAGGTAGTGGAATTTCGTTTCACAAGTTTCCAGTGAGTGTTCAATGTTCGAAACATTATACAGAGGAAGTATTACGCATGAGATACGACTTCAAGCTGATCGCAGTAGACCTCTGTTCCCAAGTTTTGATCCGAGTTACGTCATAATAATCGGGCGATCCCAAAATTTGTCACTGGACTTTTTTTAAACTATGCTACCGTGACCAGCGATCATTTGAGAGGCATCTTCAAACTCAGTAATCTTAAATTAGGAAACCAACGAGGAAAGTAATTTGCCCAACAAATTTCACGAAAATGAATGTAGCAAGAGCTAAAAATATAGTATTTTCCCCTGAAACAATCTCTGGTTTGTAAAGTATGGAGGTGGTTTTGTCCCGAGAGCATAAAATACAGTTTAAAAAAAAGCCATTTGTTTTATGGAGCATTTTATTAAATTGTTCAATGCGCATAACTTCTGCAACACCTCACATGGGACATATTCAGGAACGAGAACAAACGAGCATCTTTTAACCGGGCGAGTTGGTCGTACGATTAAGGGCGCACGGCTGTGAGCTTGCATCCGGAATATAGTGGGTTCGAATCCCACTGTCGGCAGCCCTGAAGATGGTTTTCCGTGGTTTCCCATTTTGACACCAGGCAAATGTTGGGGCTGTACCTTAATTAAGGCCACGGCCGATTCCTTCCAACTCCTAGGCCTTTCCTATCCCATCGTCGCCATAATACCTATCTGTGTCGGTGCGATGTAAAGTCACTAGCAAAAAAAATAGCATATTTTAGTACTGAAAATGAACTCCTCAGTTGGTTAATTAATGATTTCCTGTCATATATTAAGAAACTTAAAATGCATTCAGAGAAAGTAAAAAAGAATCATGAGAGAAATGTATCAGATATAGGTCTTGACTACCCAGTCCACTGCGGCCTGCGTAAAATACCTCATAAGTATACATTTGCATTATGCATTGATGAGGAACCTAACGAGCTATGACATCGAGCTCTTCTTCAGCTACCTAAGACGCCAAGCGGAATACAATGACATTATGGTTCGTGTGGCAAAAGAAAAAACAGACTGTAAAGGCTGTTTAGAACATATCTGTTCTCCAGCTACTCAAAGTCCAACATTGTGTCTTATTCGTTTTCAAGATCGAGGAGCTCTCAGATACCGAAAATCGTCTGTGGCACTTCTGCAGTGAACGACGGAATTTGTCACTTCCGCTACGCAGTACTTGTCCCGAAGAGAATTACTAAAAGGTGTACGTTTATTTTTTCGAAAGACATGTTCAACAGTGAAATTAAGTGTGGAAAGTGTAAAGGCGACAAACCACCTCTTTTTCTACCATGAACATTTCTGAGACCTCTGTTAGACAACATTGCTTTGAGCCACGCAAGTAGTAGAGAGAAAGTTTTGAAACTTGATAAGAAGCCCCTCAGAAGGAAAGTTTTGAAACTTCAATGACATATCCAAGCCAATGCAGCACCGCTCTATAAATAAAGTACTGTCAATACTCGCAAAAACATTCAGTTCTTTGTATTTAGGATATACTTTACTTATTGACATATACGGCCATGCGAATACAAGGGGGCAAGACCGCGATCCTAGCGGCTGAATGGTGAACTAGGAAACAACCCGTTTCCACGAGTGCATTTCAAGGCCTTGTATTATAGCGTAGGCAACGGCCAGATGAAAGTAGTATTCTTCTGAAGACGACAACACAAGCGAGTGGAGCATTAGGAAAGCATGCTTTGAGAAGCAAACTAGACGTTTTTATGGATAACACTTTCAATAGTTCAGTAATCAATTTTCGCAAATTTTTACCATTCATGCAGACTTTGTAAGCTCAAAAACGAAACGGAACAAATATATAATAATAATAATAATAATAATAATAATAATAATAATAATAATATGCTTAACATGAGACACAGAATAATACACATGAGATGTACACGCATTTATGGTAACGTTTCCAGCTATATGTTCTTAGCGAAATTTCAAGTGCTGTGACATCCATATGTATGATTTCTGACGATTGCTACTGAAAATTGTATTATGCTTGTTACTACGTTTGCTCTCTTGCCAAAAAAGGAAAGAAAGATGTACTGTATTCGACTTCCCCGCCTTCTTATTCAGGCCGTACCAGACGGGATTGCAGCGACGGTGACAGTCGGTTTGGAATCGGCAGCAATTTTTTGCCCTTAAAGTTGCATTTGCCGTAGCAGAGGTAAAAGGTTTACTTCCACTTATCAGAAAGTGCATCTAAAGAAAATTTCAAAATTTGGGACTTGCTTGAGAGTATATGAAGAATAAAGAAATTAAAATGATCATCCGCATGTTTGCTGTTTTGGCATTTCTTCAGTCTGAGGATGTTCCCGATGGCTGGCTACAAATACATTCCAGGGTGTCCAACAGGATTTTTGGATTATTTCGTGTGGAGATGGATGGAAAACGAAGAAGTTCCTGTCGAACTTTGGAACTGTTACAACAAGCGTCATCGAACCTCAAATTCTGTCTAGGGATGGTACAATAAAATGAATACCGAATATGGAAGACCGAATCGTGGAGTCAAAGACCTAAGCAACGGTTTAAAGAAAGAAGCAAGGAACGTTAATAAGAGCCCAGCTGAACAAGGAAGGTAAACGAAGGAAGAGTGCTAACATGACTCTAGATGGCAGACTGGAAAGAATGGTTAAAATATTTATTTATTTATTTATTTATTTATTTATTTATTTATTTATTTATTTATTTATTTATCGTGTGATGAATGTATGTATACATATATTCTCAGATTGAATGTGCGTAGTGACAAGTCCGTACAATACTACAACTCTAGGTCTAGTTTTTTGATCCAATCAACTGCTTCATCCGATGTGCGGTGAATGGCCATTCGTTTTCCTATGAAAGCTCGAATTGGGGAGTCAGCAACAATGTGGTAGATTGACTGAGAAGGGGAACCACAATCACAATTTTCAGAGCTAGTCCAATCCCATTTGCACAATAGATAACAACATCTGCCTTGTCCAGTTCTTATCCGATTGATGATTCTCCACTGTCGCCTTGGAAGATCAAATACTTGTACGCGTTTAGAAGGGTTATCAACTAGACGTTTGTTGAGTACTGATGACTGATCCCACTGGGCTTTCCATAAACTGTTAACATGAAAAGAGGTTCTTTCAAGAACGGTTGTTGAACGCCAGAGTGGTTTCTTTGATTTCAGTCCTTGATGTTCAGTGTTTGTAATATCTTGATGGATGGATAGTTTGGGAATAATACCTGATAGAACTTTGACTTTCAAGCAACATCTATCAAATGTAGCTGCTAAAATTTAAAAAAATATGGAGACAGTGGAGATACTGTGACTTATTTCAAAACAATTTCTCATCTCCAAAATGTTTGAAGAGTTACTGTAAAGTTCGCTGGAGCTTAAACGTTGACTAATGAGTAAAAAATTGTTAATTATGTAAATATCAGTGGCGGAGCTTTATTTGAGCTCAAAGTAACTGACGAACCCAATGGCTGATTTTAAACACGCCTATATGCAATATATATTGCATTTATCCAGTCCAAAACCTAAAAAGTCTGCTGGAAATCAGTAAAATTCACTTGACTTTTCAAGGCAGACAATCGCCTGCGAAGCACAAGCTTTAAATATTAATGAGAGGTGATGGGGAAGCTCAATCTTTTAAGTATTACCGAGAGGTAGGGGGAAAGCCCATTGGAAACGGCCCCTGCTGATGGCGATTGTCCATGCGGACGTATGTCACTAGTGGCTATTTACAGGACATCATCTGTAGACTCAAACAAGTACTTTGGGTATCACAGGCATGTAACTCTAGGATAACTCGTTCCCTTCCCCCAAAAGAAGTACAAATCAGTAGCGTTTCTGTTAACAACCACTAATAATGAAATCCTTGATTTGGAAGAAGACAAGGTGTAAATGATCTTTGATTACGACTGTCATAGGGAAATGCTGATGTAGTAGTCATTTATGTATCTCATAGGACCTACTCCATATCGTGTGTGAAAATAATACGATCAGCTAGCAATATTTAATGCCTTATTGAAATTCAGTGCTCCTAAACACAAATTTGTAAAATCAGTCAGCAAATAGAACAACTTATTTGAAGAAATTGGCGCTGAAACTGATGAGGCCTTGTCTAACAACAAGAAACGCGGTTAAAATGTCAGTCTAGTACCGATATGGTGCATGTTGCTTTTCTCTTCCTCTTCCCCATGGCACTACAGCCCTTGAAGGGCCTTGGCCTACCAAGCGACCGCTGCTCAGCCCGAAGGCCTGCAGATTACGAGGTGTCGTGTGGTCAGCACGGCGGATCCTCTCGGCCGTTATTCTTGGCTTTCCAGACCGGGACTGCTATCTCAGCGTCAGACAGCTCCTCATTGTAATCACGTAGGCTGAGTGGACCTCGAACCAGCCCTCAGTTCCAGGTAAAAATCCATGGTCTGGCCGGGACTCGAACCCGTGGCCTCCGAGTAAGAGGCAGGCACGCTACCCCTGCACCACGGGGCCGGCTTGTTGCTTTTCTCCTACACAAAATAACACTAGACTGTGCACAGCTGCACATTCATATTAACAGTTTGCACTGCAGAATATAAAACCAACCTATCAGTCAACTTCCAGACTACTCTATCACATCGAAAACACTGTGTTATTTATATACAGAAAGCCCACTATGACAACTAAATCCTACTTTTGAAACCATATATTCAGCATCGCACAGCACAAGTGAAAACCTCCAAAATTCACGACAAAGAACACGTGCTATGCTGACCAATGAGATGCTACATTTTTATTTAATAAAGTAATAATATATGGCAAGAAATGTTCATGCTTTTAAAGACACTCTACTAATCTGCAGGCCAAGGGCTTTAGTCAGAATGCTTTACGATATCAAGCGGTTCACCCGTTCTATCAAAATCGATGTAACAAAAATCAGCCTAGTGTTTTTTTTTCTATTTGCTTTACGTCGCACCGACACAGATAGGTCTTATGGCGACGATGGGACAGGAAAGGCCTAGGAATGGGAAGGAAGCGGCCGTGGCCTTAATTAAGGCACAGTCCCAGCGTTTGCCTGGTGTGAAAGTTGGAAACCACGGAAAACCATCTTCAGGGCTGCCGACAGTGGGGTTCGAACCCACTATCTCCTGGATGCGAGCTCACAGCTGCGCGCTATTAACCACACGGCCAACTCGCCTGGTGCCTAGTGTTTAAATATGTAGATAATATTATTGGTTTTTTACGTCCCACTAATTACTTTTACGATTTTCGGAGACGCCGAGGTGCCGGAATTTAGTCCTGCAGGAGTACTTTTACGTGCCAGTAAATTTACCGACACCGGGCGAGTTGGCCGTGTGGTTAGGGGCGCGCGGCTGTGAGTTTGCATCCGGGAGATGGTGGGTTCGAATCCCACTGTTGGCAGCCCTGAAGATAATTTTCTGTGGTTTCCCATTTTCACACCAGGCAAATGCTGGAGCTGTACCTTAAGGCCACGGCCGCTTCCTTCCAACTCCTAGGCCTTTCCTGTCCCATCGTCGCCATAAGACCTATCTGTGTCGGTGCGACGTAAAGCCACCTGCAAAAAAAAAGTCTACCGACACAAGGCTGATGTATTTAAACACCTTCAAATACCACTGGACTGAAAAAGGATGGAACCTGCCAAGTTGGGGTCAGAAAGCCAACGCCTCAACAGTCTGAGCCACGCAGCCCTTTTAATCGACACTCAAACCTCTCGGTCGTTATTCTTGGCTTTCTAGACTAGGGCCACTATCTCACCGTCGATTAGCTCCTCAACTGGAATACGTAGGCTGTCTGTCTGGGAATCCCTCCGGGTACGAGGCAGGCACGTTACAAGTCAGTATAAAATTGCATCATCTATACGAATACAATTATAATTTTGTCGGTACCGTACATTTCAAATTTTTCCCTCATAATTCGTTTTTATCAGGGGTCAGTTTTACAAAAGTAGGTTCAGTTTAATTTTTTGTTTGTTTGTTTGTTTGTTTTTGTCTATGCCAACATTACAAGACAAATGAACATATTTTTTTGAAATGCGGTGATAGAGTTCAGGGATAGACAAGACACGCACTAATTAATGAACAAGGGGAGTGTGTATGCGAGGATCTTCAAAAGGCAGAAATATTCAGTCAGCAATATGTAAAGAGTGTTGGTTACAAGGATAATGTCCAGATAGAGGAGGAGACTAATGCTAAAGAAGTATTAAAATTTACATATGATAACAATGACATTTACAATAAGATACAAAAGTTGAAAACTAGAAAAGCGGCTGGAATTGATCAGATTTCTGGGGATATACTAAAGACAATGGGTTGGGATATAGTACCATATCTGAAGTACTTATTTGATTATTGTTTGGTCGGAGGAGCTATACCAAATGAATGGAGAGTTGCTATAGTAGCCCCTGTGTATAAAGGAAAGGGTGATAGACATAAAGCTGAAAATTACAGGCCAGTAAGTTTAACATGCATTGTATGTAAGCTCTGGGAAGGTATTATTTCTGATTATATTAGACACGTTTGCGAAATTAATAACTGGTTCGATAGAAGGCAGTTCGGTTTTAGGAACGGTTATTCCACTGAAGCTCAACTTGTAGGATTCCTGCAGGATATAGCAGATATCTTGGATTCAGGAGGTCAAATGGACTGTATCGCGATTGACCTGTCTAAAGCATTTGATAGGGTGGATCATGGGAGACTACTGGCAAAAATGAGTGCAATTGGACTAGACAAAAGAGTGACTGAATGGGTTGCTATATTTCTAGAAAATAGATCTCAGAGAATTAGAGTACGCGAAGCTTTATCTGACCCTGTAATAATTAAGAGGGGAATTCCTCAAGGCTGTATTATTGGGCCTTTATGTTTTCTTATATATATAAATGATATGAGTAAACAAGTGGAATCAGAGGTAAGGCTTTTTGCGGATGATGTTATTCTGTATAGAGTAATAAATAAGTTACAAGATTGTGAGCAACTGCAACGTGACCTCGATATATCTGTTGTGAGATGGACAGCAGGCAATGGTATGATGATAAACGGGGTTAAAAGTCAGGTTGTGAGTTTCACAAATAGGAAAAGTCCTCTCAGTTTTAATTACTGCGTTGATGGGGTGAAAGTTCCTTTTGGAAATCATTGTAAGTATCTGGGTGTTAATATAAGGAAAGATCTTCATTGGGGTAATCACATAAATGGAATTGTAAATAAAGAGTACAGATCTCTGCACATGGTTATGAGGGTGTTTAGGGGTTGTAGTTAGGATTTAAAGGAGAGAGCATATTTGTCTCTGGTGAGACCCCAGCTAGAGTATGGTTCCAGTGTATGGGACCCTCACCAGGATTACTTGATTCAGGAATTGGAAAAAATCCAAAGAAAAGCAGGTCGATTTGTTCTGGGTGATTTCCGACAAAAGAGTAGCGTTACAAAAATGTTGCAAAGTTTGGGCTGGGAAGCCTTGGGAGAAAGGAGACGAGCTGCCCGACTAAGTGGTATGTTCCGAGCTGTCAGTGGAGAGATGGCGTGGGAGGACATCAGTAGACGAATAAGTTTGGGTGGTGTCTTTAAAAGTAGGAAAGATCACAATGTGAAGATAAAATTGGAATTCAAGAGGACAAATTGGGGCAAATATTCGTTTATAGGAAGGGAGTTAGGGATTGGAATAACTTACCAAGGGAGATGTTCAATAAATTTCCAATTTCTTTGCCATCATTTAAGAAAAGGCTAGGAAAACAACAGATAGGGAATCTGCCACCTGGACGACTGCCCTAAATGCAGATCAGTATCGACTGATTGATAAGCTAATACAGTACATTATTATATTTAGTACACAGTGGCGTAACAATATTAAGACGGCCAAAACTGGAACTTTCACGTTTCTCCCTCAATTCTGTATTATTTATCGAAAATATGTGAATAATACTGTACAAAATATAATTTCCGATCTTACATGTGTAGTGCGTTTTTACCGTAAACGGAGATATTCAAGATTATTACATTTTTCTCAAACTTCCAAATACTCCGCAAATATGAATTAAATCTGAAAACTGCACACAACAAAAAAATGTAGATAATTACATTGGTAATATTTCATATCTCACGAATTTTACCTTACGAGCTATGATTACAGAGATATTCACTGGTTTAGTTTTTGGTTGCGAAGTCTATCAACGCCGATCATCGTGGACATGGAGGTATTATTCTGTTGTCATGGTAACGGGTGAACTTGCGCTGGTGGTGATTGTCATCTGGATATCTTATGAAATGCAAAACTACGTGGGGAAGACAGTGGTGGTGATAACTGTTTTAAGCGGAATTACAACTGGGCAATCATCCTCTCTTATTACTAAACAAAGGAAAAATGGAAGAGGTCAGACCCTTCGAAAAATGAAGGTGCCGGAAAAAGAAAGAGAAGGGCCACGAAAGGCATGAATATGAACGGATCCTAACTCTTGCAAACCTAACACCTTCGGGGCCGGAAGGGAACAAGAATTGACCAAGGGAGGTCGGCAGTAGCGGCGCTATCCCCCTCCCCCCAACGCAATAATTAAATATGGGTCCTTCGTTTCCTGAATGAAAAGTTACAAATTTTGTTTCGTAGTACAGGGTTGTATATTATTACAATGAACAGCAACGATAATAATAATAATAATAATAATAATAATAATAATAATAATAATAATAATAATTATAATAATAATAATAATAATTTAATTTTCAAATTCGAAGGAATTAAAATAATACACTTATATGGTACGAACACACACACACACACACACACACACACACACACACACACACACACACACACACACACAAGAAATGCATATTCTAATTATAGTAACCAAAGCACGCTGACCGTCACAATATTAACAAATAATCTCGTTCCTAGGACCAAATAATTTACAACTCAACCGTCCATCGTTTAGCTACACTGACTGCCGAGAGTTATAAACAGGCTCGAAACTTCATTATTTCGAGGTAAGAAGGAGGATGTCTTTGTTATCGCATCTTCGCTGACCACTGGGCTCTTAGGAGTGGCTAATTACTTCAAAAGCCTTGTTGACTGTTGTGAGTGGCAGTAAAAGATAGTTATTATTGGAACAGGTTGGGTAACTCACATTCTTTCAGAAATAACTACCGTACTCGTACTGACGAAAGAAGCTCTGTACTATGACGGCCTAAATTTGGAATATTCCTCTGTAATACAAATAAATAATACTGTGTTGTGTGCTGTAGCTTTATCAATATATATAAAATCTATCTTCAGCTACTGTAGTAAGAAACAGTCATCAGCCCCTCACAAGCCATGCCCCCCCCCCCGCCCCGCGGGGTCTGCGTGGTCCTTATTGCAGCTACTGGAGTTCGGATAGGAAAGATGAAAGTGAGGAGCCTGATACTAGTAAGCGGAAGCAATGCCACTACCGCCCTCACCAACAAGGACCATCAGGAAAGCAAAGAAAATAACCATCGGAAAGGGAAGAAGAAGAAGAAGACGACGAAGAAGGGAGTCATGAAAGGATGGGAAATTGAAAAATCCCTTGATCTCGCTGGGCCGTAAAAAAACTAAATGTGATGACAAGGGGGCGGATGTTGATGACTTAAAGAGCACAGAAAATGGTCAATAAAATGCCCTTAAAATGCTACCAAATACTGTAAAATATTCGACCAAACGGAATTGTGGTGACTGTGTAAACAAGTAATATATCCCCCTTCTATTCACTGCACAGCTCTTGTTTTTACAGGCATAATTATCTCTTCAGTCAACACTGATATGCATTTAGGGCTGTTACCCTGGTGGCAGATACCCTATCAGTTATTTAGTCACCTTTTCTTAAATTATTTCAAAGAAGATGGATATCTATTGAAGATCCCCCGTGGTAAAATATTCCAACCCTCAATTCCTCTTCCTGGAAACAAATATTTGCCCCAATTTGTCCTGTTGAATTCCAACTTTATCTTCACCTTTCTTACTTTTAAAAACTCCATTCAAGCCTATTAGTCAATTAATGTAATTCATTCCATGCTATCTCTCCCCTGACAGCTCGGATCATACCGCTTAGTTGAGCTGTTTGTCTCCTTACTCCGAAGTCTTCCCGGCCAAAAGCTTGCAAAATTTTCGTAACACTACTCTTTCGTCGGAAATCATCCAGAACAAATCGAGCCGCTTTTTTTGCAATTGTTTATATTGATTTACATTGGAATTACGAATTTACTCATTCAGGACAAATATTTCAGGTTCTCTACGGGAATCGAAATCTGTATCATTCCTCCATGGAGGCAGGCCTCAAAAAAAAAAAAAAAAAAAAAATGCAAAGGGCTGCAGCCTGTGGGCCACCATCATCCGCAAAAATGCCTCATCTATGATTCCAATTCTGTGCTCATATCATTTATACCCAAAAGACCAATAATACTGCGTTGTGGATTCCTCTTACCCCCACCCCCACCCTAATTGTTACAGGATTCGATAGATCTTAATCAAGTTACGTTACTTCTCTAATAGCCTACAAATTTCTATTTAGGCCTAATTTGTTTGAGAAATTTGCTTTGTCCTAAATTAGAGCTTCCTCCATGGTAAAATAATGTATTTATTTATTTATTTATTTATTTATTTATTTATTTATTTATTTATTTATTTATTTATTTATTTATTTATTTATTTATTTTATTAGCTTCCTGAACATTATCAAAGCTGTCACTGGCACAAAGCAAAACAAAGACACAAAATACGGACAATAGAAAGTAGAAGAGATTAAAGACAATACCACATTATTATGTAGCATATAAATGATTTAGAAAAATCGCGACAGATCCCTTAACTACCGAGATTGCAATATATACAATTGAATCAGATTCACATTTAATGCCAGACATGGAGGAGCAAATTTACTTGGAAGTGTATATATAGACATATGCGAGGATAATTCTGTATTGAAGCGTGAAGTTTTAACCATTT
The DNA here is from genome assembly GCF_040414725.1 of Anabrus simplex. NCBI lineage: Eukaryota > Metazoa > Arthropoda > Insecta > Orthoptera > Tettigoniidae > Anabrus > Anabrus simplex. Next base: position 120,635,321 of record NC_090269.1, read on the forward strand.
TGTGTGTGTGTGTGTGTGACACGCTAGGTACAGGGTCTCTCAGGGTGCGTGCACCTGGTGCATACACTGTGCACGGTGCAAAAGACGACTTCGCTTTGTTGACCAGAGTCCAGACCCCCACTCCTCGATTTGGAGCAATAGTGCTTACTCTGCGACGCCACAAGGCAGACCATACTAGGGAAATGACGAAAGTGAGATAGTTTCCCGTTGATTTCCTCACCGACCCGTAAATTCATATTACATACCAGTCTGCCAAACCCACTGAAATACACAGGACAACCAACCCTATGAGCGACATTCCCGCACCATAAATTGGTAGCTTAAGAAATGGCATTACCAGCATAGCTTTTACCTCACTTCCATGCTATCAAAACCAAGGATGAGACTGAGATAGGTCCAGGGGCGTAGCCTAGAATCTCCCTCCCCGAATAGGACTTTAACAAAAAGACAATAAGCATAAACTGACAAGAAACTAAATAAACATACAGAACCATAATTGTAGAACCAGAGATATGTTGAATCTATTTTCTAAGAAGCCTTGAAAGTTGGATTTTAGATTGTAAGCTGAACAGACATTCGCTGTAATGTTGTTGACTTTGATAGTATGGTTCTTGTTTTATATTTTAATATAAGATTTTATATCTGAATATCAACATAATTCACTTGTGTCAGTGTCTTTTTAATGACAAGTCTTGCATGAGCGCACCACACACGTTCACTGTGTTCTACTATCATTTTGTAACTATAACCCCTCCCCCATCGGTCGATCCTGGCTACGCTACTGGATAGGCCAATGAAAGTGTCACATTTGTTCTAGCCCATACCAGAAGAAAAGGGTGCACTGTAAACAGGTCGCACTAGCAAACGGCAATATCGTTATTATTAAATTACTTTGTCTTTAATGTCAGATCTTGCAGCATACCTGTTTATAATGTATGGATTTATCGCAAAATATCTCAAAATAAAAAGTGTAACAATTCAGTATTTTAAACGTTGCAAAAGCTTTGTCAGGTCGTCAGAAGTTACGGATTATCCGTGCACTAAAATAATAACACGCCATACAAGTAGGTATTATTGTATTTTTGAATCGTGCACTTCACAGTCACAATGAAAAGCAATATTTAGACATGCATATATCTTGATGTACTACAGCATATATCAGGTACACATGATATGCGGTACCAAGTATTCCAGAAGTCTGTAAATAATATGTAAAGCTGTTCCGGTTGAAAGGCCATGTATCAGTGGACGTTTATAATCTTATTTATTTCCATTTCCAGAAACTACCAAATCCGAAAAATGATTTCTTCTTCTTCTTCCTCTGCGTACATTTTTGCTCATCATTATTCGACCCGTCACCATGTTTATCTCCGGCAGCTTTTTCACAAGGTTCGCCTTTGGCGCCTTTAGATTGTTCTTTTCTCATATTTTTACACGGTTCATCAATCACTGTTATACTCTTATCCTTATTTGCACATGTATCTGGTTTCTTGCATGGATCCTCTGTTTTCTTGCATGTATCATCTGGTTTCTTGCATGGATCTTCTGTTTTTTTGCGTGTATCATCCCGTTTCTTGCATGGATCATCTGCATTTTTTAATGTACCTTTTGGTTTCTTGCATGGGTCTCCGATTTCTTTGCAAGGATCTTCTGGTTTCTTGCCAACATCTTCTGGCTTCTTGCATATATCCTCTACTTTTTTGCATGTATCTTTTGGTTTATTGCAAGGATCTTCCGTTTTCTTGCATGTATCTTCTGTTTCCTTGCATATATCTTCCGCTTCCTTGCATATATCTTCTGGTTTCTTGCATGTATCTTCTTTTTTATTGCACGTATCTGCTGGCTTCTTGCATACATCTTCTGGTTTTTTGCATGTGTCCGCTGGTTTCTTGGATGTATCCTCTGTTTCCTTGCACGTGTCTGCTGGTTTCTTGCATGTATCTTCTGTTTTCTTGCAAGTATCCGCTGGTCTCTTGGACGTATCTTCTATTTTCTTGCACGTATCTGCCGGTTTCCTGCATGTATCTTCTGGTTTCTTGGATGTATCTTCTATTTTCTTGTATGTATCTGCTGGTTTCTTGCATGTATCTTTTGTTTTCTTGCATGTATCTTCTGGTTTCTTGCACGTATCTTCTTTTTTCTTAGGTCTATCTGCTCGTTTCTTGCATGGATCCTTTTTTTTCTTACATGTATCTGCTCGTTTCTTGCTTGGATATTCTTTTTTCTTGCATGTGTCCGCTCGTTTCTTGCATGTATCTGCTGGTTTCTTGCATGTATCTTCTGTTTTCTTGCATGTATCTGCTGGTTTCTTGGATGTATCTTCTTTTCCCTTGCACTTAGCTGCTGGTTTCTTGCATGTGTCCGGTGGTTTCTTGGATGTATCTTCTGTTTTATTGCATGTATCCGGTGGTTTCTTGGATGTATCTTTTGTTTTATTGCATGTATCCGGTGGTTTCTTGCATGTATCTTCTGTTTTCTTGCATGTATCTGCTGGTTTCTTGGATGTATCTTCTTTTCCCTTGCATGTATCTTCTGGTTTCTTGCATGTATCCGGTGGTTTCTTGGATGTATCTTCTGTTTTATTGCATGTATCCGGTGGTTTCCTGGATGTATCTTTTGTTTTATTGCATGTATCCGGTGGTTTCTTGCATGTATCTTCTGTTTTCTTGCATGTATCTGCTGGTTTATTGGATGTATCTTCTTTTCCCTTGCATGTATCTTCTGGTTTCTTGCATGTATCCGGTGGTTTCTTGGATGTATCTTCTGTTTTATTGCATGTATCCGGTGGTTTCTTGGATGTATCTTCTGTTTTATTGCATGTATCCGGTGGTTTCTTGCATGTATCTTCTGTTTTCTTGCATGTATCTGCTGGTTTCTTGGATGTATCTTCTTTTCCCTTGCATGTATCTTCTGGTTTCTTGCATGTATCCGGTGGTTTCTTGGATGTATCTTCTATTTTATTGCACGTATCTGGTGGTTTCTTGCGTGTATCTTCTATTTTCTTGCATGAATCTTCTGGTTTCTTGCATGTATCATCTGTTTCTTTGCATGGATCTTTTTTCTTGCATGTATCTGCTGGCTTTTTGGATGGATCTTCTTTTTTATTGCATATATCTGCTGGTTTCTTGCATGTATCTGCTGGCTTCTTGGACGGATCTTCTTTTTCCTCACATGTATCTGCTGGTTTCTTGCACGGATCTCCTTTTTTCTTACATGTATCTTCTGATTTCTTCCAGGGATCTGTTTTCTTGCATGTCTCTGTTGGTTTCTTGATTGGATCTTCCTTTTTCTTGCACGTATCTGCTGGTTTCTTGCACACATCTTCTTTTTTCTTGCGTGTACCTTCTCGTTTCTTGCACGTATCTTCTTTTTTCTTAGGTCTATCTGCTTGTTTCTTGCATGGATCCTGTTTTTTCTTACATGTATCTGCTCGTTTCTTGCATGGATCTTCTTTTTTCTCACATGTATCTGCTGGTTTCTTGCCTTGGTATTCTTTTTTCTTGCATGTATCTTCTGGTTTCTTACATAAATCTTCTTTAGTCTTGCACGTATATTTTGGTTTCGTAGATTTACATTCTTTGTCTTTATCTTTCTGTTTCTTGGATTTCTTTACTCGTGCACGAACGTCGTCATCTTTCGCTCCCTTATCTTGTTTCTTGGTAAATTCGTGTGCCCAATGTTTATCAGATAATTTAGGCTTGCGGCTCTCACCTTTTCTCTTTCCCATTGGCCTTTGCTTAGCTCTGCAGATATTTTCAGGTTTCTGTCCTGTATCGCTTTCGTGCTTTGGGGAGCAGGGTTCTTCCTCGTGTTTACACGTCTTTTCATTTTTGTTTTTGTTGCACTTTTGTGGTGGACAAACTCCGCCTTCCTGCCCATTATCAGATATCCCTCTGCAGCATATTAGCCCTTCTACATTCATGCATTGTTTTGTTTGTATATAATATTTTTCTATCCCATTCAGATTATATAGTAACGATTTTTTGAATATTGAAGTTGTATACGGTTGTTTCGATAGCTCTCTTCCAAAGAGCCAGATCTTCGTCCATGGGAGAGCCTAAAACAAGTAAAAGTTATAAATCAAGATAGAATAACTACCTGCAGTAGTTACATACCCAGGTAACTATATACTGTTCAATGTTATTGACCTGTTATTAACTATTTAACTCAACGTGCAGCAATTTTTACACTTTTCAGTCTGTTTGAAAACCAATGCACGATTTATTTTGTCTGTGTATCAGTATCCCCTTAACAAGTAAACCAATGGAGGTATTAAGACTAAATTATACATTAAGGATATACTCATTCAAAGGATAATTTTGTAGAGACATGTAATTTTTAAAAAAACCTGGCTATAGGCCTACTGGGGGTTTGCAGGGTGCACGAAATAAGAAATAAAAGTACCTCCGTTGTTATTGTGTTTACGAATAAATGGTTCAGGATAACAGTGGTTTGAATGCTATTCTTAGCAGCTTTTGTTCAGGACCATATTTCGATAGGACGTGTAAGTGCCAAGTTTGTCGGAGTAGTTTGGATAATATTCATACTATTGAACTCTGTAGGATGCCTGTCCAACGCGTAGCTGGCGGACGCCAAGGCGGCCGTTGTATACTGTACATTTTTTAAAGTTCTCCAAATGCAGATTAATTTTTACCAACATTAACCGTAACTAAGAGTTCATGATTATTTGTGAACACACAAGTAATGGTTAATTTTCTTGCTGACATTTCCATAATTGTGATTCACTTTTCCTCTTCTTGGTTTGAACTGTTCTCATTCCACAGACCATACTCTCTGATGTTTCCGAATATTATGTTAGACATTATTACGATAACCCTGTAGATTTTAAGCCCTGCTTGGTGCTGAGTGCCAGGCATTATATAGAAAGGCTGGGGGAGGAAGTGAATGTGTTGATACTTGATATTTCCCAGTTAGAACACCTTCCAGGAATCGATCACATAGTGAATGTATTATAAATCCTTCGTCTCAATCATCATCATCATAATCATCATTCCCCCTTATCTATTATCCAGCTCCGGCCTGGTCGGGGTGTTTATGACACTTCTCCATCTTCCTCTTTCCTTCCACCCTTCGTCTGCCACGGTCTTGTCCCAGTCTAAATTTCGTCTTTTTTTGCCGCTCTTCACTGATTCAATCCACCTTATTCTAGGTCTTCATCTTGCTCTCTTGCCCTCGCACTTTACCTTTAGCATCTGTCTGGGAATTCTATTCTCCTCCATCCTCTTTACATGTCCAAACCACCATAGTTTATTCTTTTCAACTCTCTCGTGTAGCTTCCCTATCTCAACTTCCTTCCTAACATCTTCATTTCTCACTCTGTCTTTCCTTGTCTTTCCTATCATACTTCTTAGGAATTTCATCTCACTGGCTTGAATTCGACTCAGCTAATCAAAGTCCAAGTCTCAGCTGTATAAGTCAGTATGGGTACATAGTATAGTTTGTACATTATCTCTTTACTTTTCTTTGGTACTTCTTTGCTCCAAACAAGTTTCCTTACACTTTCGTAGAATGTATTACCCTGCTGCACCCTCCTGCTAATCTCCATGTCCATCCTAGAATTTTTCATTAATTTACTTCCTAGATATTTAAGGCTGTCCACAATTTCTAGACTCTGACTTCCAATTTTCACAGTGCCCTTTCCCCTCTCGACATCACCATAGTCTTACTTTTCTCTGTACTAATTTTCGTGCCATACTTCTCAGTTTTTCGTTCAATACATCTTGTTGTTGTTGCACTTCTCTGCTGTTCTTTCCCCAGATCACAACGTCATCTGCAAATCGCAGTATACCCATCTATCTCCATAGACTACCTCTGTTTCCTTTACAATTTCGTCCATGACTATAATAAGCAAAAAAGGTGACTGCACACTCCCCTGTCTTAGTCCAGTCTTATTCCTAAACCATTATGTCTTTCAAACTGGGGTATTCTTACAGAGTACCCGCTGTTCAAGGCCCTGGAACAGGTAGTTTCATAAAGTCCTCAGCTGAATTCTGATTGTATCCTAGCAGTGTGCTAGTTATCTATAAGTGCACTTTCCAATTAATTGAATTTTCACGCCCTCAGTTGTCATTTTGATGACTTCGAACATTATATATTAGATATACATTCAAATTATCATTTTATGGAGCATTTGTAATCAGGACTAAACGGTTAAGAACCTGCGGTTTAAATAATGAATACGAGGAGCAATACTGTTCCTCAACTTGAAGGAACTTCGCTGTAGTTAGACAAGTACGATATGATTACAAGTGATCAGTCAATATTAGGCTATATGTTTCTATATGATTATTCTTTTTTTCTGTTCGATTTTGACCACTATGGACCACGGAGTAAAGATGGTATCCCTAGCTTTGATCTTCTGCCAATGTAGCTTATCTACTTCCCTCTTTCTTCTGAAAAGAAATCACTTTTGAAGATTTCTTTTCTCCTTCTTGTCGGAAGCCTCTGAAGTCTGAAACTAATTGTAGAAAGTGGTTCCTGTTTTTGGATGTCTTCATGACTAATGTCCATTCTCTTCATATCAGCACGTATCTCCCTAAACCACCTGGGAAAAATCTTTTTTCCTTCGAAATGTGTAAAGAGTTTTCGAGTCAGCCTTTCTTGATTCATACGCAGGAGTGTGATAGTACATATATCACACCCCCGAATTATATGTAGAAGTTATAGATATTATTGTCAGTATTCGATTTATTATTATTATTATCATTATTATTATCAGTATTTCATTTGTATATTTTGCCATTTATATTTGTAAGCTGGAAGATATCCACATATGTAGGTATGAGTAATTTGTTTTGCACGAGTGGGAAAACATTGCTTTAATAACTCTGGTAATTTGGATGAGTCATGCGGCTGCCCCAGTGTTTGTTGTGATGTACTTGTGTCGGGATATTCCATGAGTCATGTATATATCCCAACCTGATGAGATGAGCTTGTTGTTGTACTAGGGAAGTTCGTTGACTCATGTAATAAACCCGAGCGTTTGTTATTGTCTTGGGAGGAAGAAGTAGTTCATGGCTTGGTCTTGACTAAAGATCACTCATGATTGGCGGGCAATCACCAATCCAGACGTATCATCTGAGAGGAGGAGGATGTTGATGTCTATAAAGGTTGATCATACGGCAGCAACCGGTGACTTTGTAAAGGAACGAGAAGGAAGATAACTACAACCAGTGACACTGTATAAGAGAACTACAACTGAGGCACTGTACGAGTAGGAAGTGGTGCTGATACACGGTACTGGAGTGACATGGCTTCAATGGACTGGACTTCAAACGTTCATGGAACGTAGTCTTGTTATGTTCGTGGAAAGTGGATGATCAACAAATTGTGGAGGGCGTACGCATTAAGTGTTGTTGTACTTGTGGAGGTCTAGCATTATATGTTGGTGAAAGCTATATCAGACTTTCCATAAATTATGTTGAGGATCGACAAGCGTGTGTTACTAAAATGTATACAGAGTGTTAGGTGTATACCTGCAGATATTTCTTCTAGCAATAGAGAACGATGTGACGAACCACTATATATCAAACTTTTAGTAATCCGCGGAAGTTATTTTCGAGAGCAAGGAGATACGATGTTTTTAGAATAGGTAGTATGCCTTGTTCTTATGAATGAATAGCTTCCCTTTGAGAACAGGCGAGTCACGCGCCATTCGTGCCAAACTGGTTTCTGTTTATGTTTACGTGCAAATGTACTACTTTAACAGCTGAACGCTACCTATGCAATGCACGAGATGTTACGTAACATACTTGTCAAACTGGTTTTATGTTTAAGAGCAACTGAGCTACGATAACAGCTGAAGGGGGCTACTACAGTAGTGTATGCCATATTACGTTATATTTTCGCCAGACTGGTTTCGTTGTTGTCAGTATTTAGTTTCCGTCTTATGGGCTTCAGACAACCGTGGTCATCGGTTTCGGACCCTGAAGATGCACCGAATTCTCAGCGTTAATACTGGTTCATCTGCTGTTATATCCTTTAGGGGATTGGGACATCTGTGGTCATTAGCCCCGTGGTCTAGTGAGTATGAAAATGACCTGAAAACCTGTATCGTTGCGGGACCTGTACGAGCACGTGATATAATTATTGGTTGGGATAGGCGCGCCGGGACGTGAAATACGGTACGATCCCCGTTGTGCATTGAGTAAAGGTAGAAGAAAGATGGCAGTTCCTTACGCCAAGGAAAGCAGTCATGGGATGCCCAAATGACTAGCATCGGAATTGAATTATCGAAACACATCGAACGTTTATTTTCGAAGGAATAATGGACATGTTATACAGCTAAATAAAGTAAACGTACCTACATGCCGTGCCTCCTTCTGGGCTGAGTGTCTCAGACGGTTGAGGTGCAGGCCTTTTGGCTCCAACTTCACAAGTTCGAACCTGCCCCAGTCCGGTTGTATTTGAAGGTGCTCAAATACTGTACGTCAGCCTCGTGTCGGCAGGTTTGCTGGTACATAAAATGAACTCGTGCAGGACTAAATACGGGCACCTCAGCGTCTCAGAAAACCGTAGAAGTAGTTTGTTTTTGCTATTTTGCTTTACGTCGCACCGACACAGATAAGTCTTATGGCGACGATGGGAGAGGAAAGGCCTAGGAAGTGGAAGGAAGCGGCTGTGGCCTTAATTAAGGTACAGCCCCGGCATTTGCCTGGTGTGAAAATGGGAAACCACGGAAAACCATCTTCAGGGCTGCCGACAGTGGGGCTCGAACCCACTATCTCCCGATTACTGGATACTGGCCGAACTTAAGCGACTGCAGCTATCGAGCTCGGTGTAGAAGTAGTTAGTGGGATGTAAAGCACTTACCATTATTATTATTATTATTATTATTATTATTATTATTGTTAGGTCATTAAAAGCTAAAATACGTGGAAGAAAATAGTAAAATATGCGTGGTTTAAGAGGAAACAAAATGAAATGTATGTCACGTGAGTTAGCATTGGTCGCAGTAGTTACCTACAGATTACTATGCGTAAGACGAGAACCAGGTCAAGCTTGTGGGGATGAGTCAGCTGTTATCTCGTATTGTGTATAAACATCAAACATACACATCAACAAATCTAGGAAACATAAACAAGGTTACACGTTAGAGACATGTAGCTATTAACCTGAACGCCAGGCCGACGGTCGCTTTCATGAGTACAGATGAGTTATCAAATTATACACAATCCACAGATGTCGAACGTATCTAAGAAGATTCCGCCACAACTATATTACATTTTACTATGATGGTGCTAATAACAAATCGCAGCAGCTATTGGCTTTACGTCGCACCTACACAGATAGGGCTTATGGCAACGATGGGACTGGAAAGGGATAGGACAGTGAAGGAAGCGGCCGTGGCCTTAATTAAGGTACAGCCCCAGCATTTTCCTGGTGTGAAAATGGGAAACCACGGAAAACCATCTTCTGGGCTGCCGAGAGTGGGGTTCGAACCCACTATCTCCCGAATAATGGATACTGGCCACACTGAAATGAAATGTCGTATGGCTTTTAGTGCCGGGAGTGTCCGAGGACAAGTTCGGCTCGCCACGAGCAGGTCTTTCGATTTGACACCCCTAGGCGACCTGCGTGTCGTAATGAGGATGAAATGATGAAGACAACACACACACCCAGCCCCCGTGCCGGCAAAATTAATCTATGATGGTTAAAATTCGCGACCCTGCTGCGTATCGAACCCAGGACCCCTGTAATCAAGGACCAGCACGCTAACCATTTAGCCATGGAGCCGGCCTGAAAGCCGGTGATGTTGTGGTACATAAGCACCTGTATCTACGACCTGCGCGTCGTGATGAGGATGAAATAACGATGAAGATGGCATATACACCCAGTTCCCGTGCCAGCAAAATTAACCAATTAAGGTTAAATTCCCGACCATCCCGGGAATCGAACCCGAGATCCCTGTGACCAAAGGCCAGCAAGCTAACCATTTAGCCATGGAGCCGTACTCTAGTGACTGCAGCTATCGAGCTCGGTAAATCGCAGCCGATTACGTTACTGCGTGCTAAGATGATGTCGGTAGAATACAGTATACCTGTTAAGACATAAGGCTGCAGTAGAAGACGAGGAAGAAGAATGTAACGAGAGCCACATAGTCAAGCGGTACAGAGCCGAACAAAGCGCACATTAGTGACACAGACATAAGAGTGACGTGGTCGTAGGAACTACAGTCGCATTAGTAACACTCTGTTGTAGAAAAATAATGAACTAACATACAGTACGGGCTCCGTAATTCCAGGTGGACGGTAACAAGACTATCTCGAATAGAAAAGTACGGATTTACGAACGTACACGAAAACGCCTGTGAACAAAAATGTACCTATGTTAAACATTACAGTACAACAGTTTAGAAAACAAAGACATACAGATTGCCTTACACTAAAAGAAATGTTAAACTTTCTTTTGTAAATTAACAAAACTCTCTAGGCAACCTTCTTAAGTTAAATGTTAACTTATAGTTCATATTTCAGTAATAATGAATATAAAACAATTATTTTATTGAATATTTATACGTGATGATGATGATGATTGCTGTCTTAATGTCATCGGCCCTTAAAAACGCAAAGTGTCCTCTGTTTTAGTGAATAAGAAACAAAATGTAAATTGCTCGAAGCCTTTCCCGATAGATTCATGAAGGGCGACCCGTGTTCTGTTCTGCCACACGATACACTAGCAGCATGTCATGGTATTCGTGCTATTCGTACACTGGCATTATTCAAATACTACTACTGATGCTACTACTACGAAGTAACTCGCGTACTAGAACGGACGATAATTCGCACCTCTGACAGCTGTTATTCATGTCAAGGTCAGACAGACCGGTTTCATGTAGGGGCGGGGAACCCGTCCAGCCACATCCCCGTCGCTAGGTACAACAGACAGCCGAACCAGCACGTGACAAGTCTAGTGCTTTTGTCGAACTGCTTACGTGGAATATTCTCCCACTGTGCGATTTCAATATCATGGTCTTTTGGGAGTCCAACTCGCCGTATGCAGAAACTCCCGTGTTGACGTGTACGTAAATAAAGTTTATTACGTCAACGAAAGAATGCATGGGATAGGTTTTCCAAGTAAGTAGTATCGGAATTGAAATGTCAAAACACATCGAACGTTTTACTTCATACTAGTAGGGGACATGTTATGCAAATAAATTAAATAAACGTACCTTCCTTTCGTGCTTCCAACCGAAGAGAACATGTTTAAATGTAAATGAAAGCCTTCTAGCTTACTTCTGATTTTGCAGTGCCTATTAAACGTATAAGGCTGAGTGGCTCAGACGGTTCAAGCACTGGTTTCATGAACTAGCAGGCTCGATCCTGGCTCAGTCCGCTGGTATGTGAAGGTGCTCAAATACGTCCGCTTCTGATCGGTAGATTTGGAGGCACGTTAAAGAATACCTGTGGGCAAAATTCCGACACCGCGCGTCTCCATTGGCACGTAAAGATTTATTATTATTATTATTATTATTATTATTATTATTATTATTATTATTATTATTATTATTACTGGGTGAGTTGGCCGTGCGATTAGGAGCGCGCAGCTGTCAGCTTGCATCCGTCGAAAAGCCACTAACAATATTATAAAAACTGTGTTAGTCTATTATTACTAACTATTATGAAAATAAAAGTTAATCGCCCCACTCAAACATCGTAGCTCGTAATCTGTCAGAAAACACTAAAGAAAATAGTGAACTTTTAACAGGTCCGAATTATTATGAATATTATAATTGCAGACATGTCTCCAAAATTACCGAAACATGTACTTACAAATTGTTTTACGTCGCACCGACACAAATAGGTCTTACGGCGACGATGGGAGAGAAAAGGGATACAAGTGGGAAGGAAGCGTTTGAAGTCTAATAAAGGTGCAGTTCCAGCATTTCCCTGATGTGAAAATAGGAAACTACGGAAAACCATCTTCCCGCCTGCCGACAGTGGAGTTCGAACCCACTATCACCAGAATACAAGCTCACAGCTGCGCGCTTCTAACCGCACGATCAACTTACTCTAAGCTCCAATGCCTGTCTAAGTAGTTCGGACGATAGGGCGCTGGTCTTCTGATCCCACCTTGGCAGGTTCGATGGCGGCTCACTTCGGTGGTATTTGAAGGTGCTGAAATACGCCAGTCTCGTGTCTGTAGATTTACTAGCATTTAAAAAAGTACTGCGCTACAAACTTCTGGCACGTCAGCGTCTCCGAAAACCGTGAAAATTAGCTAGTGGAACGTAAAGATATTAGTAGTGGTAGTAGTACCGGTAACATTATTATTAATTTTAATTAAACGGGTCCGTTACATTACCTATCGGCACTTACTGTCCAGTAATTAGCCTTCTGTCCACCTCTGTGGTATAGTGGTTATTGTGATTAGCTGCCACCCCCCGAAGGCCCGTGTTCCATTCTCAGCTCCGCCACGAAATTTGAAGAGTGGTACGAGGACTGGAACGGGGTCCACTAAGCCTCGGGAGGTCAAATGAGTAGAGGTGGTTCGATTCCCACCTCAGCCATCCTGAATGTGGTTTCCCGTAATTTCCCACTTCTCCAGACAAATGCCGGGATGGTACGTAACTTAAGGCCACGGCCGCTTCCTTCCCTCTTCCTTGTCAATCCCTTCCAATCTCCCCATTCCCCGCAAGACCCCAGCAAGGCCCCTGTTCAGCATAGAAGGTGAGGCCGCCTGGGTGAGGTATTGGTCATTCTCCATAGTTGTATCCCCCGACCCAATGTCTCACGTTCCAGAACACTGCCCTTGAGGCGGTAGAGGTGGGATCCCTCGCTGAGTCCGAGGGAAAACCAACCCTGGGGTAAACAGATTAGGAAAAAGAAGAATAAGCCTTCTATTAGAAATGCCCGGCGGCAATTCCACAGTAGACCGAGCTCGACAGCTGCAGTCGCTTAAGTGTAGCCAGTATCCAGTATTCGGGAGATAGCAGGTTCGAACCCCACTATCGGCGGCCCTGAAGATTGTTTTCCGCGGTTTCCCATTTTCACACCAGGCCACGGCCACGGCCGCTTCCTTCCCTCTCCTAGCCCTTTCCTGTCCCATCGTCGCCATGAGACCTACCTGTGTAGGTGCGACGTAAAGCAACTAGCAAAAAAAATTCACAGTAGCTATTTTTACTTCGAGCAATGTTCACGCATGGTTGCAACTACGGTTTTTGAAATCTGTCTCATTAATAACAATTTCACTGAATACTTACAGCCCTTTCTTTCAGTGTCCTCCGTCCTTTCATTGACCTGAAAAGTTTATGAATAAGCATAGACAACTCGCATTGTCTATTGTCAGAAATTCATCGTAGACTGTCGCAATAACAGCACATAAATGTTGCGCCCATTTTTCATGTACTTATTAACTACTTCCTTTCATTTTGTCAGCTTGGATCACTGAGTAATGCCATTGACGTCTTATAAATCACACACAACTACACAATACTTGATTCACACGTATGTGCTGGTACGGATCTTCGAGGTCACTGTAACGATTCTGTCTACATTTTACACAGAGTACCCTAGACCGGTTTTCGAGTACAGCAAGTGGCCTGGCACGCGAGTCATCCTCTTCTACTTGCCAAGCCTTTAGGGGAAGTGCACAACAACATGTGTTGGCCTGCGATAAGAAACCGGTTCAACAAGCCCTGTACTCTGCTATTGTACTTCCACTACGCTTGGACAGAATGACGTGACTTGCATATCCTGCTACGGCCGTTCAAAACACATTCGGTCCTGAAATATTTGCCTCAGTTATGGGCAAACTAATAGGACAAAGTAAAAAGTGCATAGCTTATATTATGAGATGTATTTTTCTTTGCAGACTAGCTTAATATCTGCACGTATACCCCTAACACTCTGTATAGAGGATGGTTGCCTAGTTGTACTTCCTCTTAAAACAATAATCAGCATCAGCGTTATGACAGCCAGGGGTTACCGTGGGTGTTATTCTACCACCGCCAACCATAGGGGGATACCCAAGTTACCTCCTTCTGCGCTCATCCTTACATATTGAGTACTGAATAAAAGCAATTTTATTATGTAAAATACTCCCTGAAATGGAAAACTGCACATTTTCTCACTTTTAACGAACAGTACTACGATGCCGATCCAACAGTCCAAAGTTCCAGTGCTGGTATGACCAGGCCGCAGACAGCCGTGAACACTCCTCTGCCATTGTTCCATTAAATATACACACTGCTCATTCCAATCACTGCCTCAGGGTAGGGATTGAATAGCTCGAATGCTATGATGAACCAGTTTGTTACGTACCAGTTGTAACAGAAAATACATGAACCAGAGGAATAGTATGCTGAAGAAGAAAATTATCTAACTCCTCAGCTACTTCCCGCCAGTATTCAGGCAGGCTGTTATACTCGGTACGACCGGGCGAGTTGGCCGTGCGGTTAGGGGCGCGCAGCTGTGAGTTTGCATTCGGGAAGTAGTGGGTTCGAAAACCACTCTCGACAGCCCTGAAGATGGTTTTCCGTGGTCTCCCATTTTCACACCAGGCAAATGCTGGGTTTGTACCGTAATTAACATCAGGGCCGCCTCTTTTCCGCTCCAAGCCTTTTCCTATCCCATCGTCGCCATAATCTGTATCGGTGCAACATAAAATAAATAAAAAATACTTGGTATACAGCAGTAATCCCATCTATCGGACATGACTGGCAACAGAAGACACAAAGCACATCACAACAAACAAACTGTTATTGTTGTTCAATGTTATGAGCTTTCTGTATTGTAGACCTTCACATTTAGTTTTCTTTGACTGTAATATTAGGGCGTCTTACGGAATTATTCATAGCGTAGACTGTAGTTCCTTATTCCCCGACTTTACATAACGATTTTCATTAAATTCTGTCTATCCATTTTATAGTGACTTGGCGCTGATATGAACTTAGCAACAAAAATCCAAATGCATGGATATATCTGTTATCATAGCCGGTACGGTAAAAATGTATAAGACATAAATGATCGGAAATTTAATACTATATAACTTTAGTAGTGTGGGCCTAGTATTTGTCGATAGGATCACTAATAACACAAATATTTGAGAATTACATTTTAGGCCTTCCCGTAAACTGCCATTCCACTCAGCATGAATAAAATTATTTATAACCTGGATTCTTCATACTGATTTTCATTAAGATAGGACCACTAATAACATAAAAATTTAGAGAATTTAAATTTAGGCTTCCCGTAAACTACCATTTCTTTCAGTATGAATAAGATAATTTATAGTCTTAATTGTAGCGACTTATTTTCCGACTTCGCATACCGGTTTTCATTAAGATAGGACCGCTAATAATATAAATATTTGAGAATTAAATTTTAGGCCCTCCCCTAAACTACCATTTCTCTCAACGTGAATAAGATTAATTATGGCCTAGACTGTAGCGACTTATTTTCCGAGTTTACATACCGATTTTCATTAAATTCTCTTCAGCCGTTTTCTCGTGATGAGTGTACAGACAGACAGACAGACAGACAGACAGACAGACAGACAGACAGACAGACAGACAGACAGACAGACAGAAATTACGGAAAATTAAAAGTGCATTTCCTTGCTATTATGGACACAACCGATACATAAATACCATTCTTTTCAAATTCTGAGCAATGTACGGACAAAATTCTTATTTTATATATATAAATTACATTTTTTTGGAATTCACTTAGAAACCTTATCATCAAACATAACACAAAAATGGTTTGAGGCATTATGTGGTAATTTTACCTAATCTTTCCCAGAAATAAAAAAATCTGCATTGAACATGACAAAGAAACCCTTCGATCTGATAAAATCTATTTGTAAATAAAAATTCTTCTCTCACTATGAAAATTATAGAAGTACCAATGACTTGGAAGAAAAACTGTTGTGATCTTCAAGCAATCCTGTCAGAACACTGTTCACACAGTCACATTAACTTTTTTGTACTGCATATTCTCTAGCAATGTTTTGAAGAGCTTGATAACCTCCTAAATATAGTATGTTTTTGATACGCCATCTAGCACAGGGATGTTTTTAACTTTATCTAGCAGGCTGTTGTCAACAATGTTGCTGCAGGGTTTTTTCATAAAATATGTCAGCTTTGCAACCGATTTTCTGACACTGAAGTGCATCAAGCTTAGGGTAAAATTTGTTAGGTACCTAATGGATAGGATATTTCCAGCGAAGTGGTGATGAGATCCACAACAGAAGTACAGTTGGCAAATGCAGCTTCTTACTTATAAACTTTCCCTTTCAATATCTTAGATCACACAAACATGAAAGTGCTAATGAATCAGAATTTTACTCCAATTCTTTGAAATAACAAACAATATCGTCCAGGTATTCTTCTTTATAGAGAACTGAGACTCCATTCGGGAACCCAAGCGAGTTGTTACTGACGAGGAAAACCATTTCAGAGATATTTCACTATTTCTAATTATTTTTTTACTTCCAATACCTAAGATAGCCATGCTTACGTTTTCGTGTGTTCAGAAAATATTTTTTTTGTTTGAATGACACACTCATTAGATTTTTAAGCTCATTAGCATGTATTTTAGCACGTCTATCTAACTGATACTGGTGGCTTTACGTTGCACCGACACAGATAGGTCTACGAAAGGCCTAGGAGTTGGAAGGAAGCGGTCGTGGACTTAATTAAGGTACAGTCCCAACATTTGTCTGGTGTGATAATGGGAAACCAAGGAACCAACCTCTAACCGTACGACCAACTCGCCCGGTATCTAATTTACGGACCTAGCATTGAACATGGGTAAGAATTTCTTGCGGGACTAAATTCTGGTATCTCGGCACTTCATAAAACCGAAAAAGTAGTTTTTAGCCTAATATTCATCAAATACTATCCTCTAACTGGTGATATTTAACAACTCACCCCCGACTGATTGTTTTCAAAGTTTTGGGACAGAAATGACTTCTTACGTTAGAAATGTTACAGGTGATATTTGTAATAACGTTTAGAGCAAAAATAGGCTAGGGCTGAAAAAACCTTAAATTAAAATTTCAAAATCTCCTAAACTATGAATTACAGTACAAAAAACTGATTATTCGCTTAAAAATTATCAAAAATAATCCTCTAACAGGTGATATATTGTACCAGGAAGGCATAGGCCCTGGCACGTATGTGTTATAAAATCTTTATTCATGAAAGAACGGCTAAGTTACGATGCCCAAACAGCTTTACGAGAGAACGTTCTCGTCTCTTCTGCTCTGTGTGAGGAAGACAGCATGAGAGGGGGCAAGGTCGAGTGACGTCAGCACCACATGTATCTCACCTCCCCGTAGAAACGTCTCGATATAATTATTATACTTCTCAACGACTTGACCGATAAATGTGAGGCTTACACCAACTTGTAGCTCACATTTTAAACGTACGACGTTGCAAATTTGAGATTAAACCGCCTAGTGGTTTAAAGAATATGACGAATTGAAGTTTGGAATGTATAAACACCCCTTTGTCGCCTGACTCAGCTAGCTTCCAGCCGGATATAAATAGGTTGACGACCCTCGGGTATAGTCAGTGTGTCTTAAACTCTACGACTCGATCATGACTAGACGTCATTATGCTCCGTCGCGCTTCGCGAGAGATATGAAAATTATATTCTAGATCTTTGAATTTGTGCGAGGTCGTCGTAAGTGAAGTTTCAACCGCGTCGTGGCGTGTGCAATGTTGTAAAGTTTTCTCAAACTGATTTTTCGTTGTGTAAGTTTTACGAGTGTCTTAACTAAGTGAATTTACGATAGAGACTGTGCATTGAAGTATAATTGAGAATACCAGTATTTAATTTACCAGTCGACGGTATTGTGGACTTCGTTAATCTCTCATATTTTTGAACTTTGTAGGATAATAATAATAATAATAATAATAATAATAATAATAATAATAATAATAATAATAATAATCGTATGGCCTCAGCTACCGTTTGCAGACATTTCGAATTGACGCCATCTGGCTGTCTGCTCGTCAATTTCGACGTTCCGGTTTACTCTGTCTGCCATCTAGCGGACCTAGAGTAAACCGGATCTCTCTTGGGCGTCTATGGCTGAGATTTAATTAATGTTGTCGGGTAAATACCAAATGTATCACCAGAGATCTTTTACATGCCGACATCGTACGACATGGAGTGTCGAATGGACTTTTTTCCGCCCTTCAAAAATCCGACTACCTCTGCCGGGTTTGAACCCGCTATCTTGGGATCCGGAGGCCGACACTCTACCACGGATCCACAGAGGCAGCTTTGTCGGATCATTGGCAGTGACAGCGTAGTAGGAACTTGTGCGTGATAAACTAAACTTTCAAATTTATGACAACTTCATTAATTTTGAGACGCATTTCTCGTATACAATTACGATTGTGAACTGTTTGAAATATCATTCCATTCCATTGATAGGACTAAATGTGACTATTTTTCACGTATTTTCTCGAAATTTCGATTATTACCGTAAGAAACGAACTGCATGTTAAGGTCATTTTATGGTAATATTAGGTCGTACGGACTCGTGTCATACAAACTCATTTATAAAAACTTTTAAGCTGTGAACATTAGTATTCAAGAGACTGAGAGTGATATTAATTGCATTTTCTCAAGTGTTTCACGGACAGTGATAGTTATTCTAGGATTGAATTTAAGACATAATCAGTGATTATTATGAACTGTGATAGTGTTCAATTCATGTTTTATAAACTGTGAGTGAAATATTGTGCTTTCCATTTCGAAAACGACCTCAGGTCATTACTGCATTAACTTGACTTATGGTTCAAACTGTAGCATAGACTGTGATATTCTGAGTCACGTATTTAATATCGTAGAACAAAAGTGCGAGTACAAACTGTGCATTAAGACTTACGTCAGTGTAAAATACAACTCATTAATGATAATTAAGAGACCTAGAGCTCGTTGTATTGTGCCAATTGAACTTTCCGTGTTTCAACATTTCTCTTTAAAAGAACATCGGAAATCTTGGCGAAGTGTCGTGAAATGACACTACGTAGAATGTCATCTCCAGCGTGGGATTAATCGTGGTTTCTTCGTGGGATATTCGTGGTATTCAGCGAGGGATTAATCGTGGTTTCTACGAGGGATGATTGCGTGGTGTCTTTATGGGATGGAACATGTTACGCTGCTGGGACAAGTTCGAGTTCGGGCTGCACGCTGCAGATTGTTCCAGTCACCAAGCCGCAGCACAGTACTGCATCTATCCTTATGAGCAGATTACAGTTGATATAAGTATATTGTATACATTTGTAAGTGATTAATTACACTTAGACACTAACTAACTTTTTAATAAAGCACTCAATCATTCACAGTGCTATACTCGTCAAAGGAAAAGTGCTTCGTGTGGATTCTAATCCTACTGTTTATAATATTGTAGGAGGTTATTCAAGAAGACTTCAGGTCTTATTTTGAACTGTATGTTTCTCTTTCAAGTTTGTGTAAATTGAAGTTATTTCACTTAGATGAATTATAGGGCTTGCCATAAAACAAGTGCACTATTTTCTTATATAATTGGTTTAGATGAACTGTAGGAATTTTCAGCAAGTGACTGAAAATATTTCTTTGAACTATCAGATGGTTAAAGGAAGTGTGAGTTAATGTTAAGTTTAATTATCTTAGAAAAACTTTACGTTCTCATCACAAGTGATGGACTTAATTTCTATGCAATCTAGAAATTTGATAAATCAACAAGTGGTTAAATTAAGTTCTATGTACAAAATGTTATTTTGAATTTGAGTCTATATAAGAGATCCTAGATCAGGGATGGCGAACCTTTTCCAACAAGTGTGCCATTTTAAGTCTGGTTTATTATTCTCAACTGTTGACTGTGCCACTTGCTATTTTCCTAAGAATGGCTACAACCTACAACACCCCCGTCCCCCCGCCCCCGACATCCTTCCCAAATTCCCAATTAAGTTTCATAATGTTATTTATGTAATTTATTTTCTGATTTATTTATTTATTAGATATATATCTTGTAAATTCATTTAGTTGCATATTCCGTGGTTGTATTTTGTAAATACTGCAAAAAATACATTTTTAAATATGTAATTTTTGAGAATACATATTCTGTTTGTAAATAAATAAATAATAAGCTCCCATTGTAACACACTTCGTCATTAAATATTATTACCGGGTGAGTTGGCTACGCGGTCAGGGGCGCGATGCTGAGAGCTTGCATCCGGGAGATAGTGGGTTCGAGCCCCACAATCGGCAGCCCCGAAGATGGTTTTCCGTGGTTTCACATTATCACGCCAGGCAAATGCTTGGATTGTATCTCAATTAAGACCACGGCGGTTTCCTTCCCACTCGTAAGCCTTTCCTCTCACATCGTCGCCATGGGACCTATACCTGTGTCGGTGCGACGTAAAACAAATTGTAAAATTATAAATATTATTAGATATAAATATCAAGAGTACTAATATTGCCAATGGACTTCACTTCCTCCATTACCTTCATTATCTTCACCTGTTGTCGTAGTTCGCATGCTCAACAATTTAACTAATTTCTACCTCATCACATTTCCGCAAGGAAATTAAAAAATACAGCTATCCTTGCTTGTAAGGTCACATCCATGCTTTCATTAAAACATACTGCATACATCTGGGAGTTATCCAAATTAGTTTTCAGTTGCTCCGAAACTTCTTCACTCATTCTTATTATTCTATCCTTGACAGCATTCCTTTCATTCTTTTAATTATTTGATGTTTGTTAGGGAAGTTTTCAAACAATGTGTCGGGCATCAATAAAGGAAATTTATTTCAAGAACTCGCCGTCAGAAAGCGGTTTCAGATGCATGCTGTACTATGCAGTGAGGCAGATGGAAACAGCCGCACTGATATTATTCCTTGGCCGGAAAGATGATACAAAAGAAATACTGTAGGAAGTTTTGTGTAATGTTCGATATTTTGTGACACGAACTCCCTTCTTTCTTCATTTGGCCAGATATGGAACAAACATTTGAATGATCGGTCTCGAACTGGCGCTTTACATTAAATGTGAGGGATACAATTGTTTTCGAACACACGCAACACATCTTTCTATCAGTCAGAATTCCCTTGTCCACTGTTCTTGAAAAATTCTGTCACTACCTTTGTTAAGTTTCTGTTTCTATGTCCGTATACAAAACTTCCAGAAAACGACACTGTTACCTCAGTTGACGTTCCTATCTATCAGTGTGCCAGTGTTGTCATATTGCACGTCCGGATGGACCTAGTATTTAGATTTTCTATATTTATTACTTAAACGTGAAACACTATAAGATGTGTACTGTTTGTGGTACAAGACATACATTAAAGTATTATTATGTTCATGTGGCGTGCCACCGAAATCGTGTTTGCGTGTCACCTAGTGACACGATGGCATAGGTTCGCCATCCCGTGCCTAGATGAACTGCAGGGTGTTTGAGATCTCAGAAAATTGGTATTCATTTTTGACATTATTAACATCAAGTGGATGTCTCAGAATATAACAGCTCATCTTTCATTTTTGCATTCTGAAAAGATTGATTGAAAATTTAATTTTGATAAATCAACAGCAGGGTGATTTACATGAGAATATCAATAAATATTGTCAAAAATTCTATTTACCACCTATTATTCGCCCTGTGAAATTATCCTTCTTTGTACCTGCTCCAATAGTAACCGCACACAACCTGAGATCCTTCCCATGCTCTGGCCCCATAAACATTTCCCGGTACAATATATATAATCTCCTAACCGATAGTTATAGAAAACTGTTCCTTAACTTGAAATGTTTCGTATTATTGCACTATTTCTACTTTTTATCTATTTATTTTCAAAATATGGAGATAAGGGTGCATAGAAAATAAGATATTTGATATCTCTTCTCGGTTTATGTTATTTTGCGCATGCTTTTATACTTATTTTTTAACATGTTTCCTCTACTGGATATAATAATATAGATAATCGTGAATTTAGACTTTTACTGGTTTGTGTGAAAATGATTGAAAAGAATGTACCCAAAGTTAGAATATAAAGGTTAAGAATAAAACGCTAACACGTAGCCAAAAAATAATTTGATAAATGTCGTTTAGCGGAAAGTCTAAAATTTTATTCGCATATAATTACATTAGTAGAAGTTCTATCAAAAAATACTAAATAACCAAAGGTATAGGAAATGTTTTTTTGTTTTGTCTTTACATATTTTTCTATACAGGCTGTACTAAGAGAGATAATCCTGAATTTAGGATTTTACAGAATGGCGAGAAAATTGTTTAACAAAATGTATTTATATTTGGAATATAAAGTTAAGGAATAAAATCGTATCAAGAGGATAATACATCATTGTATGGGCGCTAAGTGAAATGGTCGTTTATGGGGGTCTAAATTTTTTCCGCATATAATTAAGTTGTATCAGTTCTATCGAAGTATACTACATAACCAAAGGTGTAGGAAATAATATTGCTAATCATTTTTGTCTTAACATGTTCATCCAGCCGGCCCCGTGGTGTAGGGGTAGCGTGCCTGCCTCTCATCCGGAGGCCCCGGGTTCGATTCCCGGCCAGGTCAGGGATTTTTACCTGGACCTGAGGGCTGGTTCGAGGTCCACTCAGCCTACATGATTAGAATTGAGGAGCTATCTGACGGTGAGATAGTGGCCCCGGTCTAGAAAGCCAAGAATAACGACCGAGAGGATTCGTCGTGCTGACCACACGACACCTCGTAATCTGCATGCCTTCGGGATGAGCAGCGGTCGCTTGGTTGGCCAAGGCCCTTCAAGGGCTGTAGTGCCATGGGGTTTGGTTTGGTTTGTTTGTCAATAGAGAGATAATAGTGAATTTAGGCCTTGGCTGAGTTGTTTGAACATGATTAAACAGAATAGAAGTTGGAATATAAAGGTTTGGAATAACATTTTATCACAAAATAGATTAAAACAATTTTATTCATGCTAGCTGAAATTATAGTTTAGGTGAAAGTTTAAAATGTTATTTTCGTATAATCATATTATCAGTTGTTCTATTGAAAAATACTACATAATCAAAGTTGTATAACAATATTTCTAATCATTTTTGTTTTTACATATTTTCCTGTACAAACATAAAGCAACAAAAAATAATCGCGAATTGAGACTTAAACATAATTGTGGGAAAATAATTGAACAGAATGTAACAAAACAATGTATTAAGAATATAACGCTAACACATACAAAAAGTAATGTTATTCATGCTAGCTGAAATGGTAGTTTAAGGAAAGTCTCATGTATGCTATAAAAATGTATTCGTGTTATAAACAACACTTAGAATGCACATCGATAACAGTAAGTAGATACACATACTCTTTATTTCTAAGGGTGTAAGGAATCATTTCTACTGCATGACCTTGCTATAAATGATTCTTTCTACGTGTGATGACACGTCTGCGACGAGGACAAACTGGGGCAAATATTCATTTATAGGAAGGGGAGTTAGGGATTGGAATAACTTACCAAGGGAGACGTTCAATAAATTACCAATTTCTTTGAAATCATTTAGGAAAAGGCTAGGAAAGCACCTGGACGACTGCCCTAAATGCAGATCAGTATTCATTTATTCATGTAACTCGTGCGCAATGCTTATCTTTACATGTAAGGTCTCGATAATAATAAAATAATAGAAATTAAATAGCCTTGTGAATTCCCTCGACCTGTAGTGTCTAGTGTGTGTGTGTGTGTGTGTGTGTAGGATTATACGGAAAGCTGTGGAAATACGTAGACATCCTAACAATTTTAACAGGGACACTGGCTATCAATTAAGTAATACCTGGTTGCCAGCCATTAAGGGTTTACATAGGTAGTTCCCTTCACTATTGTTATTTCGTCTCGATGTTTTCCAAATTCGTACGTTCCTCATCGCCAGATGTTTCATTCCAGGCTTGTGTCAATGCCATACACCTGTCAATGTCATATGTTAAGTCACATGTTATGTGACCCTCTTAGACTGATTCTGATGGTTCAGTCAGCTTCCGCTTCAAACGCTAGCGCTGTGCCACGTCCGGGGAGCCATCTGATGGCGAATGAACATACCATTTCCACTTCTATTATAACATCAAAATTTCAAAGAGTAATTTGTTAAGAAGCCTTTCTCGTGGACAGTCGAGATTTTCTTCTGATGACACAGAGCACAGTTCTCTGCGAAACGTAAAGAATTTCACCTTGTTTTCTTGACACGGCATAAGCCCAAAAGCCTATACTGTATCATGTCTATAACTTCAGAATGTTCACATGAAGTCTGTGTTCTGCTACTTTTAACATGTGCAAATTCTAATTACACTTGCTGAAACGATCTACCATTAAAACGCTTAGAAACTGTGTCTAAATGTCGGCAGCATAATATAAAAAAAGCTTTTTCTAAGCCTACTACACGTTCTGTCACCGTGCAAACTTCTCAAGAAGACAAGCAGCAAGATAAGGTAGAAGATGAAGAAAAAAAACGACACAGAAGAAGATTTCAACGTTTCTTTTGCATCAAAGCAAGTTCTGTACGTACCTACAAACGCTATTTTAGAAACCCTTGCTACATCAAAGCATGATCTACCTTCCTTGTCTGAAGTTATCAACACACCAGAGTATCGTAATCAGTTAAAGATATTTATTCAGAACATCTCTAGTTCACTCTTTGTTTCTTACATAGAAAAAATTTACAGGGCGCACCAACGCAACCTACAGTATTCACTATGAATATGACCGCTTTTGTATAAGTGATGCTGATGTTAAGATTAACAGCGACACTCTCATCTTAAAAAGGTGTTATAAACCTACTAAAGGGCTCTTAGAACTCTTCTTCTCTCGGATACCTGGCGATAACATAATTACGCTAGATGATCGTATAGTTCATTTCTTTCTTGCTACTAAAGTTACTCGGCGTAATTACAAGACGAGAGAAGCTGTAAATGCAAAGAATCGTCGCAAGTATTAATATTTCTAAGCTGTTTCCTTCACATCGATTGTCTTCATTTATCTCATCAACGTCTGCAGCTGATAAGAACATATCAAGATGCCGGTCACATAGGTCATAAATCAGATATTTTAGAAATAGAGAAAGAATTACGTCAATCTAGTATTATCGAGTAATAGCCTCTCAAACAAAACCTTACATGTAAAGATGAGCATTGCACACGAGTTACATAAAGCATCTCGTTGCAGACTCCTTATGCCTCCAGAAATAAATACTATATGGATCTATGTATTGTTATCGATGTGTATTCTAAGTGTTGATTATAACACGAATGCAATTATTCATAGCATAGACAATTGCCCTTTATTCCTAAACTTTACAATTTGTTCAACCATTTCCTCACAACTCAGCTAATATCTTAATTCATGATTATCTCAGTTATTATAGCCTGTACAGAAAATATGTTAAGACAAACTGATTAGAAATTTTATTTTCTAAAACGTAATCGTATTTTTTAGATAACAGCTACTAATTTATTAATACGAAGATACAATTTTAGACTTTCCCCTAATCTACTATTTCAACTAGCATGAATAAAATTATTCTTTTTCTACGGGTTAGCCTTTTATTCTTAACCTTTACATTCCAAGTTTTGTTATATTCTGTTCAATAATTTTCCCACAATTATGTGAAAGTCTAAATTCACGATTATTTTTGATACAGAAAACATGTAAAAACAAAAATGATTAGAAATGTTATTTTCTACATCCTTGGTTATGTAGTATTTTTCGATAGAACATGATTATACAGTTTAACATTTTAAACTTGTACCTAAACTGTCATATCAGCAGTAGTATAATTGGACAGTTCGGCGGCCGCCTCCGCCTCCGGGCTCCCAGGGGCCCCTCCGCCTCCGCCGCACGGGAGGCCCTCCCAGGGGCCTCCTCCGCCACCCGCGGGAAATTTCAATTTGTAAACAAAGCTACGTGCTTTTTGACAGCTGTCATCGACAACAACGCATCGCTAACCTCACTGCTGCCATCTTGACGGGCCTAAACCTCAGTGGTCCCAACTTAACCTAACTAGCGCGAGATTTGAATCGGTAAACAAAGCCACGTGCTTTTTGACAGCCACGTGCTTTTTGACAGACAACAACGCATCGCTAACCTCAGTACTGCCAACTTGACGGGCCTAAACCTCAGTAGTACCATCTTAGCCTAACTAGCGCGAGATTTGAATCAGTAAACAAATACACGTACTTTTTGACAGCCACGTGCTTTTTGACAGACAACAACGTATCGCAATCCTCAGTACTACCATCTTGACGGGCCTAAACCTTAGTGGTAACAACTTAACCATACTAGCGCGAGATTTGAATCGGTAAACAAATCCACGTGGTTTTTTGGCAGCTGACATCCGCCCTCTTAAATCAACAGAGTACAGTGCTGCCCTCTTTAGCTACATATCTTTGAAATCCGCCATCTTTAATCAAGAGAGCACCGTGCTGCACTCTATGTGGTGGCGGCAAATTCCACATGCTTTACAAAGCCACGTGCTTTTTTACAGCTGTTATCCGCCATCTTTAATCAAGACAGCGCCGTGCTGCACTCTATGTGGTGGCGGAAAATTCGAAGTGCTTTATAAACTCACGTGCTTTTGTCATCCGCCATCTTTAATCAAGAGAGGACCGTGCTGCCCTCTTTGTGGTGGCAGCAAATTCGAAGTGCTTTTTTGACAGCAGTCATCTTTAATCAACAGAGTACCGTGCTGCTGTCATGCGGGCAATTTCGTTAGCTGTCATGCGCCATCTTTAATCAACAGAGCACCGTGCTGCAATCATGCGGGCAATTTCGTTAGCTGTCATCCGCCATATTTAAACTAGAGAACACCGTGCTGCTCTAATGCGGGCAATTTCGTCAGCTGTCATCCGCAATCCTTAATCAACAGAGCACCGTGCTGCTTTCATGCGGGCAATTTCGTTAGCTGTCATCCACCATCTTTAATCTACAGAGCACCGTGCCGCACTCTTGCGAACGCCATCTTTAATCTACAGAGCGCCGCGCTGCTCTCTGTGTTGGCGGACAATTTAAAAAGCTGCCAAGAGGGCATCGTGTTAGCATCTGTATTATTTGACATGTGGTTTACGGCAAATTCCAAATCCGCCATCTTTAATCAAGTGAGCACCGTGCTTCGCTCTTGATCGTAGTATTGGACAATTTAAAAGAAGCTATTAAGTATATAATCGAACAAAGTACTCGATACAACGTATGATCAGAACATCGATTGGGGGTATACCTTTGTTTTAAGAGAAACGAAGACTACAGTTTTGAATAGCTTGCGTAAGATAGCTATTGTTGGCTTAGCATAACTTGCACCTAACATGATTGTTGTTACATCAGGAAAGGTAACTGGCTAAATCCTGGTCTTTCAACGCTAGGAAGGGCATCTAGCCGTAAAACAATAGTTCAAGAAACTGTGATTTAAAATCCAGCTGTAGAAAAAACACATTCTTGTGTCAGGAAGGGCATCCGGCCATAAAATATGTTCTTTCAACTTGAAAACTCATGTTAGGAAGGGGCAACCGGTTGTAAAAACAGGAGGAGAGCAGCAGCTAGCTGCTTCCTAGTGCATTACACGTGTTATGCCTTACGAGTAGCTATGTACTAGCACCGGATTTCGAATAAGCAGGCTCTAGAACGAGAAAAAATATCTGGGATGTGTTTTTGAAGCATGCCTACACACACACACGCGCGCGCGCGCGCGCAAGCTGCATCCGGCTAGCAAGCTCCTACCTAGAATGTGTTTGCCTCAGCGGAGTACGAAGTCTACTGCACGCGTACAGTTCGCATTAAAATTATTAGCAGCTTGTCGAGCTGAGCTCACACCTTCCTGTTTAATCGTAGTACAAATACGTCTGCTTGTAGAACTTGTATATTTCGGTACCCCAGCGTTTCGTGTTGTTTTCAAAGGTCGCTAACAGGTAGGGGATACTGTGGATGTAGGCTTAGCTATGTAAAACTCACGATAATTTCTGACCTCTATAGGTTGAAACTTGGTTTCTTCCGAACATTGCAACTTTAGTCTATTGATAAATAGTTGTTGTCTTCAATCATCGTGCTATAGAAGAGGTTAATCTTATAATTTCAAACTTACAACCATGTCCGACTTCTATAGGTTGAAACTGGGTTTCTTCCGAACATCGTAACATTTAGCTAATTTCTATTGATAAAGAGTTGTTCTCTTCAATCCGCAAGCTATAGAAGAGGTTAACCTTATAATTTCAAACTCACAACAATGTCTGACCTCTATAAGTTGAAACTGGGTTTCTTCCGAACATTGCAACTTTAAGCTAATCTCTATTGATAAATAGTTGTTCTCTTCAATCCTCACGCTATAGAAGAGGTTAATCTTATTGTTACGGAATTTTCTGTGGTAGTTAGAGGTGAAAGAAGGTGCGGGCGGCAATAGGTCTGAACTTTCGAAATTAAAGTTAATTTAAAACATTAACAAAGGTTATATTTTCTTTTCAAAATCAACAAGTGACAACAAATAACAAAGATGTAACAGGTACCAAGTAGCAAGTTAACAATTTAAGAATTTACAAAGCCCCAAGATTAATTTATGAGCTCTCAGCTCACCACCACAATAGTTACAGGGCAGAAAACCCCTAAGTACAAGGAACACTTGCTCCTAATTACAATATTAAGAGGGAAAGAGCAGACCCACTCTCAATTTTACAAGCCTATCACAGGCTACAACAAACTTCTTTCCTAACTGCCCTTAAGGCACACATACAGAGAAACAAGGGTATCTTGTACCCAACCTACTGGGCCTTCACATGAAGAAAACAAACTCTTGGTTAATTAAATGGCCCAAAAAACCAAATTGACTGGAGGCGTAGCTTGCACTCCTACATGAAACTTCTTAAAACCTAGATGGCACTCGGCCAGTTATACAGGGGCTAATCCCATACTAGGGAGGTGACTAGTTGGCAAATAAGTTTAAGACTTTAAGAAGGAAGAGAAAAACGGTTACGAAAACATAGTCACCTCAAATTAAAAATGAAGGGGAGTTCGAGAGGGTTAAGCACTCTCTATCCCAAATTTCAGCTACTTTACATGGATACAGTAAGGTTTGCATTAAAAAGGTTTCGAACCTTCCCCGCGGGTTAAAACTGCTGAGCTAGCAAGAAATGAAGATGTTAACAGGCCATTATCTTGTAGATGAACTGCTCCTTGGAGAAAGAGGCGCTTCCCGCCCCTGCTGTATATGTTCACACACTGCGAAAGATGTTACTGAAGTGGCCACGAGACCAAAAAATCAGCAGTTTATATACCCTCGTGGAACATTCGAGACCTTTCATGATTAATAACAACCCGCCCACAAACTTTTATTGGTTGGCTTTAGATTACAAGTCAAAACTGAATAAGAAATCTAGGATTGGTGGAAAATTAATTACAGAAATTACTGATTGGTTAAATTCAAAACTGGCGGAAAGAGAAGGGTTATACTGCCAACCCAAAAAATGACTGAAAGAAATTTAACAAAGAACAAACTTATGAATACCAAATTTCTTCAAAAAACAGTTCTTTCACTTCGCACTAGGGTGCACAATTATAGTTCTTAAGTAGTGCCATCTAGAAGAGAATGTCCACACTTCTTACTACAGAGCAAACAAATACAAATCGAAACAGACATAGTTCAGAACACTTCAAAATTTACAGTAGAGACATCTTCCGAGAAACTTTTGATTTAATACAGATTGTTAAAGTTCAGGCTTCCTCCTGTAGAGGGATTTCAACTGGCGCAATATTTGAATTCGCGGCGTGGATGTGTACCGCCAGGTACACGTATAATTTCAAACTCACAACCATGTCTGACCTCTATAGGTTGAAACTTGGTTTCTTCCGAACATTGCAAATTTAGGCTATTGATAAATAGTGGTTCTCTTCAATTCTCATGCTATAGAAGAGGTTAATCTCATAATTTGAAACTCACAACTATGTCTGACATCTATAGGTTGAAGCTGGATTTCTTCCGAACATAGCAACTCTAGGTTTGCTGACTTGATTTTCGTATCGTATTATTACATCTGCTTTTACGCTAGGTAACAAAGGCCTTTAATTTAAAAATAGCTAGGTTAGCTGTTAACGAACCAAGTAACTTTTACAACCTTCATTGTATTTAGCATTTTACGATAGGAGAATTAGAAGGTGTAGACAAGGAATAGGATAATCTCATGATTTCAAACTCACAACCATGTCCGACCTCTATAGGTTAAAACCTGGTTTCTTCCGAACATCGCAACTCTAGGCTAGCTGACTCGCGGTTTGGTTTTTAGCACTCTAGGATTGGACGGTGTAGATATGGTAGAGGTTAATCTTGTAACTTCAAACTTACAACCATGTCTGACCTCTATAGGTTGAAACTTGGAATTTTTCCCAAACATTGCAATCGCGCGCGCTGAACTTCCCAGGTTCGATCTGCTGCAGAACTCCTCGGCATTAACAGTAGGTTCGATCCTGGCTTAGTGCTTAAATACGTCAGCCTGAAGAACTCAGCGTAAGGCCCTCGGGAGAGTTTTGTTGCATAAATATTTAGTTCCAACTGTACTGCAGTTGTCAGCGACTCTGATATCCGCTTGGTAACAAGCAGCATATTTACTCGCTGCAGTCTGCGTGAAGCGCTCACAGTTCTTTGTGTGTGTTTATTGCGTGCACATCCCCGTCTAAGTACTGTCTGGTGTGATTATTATTCTTCAGCCTTCAACTTAAGGTAAGTCTGAACTGTTAGTTACTGTTTGCAAAGTAACTTCTACGCTAGGTAATAAACATCTACATTAATATATTTTTGTTCTTTTTAGGTACAACTAGAATATTATCATTCGAGTTACAGGCTTGAAAGTACGCATTTTATTCATCCGAGTAACAGTCTGCAACGCGAACATTTTAAGGTATGTTTCGAACTTTGAGTTGTATGTTTGTAAAGATAGCTATGCTAGCTGAAGTACCCTTTTATATTCCTACACTACATTCATATATGTTTTTTTCTTTTTTAGGTACAACTAGAATATTATCGTTCGAGTTACAGGCTTGAACGTACGAATTTTATTTATCCAAGTAACAGTCTGCAGCGCGTGCATTTTAAGATATGTTTCGAACTTTTAGTTGTACGTTTGTAAAGATAGCTAGGCTAGCTGACGTACCCTACACTACAATCATATATGTTTGTTCTGTTTAGGTACGACTAGAATATTATCGCTCGAGTTACAAGCTAGAACACACGCATTTTATTAATCTGAGTAACAGTTTGCAGCGCGTATATTTTAAGGTATGTTTCGAACTTTTTCTATCGCAACTTTAGTCTATTGATAAATAGTTGTTTTCTTCAATCGTTATGCTATAGAAGAGGTTAATCTTATAATTTCAAACTCACAGCAATGTCTGACCTCTATTGGTTGAAACTTGGTTTCTTCCGAACATCGTAACTTTAGTCTAATCATAAATAGTTGTTCTCCTTAATCTACATGCTATAGAAGAGGTTAATCTTATAATTTCAAACTTACAACCATGTCTGACCTCCATAGGTTGAAACTTGGTTTCTTCCGAACATCGTAACTTTAAGCTAATCTATATTGATAAATAGTTATTCTCTTTAATCTGCATGCTGTGGAAGAGGTTAATCTTATAATTTTAATCTCACAGCAATGTCTGGCCTCTATAGGTTCAAACTTAGTTTCTTTCGAACATCGCAACTTTAGTCTATTAATAATTAGTCGTGCTCTTTAATCTACATGCTATAAAAGAGGATAATCTTATAATTTCAAACTTACAGCAATGTCTGACCTCTATTAGGTTGAAACTTGGTTTCTTCCGAACATCGTAACTTTAGTCTAATCGCTATTTATAAATAGTTGTGCTCTTTAATCCGCATGCTGTAGAAGAGGCTAATCTTATAATTTCAAACTTACAACCATGTCTGACCTCTATAGGTTGAAACATGTTTTCTTCTGAACATCGCAACTTTGGTCTATTGATAAATAGTTGTTTTCTTCAATCGTTATGCTATAGAAGAGGTTAATCTTATAATTTCAAACTCACAACAATGTCTGACCTCTATAGGTTGAAACTGGGTTTCTTCCGAACATCGTAACTTTAGTCTATTGATAAATAGTTTGCTCTTTAATCCGCATGCTATAGAAGAGGTTAATCTTATCATTTCAAACTCACAGCAATGTCTGACCTCTATAGGTTGAAACTTGGTTTCTTCCGAACATCGTAACTTTAGTCTATTGATAAATAGTTGTTCTCTTTAATCCTCATGCCATAGAAGAGGTTAATCTTATAATTTCAAACTCAAGCAATGTCTGACCTCTATAGGTTGAAACTTGGTTTCTTCCGAACATCGTAACTTTAGTGTATTCATAAATAGTTATTGTCTTCAATCCTCATGCTATGGAAGAGGTTAATCTTATAATTTCAAACTCACAGCAATGTCTGACCTCTATAGGTTGAAACTTGGTTTCTTCCGAACATCGTAACTTTAGTTTATTCATAAATAGTTGTTCTCTTCTATCCTCATGCTATAGAAGAGGTTAATCTTATAATTTCAAACTCACAGCAATGTCCGACCTCTATAGGTTGAAACGTGGTTTCTCCTGAACATAGTAACTTTTAGCTAATCTCTATTGATAAATAGTTATTCTCTTCTATCCGCATGCCATAAAAGAGGTTAATCTTACAATTTCAAACTTACAGCAATGTCCGACCTCTATAGGTTGAAACTTGGTTTCTTCCGAACATCGTAACTTTAGTTTATTCATAAATAGTTTTTCTCTTCTATCCTCATGCTATAGAAGAGGTTAATCTTATAATTTCAAACTCACAGCAATGTCCGACCTCTATAGGTTGAAACGTGGTTTCTTCTGAACATAGTAACTTTTAGCTAATCTCTATTGATAAATAGTTATTCTCTTCTATCCGCATGCTATAAAAGAGGTTAATCTTACAATTTCAAACTTACAGCAATGTCCTACCTCTATAGGTTGAAACTTGGTTTCTTCCGTACATCGTAACTTTAAGCTAATTTCTATTGATAAATAGTTGTTCTCTTCAATCCTTCATGCTAGTTGATCGTTAGTAATTAAAATTTTCGTTTTGTTCTTTGCGACTCGAGGGAAGGATATCGAGTTACTATAGTTTTAACAACAAGAGTGCTTCTACTTTGTTAGGTATAGAACATTCATCTCTCTCTCTCTGTTTGCTTTTTAAAAACTCACGACAATGTCTGACCTCTATAGGTTGAACATCGCAACTTTAGGCTAATCTCTATTGGTTGTTCCCTTTTCAGATGTTTCCCTGCTCGCAGTGTAACGAAATGTTCAGAAGACGTGACATCCTCACACGTCATGTAAAATCGAAACATCGTGAGGCGTCTGACACGTTTTCCTGCGGGCAATGCAACGTTACGTTCGCAAGGCGAGATACTTTATGCGGCATATAAAATCAAAACACCCTAGCATTACATCTGCTTTATGTGAATTTGTGGTGTGTATTTCGCTAATGTAGAGCGATACGAGGCTCACTTAGTAGAAGCACATCAGGTATCTACTTGCAACTATAACCCTCAGGTAATAAGAGAAAACCGTAAAAAACGGATGTAGCTGTAGAAAGTACTAGTAGTAAAAAACCTAGAAAAAATCATGAACTTCAAACTATTCACTGCGAGCAATGTAACACTGATGTACCATCTTTACATTTTCAGGGTCACTTACGGAGTAATGCTCATAAAAATAATGCCTGTAGAAGTGGTAGTAACACAAACATCGAGGAAATTAATACTGCATTTAAAAGTAGGATTTCTAGTTGCAGAATTCGTGCGAGTCAGAAGTTTCAGAGTACTGAACACTTTTTAAATTGCATTCAACTGGATGTACAACAACTTCTTGCTAAAACTTTGTCCAATCATAATTTATTTAAAGTTAATTTCGAACTTTTTGCGTTGTATATTAAGAGCACAGATGAATCCGAAATAACGGACATTACATCATTTAATACGAAGAATTTTGTAGTAAGTGAGTCGACAAATTTTGGTGATGTACTTAGGGATGTCTCGAACATTATTTCAACTAAGAGCGAGGAATTTCAGGAAAAGGCATCAGGGTGGGCTTTAGTTG
Organism: Anabrus simplex; assembly: GCF_040414725.1. Lineage (NCBI taxonomy): Eukaryota > Metazoa > Arthropoda > Insecta > Orthoptera > Tettigoniidae > Anabrus > Anabrus simplex. The sequence goes on from NC_090269.1 coordinate 120,669,405, forward strand.
AAATTTTGTATCTAGAAGTTCAAGAAGTACAATCCCATGCGAGGTTCATCGTACATCGAGCTGCCGAAATGGATTCAGCGAAAAGAAGCTGTTGTAGTAGTATAATTGGTCAGTTCTGGCGCCACCACCGCCACCGGGCTCCCAGAGGCCACCTCCACCACCACCACAGCCAGAGGCCTCCCAGATGCATCCTCCCCCACCACCACAGCCAGAGGCCTCCCAGAGGCCTCCTCCACCACCCGCGGGAAATTTGAATTTGTAAACAAAGCCACGTGCTTTTTGACAGCTGTCATCGACAACAACGCATCGCTAACCTCAGTACTGCCATCTTGACGGGCCTAAACCTCAGCAGTACCAACTTAACCTAACTAGCACGAGGTAAACAAAGCCACGTGTTTTTTGACAGCCACGTGCTTTTTGACAGACAACAACGCATCACTAACCTCAGTACTGCCATCTTGACAGGCCTAAACCTCAGTAGTACCAACTTAACCTAACTAGCGCATGGTAAACAAAGCCACGTGCTTTTTGACAGCCACGTGCTTTTTTGACAGCTGTCATCCGCCATCTTTAAACTACAGAGCACTCTGCTGCCCTCTTTATCGTAGTAGATGTAAAATTCGTCACCTGTCATCGGCAGTGCTGCCATCTTGGCGGGCCTAAACCTTAGTGCTACCAACTTAACCTCACTAGCGTGAGATAAACAAATCCACGTGCAGCTGTCATCCACAATCTTTAATCCATAGAGCACAGTGCTGCCCTCTTTAGCTACTTACCTTCCACGTGCAGCTGTCATCCGCCATCTTTAATCTATAGAGCACAGTGCTGCCCTCTTTAGCTACTTACATTTGAAATGTGGTGGCGGATAATTTGAAAAATGCTTTTTGACAGCAGCCATCTTTGATCACCGTGCTGCCCTCTTTAGCTAGATACCTCTGGTGGTAGACAATTCCACGTGACAGCAGTCATCTTTGAGCACCGTGCTGCCCTCTATGTGGTGGCGGCAAATTCTACATGCTCTTGTTTGGAAACAAACTCACGCGCTTTTTTGACAGCCGTCATCCGTCATCTTTAATCAACAGAGCACAGTGCTGCCCTCTTTAGCTACATACCTTTGAAATGTGGTGGCGGCAAATTCCACGTGCTCTTGTTTGGAAACAAAGCCATGTGCTTTTTTTGACAGCTGTCATCCGCCACCTTTAATCAACAGAGCACCGTGCTGCTATCATGCGGGTAATTTCATCAGCTGTCATCCGCCACCTGTAATCTACAGAACACCGTGCTGCCCTCTTTATGGCAACTACCTTAAGCACGTAGTAGCGGGCAATTTGAAAAGTTCTGTTAGCTATCATCCGCCATCTTTAATCAAGAGAGCACAGTGCTGCCCTCTTTAGCTAGATACCTTTGAAAAGTGGCGGCGGCAAATTCTACATTCTCTTGTTTGGAAACAAACCTATGCGCTGTCATCCACCATCTTTAAACCACAGAACACCGTGCTGCCCTCTTGCGTCAGGTGTCATCCGCCATCTTTAAACTATAGAGCACCGTGCCGCACTCTCGCGTCAGCTGTCATCCGCACAGCAATTCTCTTTCTATATAATAATTTCGTGTGGCTATTTCTAGCCAAGTGCAGTCTAAATATAAATCCTAGTCTTGTTGTATCAGGAAGGGTAACTGGCTAAATCCCAGTCTTTCAGCGTCAGGAAGGGCAACCAGCCATACCGTGAAACAATAGTGTATGATGTAAGAGGCTAGATACTGCTTTTTAAAATCTAAGAAGAGCATCTAGCTGTAAAACCCCGATTCTCGTGTTAAAAAGAGCATCTAGTTGTAAAACAGATTCTTAATCCCAGTTCTTTGACGTCAGGAAGGGCAACCGGTCGAAAACAATAGTGTATGATGTAAGAGGCTAGATACTACCAGTTTTGCGTCAGGAAGGGCAACTAGTCTTAAGACAAATTCTTGCGATTTAAAACCTTAGTTTTGCGTCAGGAAGGGCATCCGGCTGTAAAACAATAGTTCGTGATACAGCGATTTAAAATCTAAGAAGAGCATCTAGCTGTAAATCCCCGATTCTCGTGTTAAAAAGAGCATCTAGTTGTAAAACAGATTCTTAATCCGAGTTCTTTGACGTCAGGAAGGGTTACCGGTCGAAAACAATAGTGTATGATGTAAGAGGCCAGATACTACCAGTTTTGCGTCAGGAAGGGCAACTGGTCTTAAAACAAATTCTTCTGATTGAAAATCTTAGTTTTGCGTCAGGAAGGGCATCCGGCTGTAAAACAATAGTTCGTGATACAGCGATTTAAAATCTAAGAAGAGCATCTAGCTGTAAATCCCCTATTCTCGTGTTAAAAAGAGCATCTAGTTGTAAAACAGATTCTTAATCCGAGTTCTTTGACGTCAGGAAGGGCAACCGGTCGAAAACAATAGTGTATGATGTAAGAGGCTAGATACTGCTAGTTTTGCGTCAGGAAGGGCAACTAGTCTTAAAACAAATTCTTGCGATTTAAAATCTGTAAAACATATTTTTAATCCCAAGAGAATCGAACCCGAGACTACCGGTTGAGAGGCATGCACACTAAACCAAACTGTAGGCTATAGGTTACATTTTTTTTGTTCCACAGTTTTTGAAGTTGTATCGGCGCAGTCATTCAGAGCGAGTTGCGGAATGTATGTGTTGGCTGAAATTGTACACACATCTTCCGGCTGTAGTAACCTTGAACGAAGACACTGCGTGGTGATAAGCTACTTGTAACTCACAGAACGTTTCTTAGCTGAGTAGCATTCAGCCCGTGTAAGCTCCTAACATAAAATATCATGATTGTACGGAGAGGTTAAAACACAGTCCCAGCATATAGCCCACTCCTATCGAAAGAGCCTGCATAGCGCCGGCATGTAGGCTACTCCTGTTGAAGGAGCCTGTACAAGGTTTAACACCCCTCCATCAACAGCCCTTACTTAATGCTGGCTTTTTTGCACGCCCTCGAAACTACCTAAGAATGTAATATACAATAGTAGGGAGAGGGTAAAACCCGGTGCCGGCACATAGCCTACTCCTACCGAAGAAGCCTGCACACAGCTGAACGCCTCCATCCGACAAATGAATCACCCTCAACACTCTTGTACTCACAATCATTTTCGAAGGAGTATGCATAAGGTTTAACGTCCCTATCAACAGCCTTTACTTAATGCTAGCTTTTTTGCACACCCCGCCTCTTAGATCATACACCATAGTTTTACGACCGGTTACCCTTCCTGACTAGGATTTTAAATCGCGGTATACGCGATAAATTTGTTATAGCGGGTTTTAGAACTAGATATCCCGGTACCGGCACATAGCCTACTCCTACCGAAGAAGCCTGCACAAGGCTTATTGCCTCCATCCGACAGATGAATCACCATCAACGTCTTGTACTCAAAATCATTTTCGAAGGAGTCTGCACAAGGTTTAATGCCCCCTATGAACAGCCCTTACTTAATGCTGGCTTTTTTGCACGCCCCGCCTCTTAGATCATACACCATAATTTTACGACCGGTTACCCTTCCTGACTAGGATTTTAAATCGCAGTATACGCGATAAATTTGTTGTAGCGGGTTTTATAACTAGATGTCCCGGTACCGGCACATAGCCTACTCCTACCGAAGAAGCCTGCACACAGCTTAACGCCTCCATCCGACAAATGAATCACCCTCAAACACTCCAGTACTCGCAATCATTCTCGCTACTTCGGAAGATAGCGGGTTCGAACTCCTACTGTTGGAAGCCGTAAAAAATAGCAAATGCTAGGCGAGGGGCCTGCGCGATCGTCATAACGTGTAATTACATGATCTAGCTAAATGTAGTTTTAGCTCAATACCTTTAAGTGCCTACAGGTAAGGAATACCGCGGATGTAGTTTAGTACCCTCCCGTTTAAGTCCAGAAGTCGAGGATCGCGTGCTAATCGATCCGCGGCAGAACTCTTAAATTCTGACACCTCGGCATCAACAGCAACACAGGTTCGATCCCGGCTTAATAATGTTAGCCTGCGGGACTCAGTGTAAGACCTTCAGGAGAGCTCTTGTTGCATAAACATTTAGTTCCGACTGTACTGCAGTTGTCAGCGATTTTCACATCCGCTTGGTAACAAGCAGCATATTGACTCGCTGCAGTCTGCGTGAAGTGCTCACAGTTCTCTGTATGCGTTTATTACGTACACATCTCCAGTCTAAGTACTGTCTGCTGTGAATATTATTCTTCAGCCTTTATCTTAAGATAAGCTAGAACTGTTAGTTACTGTTTGCAAAGCAACTTCTACGCTAGGTAATAGACATCTACATTCATATATGTTTGTTCTTTTCTTTTTTTAGGTACCGTTCGAGTTACAGGCTTGAAAGTACGCATTTTATTAATCCGAGTAACAGTCTGCAGCACATGCATTTTTTAAGGTATGTTTTCGAACTTTGAGTTGTAAAGATAGCTAGGCTAACTGATGTACCCTACACTACATTCATATATGTTTGTTCTTTTCTTTTAGGTACGACCAGAATATTATCATTCGAGTTTCAGTCTTGAACGCACACATTTTATTCATCCGAGTAACAGTTTGCAGCGCGAAGATTTTAAGGTATTTCTCACCTCTATTCGTTGAAACGTGGTTTCTTCCGAACATCGTAACTTTAAGCTAATCATAAATAGTTGTTCTCTTCAATCCTCATGCTATAGACGAGGTTAAATTTATAATTTCAAACACGCACATAGCTATGTCTGTCCTCAACAGGCTAAAACGTAGTTTCTTCTAAAACATCGTAACTTTAGTCTATTGATAAATAGTCGTTCTATTCAATCCTCATGCTATAGACGAGGTTAATTTTATAATTTCAAACACACACATAGCTACGTCTAACCTCAATAGGCTGAAACTTGGTTTCTTCTAAAACATCGTAACTTTAGTCTATTGATAAATAGTTATTTGCTTTAATCTGCATGTTATAGAAGAGGATAACCTTATAATTTCAAACTCATAGCAATGTCCGACCTCTATACGTTGAAACTTGGTTTCTTCCGAACATCGTAACTTTAAGCTAATCATAAATAGTTGTTCTCTTCAATTCTCATGCTATAGACGAGGTTAATCTTATAATTTCAAACTCACAGCAATGTCTGACCTCAACAGGCCGAAACTTGGTTTCTTCCGAACATCGTAACTTTAGTCTATTGATAAATAGTCGTTCTCTTCAATCCTCATGCTATAGACGAGGTTAATTTTATAATTTCAAACACACACATAGCTATGTCTGACCCCAAACAGGCTGAAACTTGGTTTTTTCTAAAACATCGTAACTTTAGTCTATAAATAGTTATTTTCTTTAATCTGCATGTCATAGAAGAGGATAATCTTATAATTTCACACACACACATAGCTATGTCTGTCCTCAACAGGCTGAAACTTGGTTTCTTCTAAAACATCGTAACTTGAGTCTATTGATAAATAGTCGTTCTCTTCAATCCTCATGCTATAGACGAGGTTAATTTTATAATTTCAAACACACACATAGCTATGTCTGACCTCAACAGGCTGAAACTTGGTTTCTTCTAAAACATCGTAACTTCAGTCTATAAATAGTTATTTTCTTTAATCTGCATGTCATAGAAGAGGATAATCTTATAATTTCAAACTCATAGCAATGTGCGACCTCTATACGTTGAAACTTGGTTTCTTCCGAACATCTTAACTTTAAGCTAATCATAAATAGTTGTTCTCTTCAATCCTCATGCTATAGACGAGGTTGATCTTATAATTTCAAACTCACAGCAATGTCCGACCTCTATACGTTGAAACTTGGTTTCTTCCGAACATCGGAACTTTAGTCTATTGATAAATAGTTGCTCTCTTCAATCCTCATGCTATAGACGAGGTTAATCTTATAATTTCAAACTCACAGCCATGTCCGACCTCTATACGTTGAAACTTGGTTTCTTCCGAACATCGTAACTTTCACCTAATCTCTATTGGTTGTTCTCGTTTTAGATGTTCCCCTCCTGTGAGGAATGCAATGTAACGTTTACAAGACGAGATGCTCTTACACGACATTTAAAAATGAAACATGGAGAAGCGTCTACTACGTTCACCTGCGAGCAGTGTGAGACGACGTTTACGAGGGTAAATGCCCTTACGCGGCATAAAAAAGTAAAACACCCTAGCATAACATCCGCTTTATGTGATGTTTGCGGGCTGTACTTCGCTAATGTAGAGCAATATCAGGCTCACTTAGCAGAGGTACATCAAATATCTACTTGCCCTCAGGTAGTAGTAGAGAAAAAGCGTGCAGCTATCGATGTAGCTGTAGAAAGTACTAGTAGTAAAAAACCTAGGAAAAAAGAACTTCAAACTATTTACTGCGAACACTGTAATACTGATGTACCATCTTCGCATTTTCAGGGACACTGACGGAGTAATGCGCATAAAAATAATGCGTGTAGAAGTGGTAGTAACGCAAACATCGAGGAAATTAATACAGCATTTAAAAGTAGGATTGCTAGTTACAGAATTCGCACCAGTCAAAAGTTTCAGAGCACTTCAAACTTTTTAAATTGTGTTCAACCGGATGTACAACAGCTTCTTGCTAAATCTTTGTCCAATCATAGTTTATTTAAAGTTAATTTTGAACTTTTCGCCTTGTACATTAAAAGCACGGATGAATCCGAAATAACGGACATTAAATCATTTAATACGAAGAATTTTGTCATAAGTGAGTCGACTAATTTTGGTGATGTACTTAGGGATGTCTCTATCATTATTTCAACTAAGAGCGAGGAATTTCAGGAAAAGGAATCAGGGTGGGCTTTAGTTGAAATAATGTATCTAGAAGTTAACATCAATAAGTACAATCCTATGCATGGATCTTCGCACATCGAGCTGCCGACATGGATTCAGCAAAGAAAAGCTGTTGTAAACATCCAAAACAATGACGAAGCATGTTTTGCATGGGCGGTGATGTCGGCTTTAAATCCTGTGAAACGGAATGTAGCGAATAGAACACCATCGTATCCACACTATTCAACGCAACTAAATTTCGATAGTATAGAATTTCCTGTGCAGATAAAGGATATTAAGCGCTTTGAGGAATTAAATAACATTAGCATTAATGTGTATGGTGTAGAGAAAAAGTCTGTAGTAGGTCCTCTGTATTATACATGTCATAAGAAGAGTACTCATGTTAACTTACTCTATATTGAAAACAGTGAGAATAGCCACTTTTGCTGGATAAAAAATCTGAGTAGACTTGTTGGTAGTCAGTTGTCAAAACATGATGGTAAAAAGTGGCTATGTGATGGATGCTTGCAGTATTTTAGAACTGAAGATCAGTTAACGAAGCATTCCAAGAATGACTGCAATCATGTACGTACAGAGATACCTACTACAGGCAATAATGTTTTAAAATTTACAAATTTTAACAAGCAGATGTGGGTACCGTTCGTGGTTTATGCAGACTTTGAAGCCATCCTCACGCCATGCAACACATGCTTACCTAATCCTGACAACTCTTTCACTAATACTACGCACATGCATGTCCCGTATAGCTTCGCGTATTACATCAAGTGTAGTTACGATAGTACACTTAACAAGTTAGAGCTGTATCGAGGACATGATGCTGCTAAAGTATTTTTAGGAAGACGTGAAAGTGATGCAGTTCGTCTTGGTCGTATTCTAAATAGTAATATTCCTAAGAAGCCACTCACCGAAATTCAGTTAAATGATCATGAACGTGCTACAAAGTGTAGCATTTGTGATGGGGAATTTTCCGAAAATGACCCTAAAGTTTTTGATCATGATCATTTAACTGGTTTCTACAGATGTGCCGATCATTATAGCTGTAATCTTAAGTATAGAGTTCCTAAATTTATCCCTGTAATTTTTCATAACTTATCTGGTTACGACTCTCATTTCATCATTTCACAATTTGGAGTTTCAGATGAAAAAGTAGATATAATCCCTCAGAATAAAGAGCGGTACATTGTGTTTGCAAGGTCTGTAAAAGTAGATGCTGAGCATTCTATAAAACTGAGATTCCTAGACTCGTTTCGCTTTATGGCGAGTAGCCTCGATAAACTTTCTAATCATTTACAGCCTGAACAATTTACGGAAATTCGACGCGTTTTTCATGAAGAAGCGCAGTTTAATTTACTTCGGCGTAAGGGTGTTTTTTGTTATGAATATCTTGACTGCTTAGAACGCCTCGAAGAACGTGCCTTACCATCGAAACAATCCTTTTACAGCTCGCTGAATTCAGCGGATATTAGTGATGATGACTATTTACATGCACAACATATCTGGGAGCAGTTCCACATTCAAACGCTAGGTGAATACTCCAATTTATATTTAAAGACAGATGTACTTTTGTTAGCTGATGTTTTTAAAAATTTTCGCTGTGTTTGTAAGAAAACCTACAGCCTTGACCCATGTCAGTATTTTACTGCGCCTGGGTTAAGTTGGGACGCGATGTTAAAATACGCGCAGGTGAATTTGGAACTGCTAACTGATATTGATATGGTGCACTTTATAAAATCATCTATTCGAGGCGGTCTAAGTCAGTGCAGCGGGCGGTATTCCAAGGCAAATAATAAGTACATGCCGAGTTTCGATTCTACTCAGGAATCTCAGTATATCGTTTATCTCGATGCTAATAATCAGTATGGGTGGGCGATGAGTCAGCATCTACCGGTGAGTGGTTTCCGCTGGCTAACGCAGTGCGAAATTGATGCTTTAGAGCTGCAAGCCCTAGGCGATGAAGCTGATAAAGGCTATTTCCTCGAAGTTGACTTACAGTATCCTAAAGAGTTACACACTTCTCATAATGACCTACCGTTCTGCCCTGAAAATATGAAGCCCCCGTACATCGCATCAACGACGAAAATGCTAATTGCTAATTTGTGCGATAAATCTAAGTATATCATTCATTACCGAAATTTAAAACAGTGTTTGCAGCATGGTTTGAAGTTATCCAAAATTCATCGCGTACTAGAATTTAATCAGTCACCGTGGCTAAAGCCATATATCGATCTGAACAATAATTTAAGAACGAATGCGGTTAACGAGTTTGAAAAAGATTTCTACAAGCTCATGAATAACAGTGTGTTTGGTAAGACTATGGAAAATGTTGACAAACGCGTTGATGTAAAATTGATTACAAACTGGGAGAATATTAAGAAAAGGTATGGTGCTAACTATTTAATAAGTAAACCAAATTTCCACAGCTGCACCATCATACATGAGAATTTAGTTATTATACAGATGAATCGTGTTAAGGTTAAGTATGACAAACCTACCTACGTCGGCTTTGCAGTACTTGAATTGGCTAAAACACTCATGTATGAATTCCATTACGATTATATGATGAAGAAGTACGCGCATAATGCGCAATTGCTCTACACAGATACCGATTCGTTTATTTATCAAATCAAAACTGATGACTATTACAATGATATAAAGCCAGACTTGGGTAGGTTTGATACAGATAACTATCCTGAAAATAATCAATATCATCTACCGCTAGTGAACAAAAATGTTCGAGGTAAAATGAAAGAAGAATGTGCTGGGAATATTATCGATTCATTTGTAGGTACTAAATCCAAGTCATATTGCATAAAACTCTTAAATGAACTACAAATAAAGAGATTGAAGGGGGTTAAGAAGAATGTAGTTCAGAATCAGCTAAGTTTTGAAAACTATAACAGTTGTATTAAAAGTAATCCACCTATTTTACATAAGCAAATGTCTGTCATTAGAAGCAAGAAGCACCAGTTGTACACTCATTTATTTAGTAATAATGATGATTGCAAACGGTTTGTCATTCCAAATTCTACCAACACTCTAGCCTGGGGGCATAGTAGTATTGATAGGTACTACTTTACATAAGGCAGGTTTGTGTGTGTGTGCGTCCGTGCGTGCGTGCGTGTGTGTGTGTGTGTGTGAAAAACATTATGTTAGAGGTGTGTACTTTGTAATATATACGTTAAGCTGTCTTACATCACAGTTCACTGTACATATTGTATAAAGATGGGGAGAGGTACGCTGAGAGCGTAGTACGACAAGTTTAAACTTGTACATACAAGAATTGCGTCGAGGATAGGAGAAGTACGCAAACATCACTACGGTAAAATGATTCGAGATAAAACTTGTACATACAAGATGTAAATAAATAATGTAGAATTGGCATATTCTTTTATTTTAGATTAGGTATTACCTTCCACCCGCTCCTTATTAGCAAGATAGAGTTGTGTTCAATAGTATATCACTCAAGGAAGGAGAGTAAGTATGTCAAGAAAGAAGGTGTTGAGCAGATTCGTAAGTATGTTATCGTCTAGCTCATGTTGAGGAGAGAATTTTTCTTTCTGAACAGCGTTTGATTCTAGTCTTGAAATGCAGTGTTCAACAACATCGGACTCTAGTATGTATATATGTTTTTGAACGGTAGTATGTGTTCAAGTCTAAACTTGCACACTCTTGCTTTTGCAATGCATGTTCGATAGAGATGTACCTTGACAGAGGAAGAAGAGCGGCTTAGTAAGTATGTTGAGAAGAGTTTTTTTCATTCTAAACAGTGTTTGATTCTAGTCATGCAATGCCGTGTTTAACAACATCGAACTATAGGTTTTCTAACAGCAGTATGTGTTCAAGTCTAAACATGCAGTTACGCGATACGTGCGCTGTCTTATGCATAAGATCGCGCTGTATGTTCGATAAAGCATTGCCTTGACAGAGCAGGACGGTGCTCTGTATATTAAAGATGACGGATGTGGAATTGTCCGCCACCACAAAGAGTGGGTCACGATGCTCTGTAGATTAAAGATGCCGGTCGCAAGAGTGCGGCACGGTGCTCTGTAGATTAAAGATGGCGGATGACAGCTAACGAAATTGCCCGCATGATAGCAGCACGGTGCTCTGTTGATTAAAGATTGCGGATGACAGCTGACGAAATTGCCCGCATGAGGGCAGCACGGTGTTCTCTAGTTTAAATATGGCGGATGACAGCTAACGAAATTGCTCGCATGATAACAACACGGTGCTCTGTTGATTAAAGATGGCGGATGACAGCTGACGAAATTGCCCGCATGAGGGCAGCACGGTGTTCTCTAGTTTAAAGATGGCGCATGACAGCTAACGAAATTGCCCGCATGATAGCAGCACGGTACTCTGTTGATTAAAGATGACTGCTGTCAAAAAAGCACGTGAGTTTGTAAAGCACTTCGAATTTGCTGCCACCACAAAGAGGGCAGCACGGTCCTCCCTTGATTAAAGATGGCGGATGACAAAAGCACGTGAGTTTGTAAAGCACTTCGAATTTGCCGCCACCACATAGAGTGCAGCACGGCGCTGTCTTGATTAAAGATGGCGGATGACAGCTGTCAAAAAAGCACGTGACTTTGTAAAGCATGTGGAATTTGCCGCCACCACATAGAGTGCAGCACGGTGCTCTCTTGATTAAAGATGGCGGATTTCAAAGATATGTAGCTAAAGAGGGCAGCACTGTGCTCTGTTGATAAAAGAGGGCGGATGTCAGCTGTAAAAAAACACCTGGATTTGTTTACCGATTCAAATCTCGCGCTAGTATGGTTAGGTTGTTACCACTAATGTTTAGGCCCGTCAAGATGGTAGTACTGAGGTTTGCGATACGTTGTTGTCTGTCAAAAAGCACGTGGCTGTCAAAAAGTACGTGGATTTGTTTACTGATTCAAATCTCGCGCTAGTTAGGTTAAGTTGGTACTACTGAGGTTTAGGCCCGTCAAGATGGCAGTACTGAGGTTAGCGATGCGTTGTTGTCTGTCAAAAAGCACGTGGCTGTCAAAAAGCACGTGGCTTTGTTTACCGATTCAAATCTCGCGCTAGTTAGGTTAAGTTGGGACCACTGAGGTTTAGGCCCGTCAAGATGGCAGCAGTGCGGTTAGCGATGCGTTGTTGTCGATGACAGCTGTCAAAAAGCACGTGACTTTGCTTACAAATTCAAATTTCCCGCGGGTGGCGCAGGAGGCGCCTGGGAAGTCCACCCGTGCGGCGGTGGCGGAGGAGGCCCCTGGAGGGCCTCCCGTGCGGCGGTGGCGGAGGGGCCCCTGGGAGCCCGGAGGCGGAGGCGGCCGCCGAACTGTCCAATTATACTACTATCAGCTAGCATGAATAAAATTGTTTATATTCTGCGTGATAACATTTTATTCCTAACCTTTATATTCCGCGTTTTTCTACATTCTGTTTAATCACTTTCTCGCAACTCAGACAAAGCCTAAATTCACAATGACCTCTGTTATACAGTAATTGCCTGAATGGAAAAAAAATTTAAGCCAAAAACTATTAAAGGTATTCTTTTAGACAAATTTGTAGCAGGCCTACTTTTCGTAGAAATCTTACTAATGCAATTATATATGAATACATTTTTAGACTTTTCCCTAAACTAACATTTCGGCTAGCATAAATAACATTACTTCTTCTACACGTGTCAACATTTTATTCGTGTCCTTTACTTTCCAACGTTTGTTATATTCTGTTCCTTCTTTTCTTCAAAATTCTGTACAAGCCTAAATTCACGGTTAACTCTGTTATTATAGCCTGTACAGAAAACATATTAAAACAAACTAAATATAAGGACATACGTTAAATAACATAAAGCGAGAATGGATATAAAATAACTTATTTTCTGCACAACCCTAACCCCATAGTTTAAAAATATATAACTAAAATGTAGAAACAATGTGCTACGATGTAGAGCAAGCAAAACAAAATATTTTAGCTAAAGAACAGTTTTGTATAACTGCCGGTTTAGGAGATTATTTTCTACGAACCCCTACCCCATACTTGCTAAATAGATAGATAAAAAGTAGAAACGTTATGCTATGACGTACAGCAAAAAACGAAACATTTCAAGCTAACGAACGGTATACTATAACTACAGGTTTAAGACAAAGCACATTTTAAATTTAATGGATATTTTCACCCCCAACATATTTTTTACTATGAAATTGATTTAAAGTATCATCCGGAACTTTTTAATGTTAGAAATCATATTTCACCCCAAAACTCTGAAAATAAACTATTAAGGCCAAGTGACATATATCACCAGTTTAGAAGGTAATTCTCGACGAATTTTAAACTAAAATTCAGTTTTCTTTAACTCACAGTTTGGAAGATATTGAATTTTTAATTTAAGGGATGTTTTCACCCCGAACCTATTTCTTGCTCTAAACGTTATAAGTATCATCTGAAATAAGAGGAGAGATCTTCACTTGGACTATGTGTAAGTAGAGCAGCATTCTGATTCATGAATTTACCGACCTCAGAATATTTTAAGCAAGCCTCGGACCTATGGGAGTAACGGAGTCCCACTCCCATTCGACAGGCGAGGGACTCCTTGGAAACAACTTGGCGAACGAAATGGAATTCAATGGGGAGCTATCAATATTAATAGGGCTTATAGAAGAAACAAGAAGTAGAACTGGCTGAGTCAGAAAAGAGGGTGCATCTGGATGTGCTAGGAGTAAGTTATATTCGGCTAAGGGGAGATAACGAGGAAGATATAGGAGATTATGAAGTGTACTTGACGGGTGTTAGAAAGGGAAGTGCAGAGTGTGAGGTAGGGCTGTTTATCAGCAATACTATTTTACGTAACACAGTTTCTGTAAGGCACGTAAATGAGCGAATTATATTGGTAGATTTGGCAGTTGGAGGAATTAGGACAAGAATTGTCTCAGTTTATTCACCATGTGAGGGTGCAGACGAGGATGAAACTGACAAGCTTTATGAAGCATTGAGTGATATCGTGGTCAGGGTCAACAGCAAGGATAGGACAATCCTAATGGGCGATTTCAATGCGAGAGTTGGAAATAGAACAGAAGGATACAAAAGGGTGATCGGCAAGTGTGGGGAAGATATGGAAGCTAATGGAAATGGGAAGCATTTGCTGGACTTCTGTGCTAGTGTGGGTTTAGCAGTTACGAATACATTCTTAAGCATAAGGCTATTCACCGCTACACATGGGAAGCTAGGGGTACAAGATCCATAATAATTTTCGACTTCGAATTCAGGAAGTCTGTTAGGAATGTACGGGCTTTCCGGGGATTTTTCGATGATACAGGCGACTATCTGATCTGTAGTGAACTAAGTATCTCTAGGCGTAGGAAGGAGAAAGTGAAATCTGTCTGCAAACGAATAAGGGTAGAAAATCTCCAGGACGAGGAAGTTAGACAGAAGTACATGGATATGATTAGTGGGAATATTCGAACAGTGGACAATAAGTAGCTTCAGGATATAGAAAGGGAATGGGTAGAATACAGAGATGCTGTAGTAGAAACAGCATGGGAGGGCCTAGGAACGACAGTGTGTAAAGACGGGAGAAAGCGAACATCTTGGTGGAATGATGAAGCGAGAGCAGCTTGTAAACATATAAAGAAGGCGTGCAGAAATAGCTCAAAACAAGGGCCGATACAGACAGTGAATTGTACGTAGATGAAAGAAACAGCGTGAAACAAATAGTTGTTGAATCCAAAAAGAAGTCGTGGGAAGATTTTGGTAAAAACCTGAAAAGGCTAGGTCAAGCAGCAGGGAAACCTTTCTGGTCAGTAATAAAGAATCTTAGGAAAGGGGGGTGGGGGGAAGAAATGAACAGTGTTTTGGGTAATTCAGGTGAACTCATAATGGATCCCAGGGAATCACTGGACAGGTGAAGGGAATATTTTGAAAATCTTCTCAACGTAAAAGGAAATCTTTTGGTGGTGTCGCGAACAACCAAGCTCATGGGGAGGAGGAAAATGCTGTTTGTGAAATTACGCTTGAGGCAGTGGAAAGGGTGGTAAAAAAAACTCCATTGTCATAAGGCAGCAGGAATAGATGAAAGTAGACCTGAAATGGTGAAGTATAGTGGAAAGGCAGGGATGAAATGGCTTCATACAGTAGTAAGATTAGCATGGGGTGTTGATAAAGTACGTTCAGATTGGACAAAAGCAGTAATTGCACCTATCTATAAACAATGGAGCCGGAAGGATTGCAACAACTATCGAGGTCTCTCATCGATTATTATACCAGGCAAAGTATTCACTGGCGTATTGGAAGGGAGGGTGCGATCAGTGGTTGAGAAGAAGTTAGATGAAAACCAGTGTGGTTTCCGACCACAGAGGGGCTGTCAGGATCAGATTTTCAGTACGCGCCAGGTAATTGAAAAATCTTACGAGAGGAAAAGACAGTAATTGTGTTTATGTTTCGAATATCTAGAGGAAGCATATCACAGAGTACAGAGGGAAGAGATGTTCGCTATATTGGGGGACTATGGAATTAAAGGTAGATTATTAAAAATCAATCAAAGGCATTTATGTTGACAATTGGGCTGCAGTGAGAATTGATGTTACAATGAGTTCTTTGTTCAGGGTACTTACAGGGGTTATACAAGACTGTCATCTTTCACCTTTGCTGTTCGTAGTTTACATGGACCATCTGCTGAAAGGTATAATGTGGCAGGGAGGGATTACGTTAGGTGGAAATGTAGTAAGCAGTCTGGCCTATGCTGACGACTCGTCTTAATGGCAGTTTGTGCCGGAAGCCTGCAGTCTAATATCTTGGAACTTGAAAATAGGTGCAATGAGTATGGTATGTAAATTAGCCATTCGAAGACTAATTTGTTGTCAGTAGGTGAGAAATTCAACAGAATTGAATGTCAGTTGATGATACAAAGCTGGAACAGGTAAATAATTTTAAGTATTTAGGTTGTGTGTTCTCTCAATGTATAGTAAAGCTAATGCAATGAGCTCGCAGTTGCGATCAACAGTATTCTGTAAGAAGGAAGTCAGCTCCCGGACGAAACTATCCTTACGTCGGTCTGTTTTCAGACCAACTTTGTGTTACGTGAGCGAAAGTTTGGTGGACTCATTATACCATATTCGTAAGTTATAACCGATATGAAGGTAGCGAGAATGATTGCTGGTACAAACAGGTGGGAACAATGGCGGGACGGTACTTGGAATGGGGGAGATAAAGGCTAAGTTAAGAATGAATTTGGTAGATTAAGCTGTATGCATAAACCGGCTTCGGTGGTGGGGTCATATGAGACGAATGGAGGAGGATAGATTACCTAGGAAAATAATGAACTCTGTTATGGAGGGTAAGAGAAGTAGAGGGAGGGAGACCTAGACGACGATGGTTAGACTCGGTTTCTGACGATTTACAGTTAAGGGTTATAGAACTAAATTAGGCAAATAGAGGATTGTGGTGACGTTTAGTAAATTCACATAGGCTTGCAGACTGAACACTTAAAGTCATAACGGTCTCTAATGATAATGTAATGTATGTATTAATTTTCATCCAAGATCTTTGGAAAAACAGTCTGGGGTTAATTTATATATCACCAGTAGAGGACAATTTTTGATAAATTTTAGGTTAAATTCAGTGTTCTGTGACTAACTGTTTAGGAGATGTTGAATTTATAAGTTAATGGTTGTTTGACCCCCTCCCTTACACGAGTAAATTTAACACATTACTACACTTTTTACAGCAGTACATGTTATCAAACAAATTCCACATATAGATATTAGGCTGATGACCGCGATTTTACAAATCTCTAACATTAACTTGGAAAGGTGTTCGTTAATGAGGAAGTATAAAACCTTCCATGTGGGAAATGTATAGCAACCATCCTGCCTAGGAGCCCAAGCGTACGAGCTGGTGTAGGGAAGGGCAGCCAGTTAGATTAGGTTAACGCGTGATGAGCGTGTTAAACCTGCACTCTTATTCAGCGCTTATATTAAGTCCTCCCTCGCGCCGAAGTTCCTCACTGAAGTTGCCCTTGCGCCAAAAGCCTACAAGCTGGTGTAGAGAAAGGCAGCCTGTTTGGTTAGCGCAAGGTCAGCGTGAGGATAAGCCTTCACTCTAAGCCAGCGTGTATGGTGAAGCCCGCGCACGTACCCGAAGCTCCTCACCGAAGTAGCCTTTACGCTGGAAGCTTGTGTAGAGGAGAGCAGGCGGTTAGGTTAATGGGTGGTCAGCGAAAGGATAAGCCCGCACGTTAGCCATGTTAAGTTAAGGATGCGCACGTAGCCAAGGTTCCTCACCGAAGTAGTCCTTGCATCCGAAGTGTACATGTTGATGTAGAGCACCGCCGTCTCGATCCTCTTATACTGTCTGCTCTATGCCACTAGTTTAACACAGGAAGGCGCGAATATCAATATTTCTTCAAGTCGCCGTAAGAGTGCAGTATTAGACGCACAATCTTTGCTGTCAGTGTGGGTGTAGCGCTGTGTTATTGGTGCATGGATGTGTGTGAAAATCTAAGTTATTTCGTACAATGAGTACACGCGTCTGGTCACATCCGTGTGTACAAGAGGTATTTTGTATAGAACTGTGAAATGAATTAATCATGTTATGCTTATAGATATTTCAAAAGTGATTTTAAGGTGTGTGTGTTTCTTTCCGTTTGTGCAAGGTATACTTTTTTTGTAGAACTAAAACTTCAGATTCTTTCCAACGAAATATTCAACTGTTGTGTACCATTTTGCCAATCTCGGCAAGGTATTTCGCTGCCAGAAAAGATACGACCCCGTGAAATACCGTCTAGAAGGGAATTAAGAGAAAAGCGGCTGTCGGCTGTATCTAGGCAAGTCCTAATAAAGGAAGTCATTGGATATCTTCAGATTACTCACTCATCTGTGCCTTTACACCTTATTTTGGAAGGTAATGTAGCCTCCGTGGCTCAGGCGGCAGCGCGCCGGCCTCTCACCGCCGGGTTCCGTGGTTCAAATCCCGGTCACTCCATGTGAGATTTGTGCTGGACAAAGCGGAGGCGGGGCAGAATTTTTCTCCGGGTACTCCGGTTTTCCCTGTCATATTTCATTCCAGCAACACTCTTGAATATAACTTCATTTCATGTGTCATTCATTAATCATTGCCCCATAAGAGTGCGACAGGCTTCGGCAGACGACACAATTTCTATCCTCGCCGCTAGATGGGGGCTTCATTCATTCCATTCCTGACCCGGTCGAATGTCTGGAAACAGGCTGCGGATTTTTTCAGAAGGTGATTAAAGCCGTGGAGGATGATGGATTCCTTGTGATAATAAAGCCGTGGAGGATAATGGATTCCTTGTGATAAGAATTGTGACGGACAATCACAAAACAAACATCTTCATGTTTAGACATTTTGGACAACCTCAAATATCCAGACGATAATATCCCAATCAAACTAGAAACAGGAAATCAAATCGTAATTTGCAGGTACTTGGTTCGTGATGTTGAAGAGAGGATGGAGTGTGACATTTGCGTCAGCAACATCTCACTGCCTAGAGCTTCGACACCGATAAATGGAACTGATTATGCATCAGGACGGAGGGGGAGTTCGACACCCAAAACCGTGTTTTGTTGCTCTGATGAGCTATCTTCAGAAGTTCGTTTAAGCTGATGTGCCCTACTGTCGAAGTCCTTCAAACGTACGAGCGTAATACGAGTACTTGCGACGTCTTCCCTTTCAGAATGTGTTTTGTTACAGTGTGAGGTCAAAGAACATCAGCAAACTGTTAGTGATATTATCCTAACCAAATTCGTAAGACCTCTATTAACTGATATTGCGTTGGCAAGAACACAAAATGTACGGTACCACTCCAAGCCTTCGTCCATGGAAATCTTTAAATTATGCATGAAGAGGCCAACTGCGACTTCATACAGGTAATATTGCCGATATGTAATATTACCGATGTAATTTACGAGCTTCAGTGAACATATGACCATACTGCATAGTGTTTTGTAGACTGTCGTCATTAGAATAAGTTTGGAACATTGTGCGTCTATGCCTGCCATCTAGCGGAGAAATTTTGTCGCAGCGTAGTCGCAAAAATGCTCGCATAGAGCAGGCAGTATAGTAGACGGCGGTTGTGTAGAGAAATACAGCCGTTTACGTTACGTAGACGGGTTTTCATCGCGAGAATAAGTCGGCACTCTTAGTCAAGTTAGGTTAGGCATGCGCACGTAGCTAAGGCTCCTCTCCAAAGTAACCCTTGCACCAAAAGCCTACAAACTTGTGGAGGGAAGGGCAGCCGTTTAATTGAACGCGAGTTCAGCGTAAGGATAAGCGTGCCCCCTTAGCCAGCCTGTAAGGTTATTGCCCCGCAAGTAGCCAAGGTTCCTCACCGAAGTTGCCCTTGCGCCGGAAGCCTACAAGCTGGTGTCGAGAAGGTCAGCTAATTAGGTTGTCAGCGTGAGGATGAGCCTGCACTCTTAGCCATGTTAGGTTATGCCCGCGCACGTAGGTAAGGCTCCTCACCAAGGTAGCCTTTGCACCTGAAGCCTACAGGCTGTTGTAAGGAAGGGCACCCAGTTAGGTTACTGCGTGGACAGCGTGAGGATAAACCTGCACTCTTAGCCAGCGTGTAAGGTTATGCCCGCGCACGCAGCCAAGGTTCCGTAGCATAAACCTCCCCTCACGTGGCATGACAGTTTTCACTTATAGCCACGCCCATTTTACAAATCGCCCGTGCCGACCTTTCAAATTTCCGCGGGAAAGCGTTCTTAACATTAAAGCCCTGGGAGAGTATAGCGATCTATATTTGATGTCAGACACCATTCTTTTAGCAGACTTCTTCGAGACTGTTAGAAAGAAATCTACGGAAACTCATAAGATAGATCCTGTGCGCTACTTCACATCACCTGGGCTCATCTGGGATGCTATGCTGCTGTACACCGACAGCGAATTGGAATTACTGCAATATATGATCAGCTACTAATAGTAGAGTCAGTGTTTCGAGAAGGTGTATGCCAAGTGTCACACCGCTATGGAGAGGCTGACAAGAAGTATATGACACAATTTGATTCTAAACAACCTTCGCAGTTTATCATCTACGAGGATGCAAAAAAATCAGTAAGGCTGTGCAATGTGTCACCCTCCTCCATATGGCGGATTCCAATGGGTTTCTCCAAATACTATCGATCTATCAAAGCTTTAAGAAGACGAGCCGTTTGTATGTATTCTAGAGATAAATGCAGAGTATCCTTCAGAACTACATAATCTTCATGACTTACTGTTTCTTCTAGAGTGTGTGAAACCTACTGAGTCACCCGTAAAAAATCTAGTTCCTCACCTCAAGAATGGAACACATTACGTAGTTCACTATACGACTCTAAAACAAGCTTTGACTCATGGATTGCAGCTTAAAAAGATCCACTGTTTTCTAAGATACCGGCAGTGGCGTTGGTTAAAGAGTTAGCCTAGGTAGAATTTAATAAAATTCTACGTAAGCAAGCAGGAAACGGATTTGAGAAACATCAGTATAAGTTGTTCGACAATGCTATGTTTTGTAAAACTATGGAAAATGTTCATAAAAGACAAGACATACGCCCTGTTACACATAGTAAAATAATAGAAAAATTCGTAGCTAAACCAACATTCATTGACAGAACTATTTAGGGAGCTAACTTGGTAGCTGTTTATATGGCTAAGTGTATTCAACAAAGCTATATATAGTATACCAGCAGGTGTGTACTAGACATTTCTAAAATATGTATTCTTATCATTATGATGTTTTCTTCCCTGCTATAGCTTAAGGGCACCCGGAAGGGGCTATGCCTGCAATATTAAAATGGGCGTTTTTAAGGAACATTTTCTCATAAAGTTATGAACAAAGGAAATTCATTTTTTGTACACATATTTATTAGAATCTTCTGGTTTTTTTTGAAAATATACCTTTTTAAGTGAACATCAAAATTTTAGGTTTCAAAATGAGACATTTTGTTCCATAATTCAGATATTGTACCTTTGATTTTAAAAATCTTGTGTTAAAATACGTAGAATGATTAGTTACATACCACCTACAAGTTTGGTTAATGTACGTTCAATGGTCTCCGAATAAATGTTCCTTAGATACAGAAAAAACTACTTTTCAGAAAACGAGCCTCAAAGTTCCTTATGCATTCCACTTTCATGCAGAGGATCATCTGGGTTCTCTTCCATCTTATCTTGTAATCTTCTATTTACACTTCTTTTCTTCTGTCTTCCAAGCTTCACCAGCTCTCTTTCTGCTGCGTCTGCTTTCCTTTTTCTTTCCTTATCTGTAATTGACATTTGTTTCAGTGTTGTGCCCTGGAGGTATATATAGTCTTTGTAAAACTTCACTCTTCGAGATATTGCCCCCATTGTACGTTGCCACGGCATCATAAACACCAAAGTGGAGTGTTTTTATACTCACAAATACTCTCTTGGATATGCGAGTCCAGATCACGTTATTTAAGCACTCGTTAGGGCTTTGGGTTTTACCGAGAAGGCATTTCTGGAGGAGTTTTTCATAGGATAAGTCTCTGAAGACTGGCCTTATGGATTCCAGGACTGCATACCTGAGACTGTGCTTGTGGTCGTAGTCGCAGTTTCCTTCATTTTTATGGTATTTGCACCACGTGTCCTCTCCTTTTGGACACAAACCGTGCTGTGGTTGTTCATTCTTCATCTTTTTTGTAGTCAGTTGGGGAACACACATTTGCACATTCACTTGTAATGTTCGGAATAATAACAGTGATTTTCCTCTTTCCCACATTCTTTCGCAGCTAGATAATCCCATTACTATGTCTAGGTTTCTTGTTCAATGTATGAAACCAACCGAAAAAAAAGCAGCTGAACACTGTTGTAAAAGAAGCCGCCAAAACAAACAATAAATAAATCCAGTTATGTTCTCAATCGTTCTGCCGTCCAGGTTGGCGAACAATTGAAAGTTGTACTTTCCTGCAGCACAGGTAATATCCTCTCGCAGAAAATGATCACATTCTGAAACATGAACACCTTCAACAGAGTCTTTGTCACCGCTGACAAGTGGAAAGTAATGTTATGTCACATCAGTTCGAGGACATGTCATGCCCGACATCTGCAGCACTCCAGATAATATAAAAATTAACACCCTTTCAAACGTCGCAGAGGTCTGAAACAAAAAGTATTCGAAAGAAGAAAGTCACAGGTATATAAAACTGCAAAAAATAAAAAAAATATTTTTTTTCGATTTCACCCCTTCCGGGTGCCCTTAAATAATCTAAGACTTATGAACATGGATACTGATTCCTTTATCCATTTAGTAAAATCTGAAGACGCATATAAAGACAAACTGAAGTTTTGAATCATCTTGACACATCTGATTATCCACCTGATCATCCACGCCACTTAAGTGAAAAGAAAAATGTTTTGGCAACATTTAAAGATGATGCTAGTCGGAAGTAGAAGATTGGTTGGACTTCGTGCCAAAATGTACGCCTTAGACATCGATGGAAGTAGGTAGTTTTGGATGGTTCTGCGGCGCCCGGTACCGATGGCCCCCTGGACGAAACCTGATCCGGCGAGTGACGGCACAGCGCGATGCGGGCTGCTAGCTAAGAGCACGCTCTTAACCTCACATGACCTTACGCTAGCGACGTGTCCAGACTTAACTTCGCAGATCCCGGGTTCAACCCCAGGCTTAAGGGTGTTAACCGTAGAGACCCTAGTTCGAAGTTTGGTCTTCTATATATATTGTGGGAGAATAAAACGACTATTTCGGTTCCCTATAAACCCCCAGTCCATTCCGGGAATTTGAAAAGTTTTGGACTTAAAAACCTCCCTTTGCACAGGTGAATGCTAAATATGAGGTTTGGTTGACATAATTCCAGTAGTTAGCAAGTTTAAAGAAATATGCTTTACACGTACTCCCTTTTAAGTTAAGGTCGGTGAAACTTTTACTGAAAAACCGTTCGTTAATGATTAATCCTCTTATCGAAAATTACACGTGAGAAAAAAAATGTTTGAGAAATGGTTGGTCGATTTCCAGTCAGGCTGGTCTTGTATATATTGTGGGAGTGTAAAATAACTGTTTCGGTTCCCTAAAAACCCCAGTCCATTCCGCGTTTTTTGACATGGTATGGACCTAAAACTTGCCCTTGGACAGGTGGATGCTAAATATGAAGTTTGGTTGAAATTTCTCCAGTAGATTTTAAGTTATAAGAAATACGCTTTGCACGCACCTGCTCTTGAGTTAAGTCCGGTGGGACTTGCAACCAAAAACGGTCCTTTAATGATATCTCCCTTATTAATTCTCGTATCGCAATGATGTACATGAGAAAAAATTTAGAAATTGATTTCTATTAAGGCAGGTAGATTTCCATTAAGTTTGATTGTGTTTATTTTGTGGGTGTGTAAAATCACTGTTCCGGTTTCGTATAAACCCCCAGTCAGTTCAATGATTTAGAAAAAATATTGTCCCTAAAACCTGCCCAAGGACGGTTGGATTCTAAATATGAAGTTTGGTAGAAATATATCTAGTAGTTTTCAAGTTATAGACAAACTGACAAACAACCTGACAGACACCAAAGCTAAACAATATGCAAATGGTCATTATTACGCCTGAAACGGATAACTACACGAAAATTTCGCCAAAATAGTCAATGTACAGACACACGGTCTTTACGATTTTATTTATATAGGCCTATATTACATTGTTATACTATCTATATCGTCGTTTTATGCAATATGATATCATCGTTGAAGAAACCAAACCTCATATATCGCAATGCCCTTCTTACCCATGATTTTCCTTAAGACTGGTCACGCCTCCCAGCCACATATTTATTGATATTCAGTCCATCAGAACAATATTTGTTATGTTCATTTTCCTATGATTGTGTGTGAAGCAAACTGATACCGCACTGTAGGAATAAACGTTTGCGCGACGAATGTACTCACTTCTACTACAGTATACTCTACTTACGGTTCATTTTCCTTTGCAATTGCGCATAGGAAAATGAACACAATGAACATTGTTCTGATGGACTGAATATACATATGTGGCTGGAAGGCGAGATTAGACCTAAGGAACGTAATGGATAGGAAGAAGATTGTGACATACGAGATTTGTTTTCTTCACCAACGACATATTGCACAAATTTTTAATTGAAAAATCACCAAAATATCCACTGACATAAACGTGAACAAATAATTTCCCACTGCCACTGACGAAGAGTATAAATGTCTAAATATAGTGGGAAAACAACCGTGTTGGCATCATTGATTATGAAGACGGCCATTGTTGAGACCTTCAAACGTGGACGCGTAGCATCTGCGAAGTGTGGTGGAGTGGACGTCCCGTATGAGGTGCCAATGGCCTTTACAGGAAAGTTCGATAGGCATTGGACTTGGGACGAATTATCTACACATATGGGTAGTTCTGTGTCGTACAGTGTACCGAATTTTACGACAGGACTGGCAGATGCGCAATATTTGTGCAGGTTGGTTGCGACATCAGATAACGCAGGTCCAGAAGTGGATCGATAAGAGAGATGTCGTATCCGTCTGCAGTAATTTCATCGCAGAGGAAACGACATGGTAAAGGTAATTATTGCCGTTGAAGAAACCTGCTTGTAATATACTTCTGAGTTAATTGTATATATAATATTATTTCTATTGCCCCTGTCATTAGCTCCTGTACCTGGACTCAATTTGGTGCTAGTGCTAAGAAGCACAGTCCAGTGGCCTTTATACACATTTAGTAGATTTCCATTGTTGCAGCTTTATTTGAAAATATAATAATTGACATTACTTATTAAACGATCCTCTAATGTTGCCTTCTCGAGATAAGCAGGAACAAAACTTTTCTGTTTATGCCACTGAAATTATAACTAAGACTGTTATGACATAAATTTTAACACTAAAATTACACTGCCGAATCGTTGCCTCAAAATGAGACATGGCGACTGCTGAGACATACGTCAGTCACAATGTAGACGACCGGTTTGCTAGGTACGTTCTGCAAGTATATAACGTGGGTTCACACGCAAAACACATTAAGTTAAATTTTAAGTTTTTGGAATTTCCACTCTACCCGATGTGATTTTTTCCTCCTCATTCACTGATGATGTCCATGACTTCGTACGAGGCTAGTTTTTGAATTTTCTAATTCAAAATGCCTTAATACAGTTTCAGCTACACAGCGCTATTCTAGATATTCTAGCAAACACATAGCAAAATTTTAAAGTTAAATATTCTTATGCATTAGCAATGAAAAATCCGAATTTATTTTTCCTAGAAGTAAGATTCTTCACTCAATGACTTTTCCTTGCAAACCCATTATATTATGCTGAACTTTGCAGAAGTTTTGTAAATTATTTCTCTTCTTCTCATATTGATAGCGATAAATTTTTGTTACTGTTAATTTTGCCAACTGGCCGGTATGTAACCGACAAGACCGGAGATATTACTGCTATTTTGATTAAGGCTCGTGGCCGGTACAAAATTCTTAACAGCCCTCTATTTGATCAGTATTTTTATTCGTAAAGTAGCATTTATCCACAGCTCCGTCCGCGCAGATCTGGTTTTGCGAATCCATGTGATCGTGCGCCTTGATTTACGTAAAACATCGCGAAGTGACACATAAAGGTGTACATGTTTTAGCTGTTGCAGTGAAATGGATTTGAGTAAACCATGAGATAACCTTGACTCTCAGAGGAAACCACCTGGGAGATAATGAAAAGTGCCTTTATAATGGTGGTTTCTTTGTGTAGAAGTAATTTAAGGAGTGTAGAATCCAAAAGAAGTAAGTGTTTAAAATAATGTTGTTACTTTGTGTAGAATTAGTTTTAGGTGTGTAGAATTAAAAGAAAAAAACGTATTCAAAATAATGTTGTGTTTCTAAAAAGATATTGGTACATATAAAACGCACTTCCCACTTCCAAAGTTATTTTTGTTTGTGTTTGTCACTGAGTGATGAACTAGAATATTTATAAATATATGGTATTATTTGCTTTTTATTTATGTACCGGGGGTACACGGTCTCTCTTTGAGTATTCCATGATCTGTTCTCGACTACGTTTATATCTGCTAAGACTGAACTTTGAGATAGTGTAATAGTTTTTTCTTCAATGTTCAGGTGGATCAAATCGATATATAACAGACCTCTTGAGGGCAAAACCCTAATTAATCCTGAAAGAAAGTCTGTATGTTGGTAAACATTTTGGGACGCTGTTGTTATTATTTCTATTTCCAAAGTTGCACATACTTCCTCCACCATCTCCTCTAATTCGATCAGCCTATATTAAGCTATAATGTGAACATTTCTGACCAATCTGGGTATCTCTTGGTTAATGGAAGCCGTCCAATCCGATCCTTGGATTGTAAACATCTAGATTTTTCGAGCTCTCTCTCTCTCTCTCTCTCTATGTATAAGCTGAGGCATTTTCACCATCAATGTCTTGTATTGCTGTTGTGATTGTGTGCGCATAGTGTCGGAGAGAGAGGGTTGCCCTCGGGGCTATCTGGGAACAGGCTATTCCAGCCTCTGTATGTAAGTTCCTTGAAGAGTAACCTTAGTAAGTAAGCTAGATCTGTGTGCTTCAACCTAATAGGTAAATTTGGAATCACTAATGTAATTTGTAAGACTGTATCAAGAGGCCATTAAGGGGCTGATCCTGTAAAAAAATAAAATGTGAAGGGGTTGTGACCCATGTTCGGATGTGTAATAGTGCAGACGTGGGTCTCCTCCTCAAATTTAAGGCTAGCCTTTATTTGAATTGAGAATGAATCAAATCGACCTTACCCTTGTCATATTAATGTGAATGGAAGCTTAATCCCTTGATAAGTGTACCTGTTAAGAGCTAACAGGCTCACGTTGTATTGGTGTCAGCGCTTCTTAGTTCTTCTCGAGTTTTCTCGAGATGACGAGCTCCAGTGTTCTTTCAAAGTTGTAAGGGTTTATCGAGCAAACTTGCTCTTCTAAGTGTTGTTAACTTGTGATTAAATAGCAAAAAAGAAAGGAATAAACATTC
Source organism: Anabrus simplex (assembly GCF_040414725.1). Classification (NCBI taxonomy): domain Eukaryota; kingdom Metazoa; phylum Arthropoda; class Insecta; order Orthoptera; family Tettigoniidae; genus Anabrus; species Anabrus simplex. The sequence continues at coordinate 120,696,170 of NC_090269.1, forward strand.
TTGAATATTGTTTGTTTAATCATACTATGAATATTGCTTGTCTGCCCATTCAACCCATTCATTTCTCTGTGAGCCATGGAAATGCGGTATTAATAATAATAATAATAATAATAATAATAATAATAATAATAATAATAATAATAATAATGATAATATAATCTATTGAAATAAACAAACTCTGTTACGTAACAATCTGCCAAATGTTTTAGATGTGTTAAAATTCAGGTATGGTTAGCGTATTAATTCCCTTAGCTATGTCATAATGGCTATCCAGCTAGATAATAGTGCATTATGCAACAAGCCTAATAATGGCAATAATTAAGACATCAGTGTGTTTATAAAACGAGCGAAGCGAATTTCATAATTTCCATAAGAGTTTATGCTCGACGGTAATTATAACTCTATTTTTAAATATTCATAAAATTCTGTCGAGATGTCGCTGAACAGTTGAGTTTACTGAACAGAGTTTATGCACTGGGATATTGATTTTCCGTGAGTGGATCAGAGACCTTGACAATGTCATATGTTTTCAAAGCTTTGATAGAAGTTTATCATAACCCAGGTTTATTTCAAATACAAATTGTTTATTGTACAGTTGTATCATAATAAAAATCCGAACTCTGGTGGAGAACCTGTATCATAATGAATCTTGAACTATAATGAGCTTCAATAAGATTCATTTTTCTGACATATAATATTTATATTTCGGCATCGTCGAGCATAAATGTATTAACACTCGTATTTGCTTAGCAGTGAAGTTTTATATAACTTTTTGATAGGGAATCAGTTTCCCGAGTTCGGTGGATGCAGAATGAGTCTCAGCCCACAAGTGGCCACGACTGGTCCGTCGTCCGACAGCTCTGCACTCCGACCGGCCAACCGAGCAGAGGAGCGGTGGTCCCGGCTCTACCATTGCTCTGCGCATCTGTATCGTGAGACGGAATAGGGCTGGACCTCACGACTGGCCCCAACCGCCGGCTCTCCTTAGAATGGTTTTCCGTGGTTTTCCATTCTCCTGCACTAAGGTGAATGCCGGGACAGTTCGTATAGGCCACGGCCTCACCTTCTTCGAGCATCTTCACAGTAACAAATCTCCCGGCTTGCGAGACGGCGTTACCGTCTAAGAGGCCCGCCTCCTCCTTCAGGGAAGGAATGAAAACGTTTTAGTAGTAGTAGCCAGTCTCTCTTCGGTAGATGCACAGTAGGTCTCGGCCCACAAGTGGCCACGGTTGGTCCGTGATCCAACAGCCCTGCACTCTGACTGGCCAACCGAGCAGAGGAGGGGTGGCCACGGCTCTCACGTGGCTCTACGCCTCAGTATCAGGAGATGGGAAAGGGGAACTTACGGCTGGTCCCCACCGTTGGCTGTCCTGAGAATGGTATTCCGTTGTTTTCCATTCTCCTGCATTAAGGACCGAGGGAGTTGGCGGTGCGGTTAGGAGCCCACAGCTGTGACCTCGCATCCGGGAGATAGAGGGTTCGAACCCCACTGTCGGCAGCCCTGAAGATGGTTTTCCGTGGTTTCCCATTTTCATACCAGGCAAATGTTGGGGATGTACCTTAATTAAGGCCACGGCCGCGTCTTTCCCATTCCTAGGCCTTTCCTGTCCCATCGTCGCCATAAGACCAATCTGTGTCGGTGCGACGTAAAGCAACCAGCAAAAAAAACTGCATTAAGGCGAATGCCGGGACAGTTGCTAGTATGGGTCACGGCCGCCAACCCCCTCACCTTCTCCGCACATTCCTTCATCGTAACAAATCTCCAGGCCTGAGTGATGGACCTACCGTCTAAGCAGCCCGCCTCCCCCTTCAAGGGAGGAATAAAAACAATTTAGTAATCAGTCTCTCTCTGCCATCCACACTGATCTCTATACATGGATGGCTGGTAGCTTGGGTAGCAGTAAGCCGAATAGAAGATGACTGGCATGACTGGCATAGATCCTAATGGGTGGGTAGGAGATAGGGATCTGCGCTCAGATGGCCTTCATTTAAATCGCAGTGGTACGTATAAGTTAGGAAATTTGTTTGGAAGGGTAATAGGGAGGTACATTCAGGGAAACGGGGTGGCCTAGGGAGCGGTGATAAGGGAACAGGGAACTGGAAATCAAGTAGGGATGACATAAAATTGTTAGTGTTGAACTGTAGAAGTATTGTAAGGAAAGGAATAGAATTAAGCAATTTAATAGATATATATTTACCAGATATTGTAATAGGAGTTGAATCATGTCTGAGAAATGATATAATGGATGCAGAAATTTTCTCACGGCACTGGAGTGTGTATCGTAGAGATAGGATAGGAAGGGTGGGAGGGGGAGTGTTCATTCTGGTGAAAGAAGAATTTGTAAGCTACGAAAAAGTTAGATGAGACACATGAAATTCTAGGTGTAAGGCTCATTTCTAAAGATAATAGGCAACTTGATATATTTGGAGTGTACAGATCGGGAAAGAGTAGCACTGACGCGGATTCGGAATTATTTGATAGGATAGTCAGCTATGTGGGAAACGACATAGAAAGAAATGTGATTGTAGCGGGAGATCTGAATTTGCCAGATGTCAATTGGGAAGGAAATACGAATGACAGGAAGCATGACCAACAAATAGCAAATAAGTTAATATGGGAAGGACAGCTGATTCAGAAAGTGATGGAACCAACCAGAGGGAAAAATATCCTGGATGTGGTGCTGATAAAACCAGATGAGCTCTATAGAGAAACTGAAGTAATAGATGGTATTAGTGATCATGAAGCTGTTTTTGTGGTAGTTAAAAATAAATGTGATAGAAAGGAAGGTCTTAAAAGTAGGACAGTTAGGCAGTACCATATGGCTGATAAAGCAGGCATGGGACAGTTTCTAAAAAGTAAGTATGATCGGTGGAAAACGGTAAATAAAAATATAAACAGACTCTGGGATGGGTTTAAAGAAGTTGTTGAGGAATGCGAAAACAGGTTTGTACCATTAAGGGTGGTAAGGAATGGTAAAGACCCACCTTATTATAATAGAGAAATAAAAAGACTAAGAAGGAGGTGCAGACTGGAAAGAAATAGAGTTAGAAATGACTGTGGAAGTAAGGAGAAATTGAAGGAACTTACTAGAAAATTGAATCTAGCAAAGAAGGCAGCTAAGGACAACATGATGGCAAGCATAATTGGCAGTCATACGAATTTTTGTGAAAAATGGAAGGGTATGTATAGGTATTTTAAGGCAGAAACAGGTTCCAAGAAGGACATTCCAGGAATAATTAATGAACAAGGGGAGTGTGTATGTGAGGATCTTCAAAAGGCAGAAATATTCAGTCAGCAGTATGTAAAGATTGTTGGTTGCAAGGATAATGTCGAGATTGAGGAGGAGACTAAGGCCAAAGAAGTAATAAAATTTACATATGATAACAATGACATTTACAATAAGATACAAAAGTTGAAAACTAGAAAAGCGGCTGGAATTGATCAGATTTCTGGAGATATACCAAAGACAATGGGTTGGGATATAGTACCATATTTGAAGTACTTATTTGATTATTGTTTGGTCGGAGGAGCTATACCAGACGAATGGAGAGTTGCTATAGTAGCCCCTGTGTATAAAGGAAAGGGTGATAGACATAAAGCTGAAAATTACAGGCCAGTAAGTTTGACATGCATTGTATGTAAGCTTTGGGAAGGCATTCTTTCTGGTTATATTAGACATGTTTGTTTCGATAGAAGGCAATTCGGTTTTAGGAAAGGTTATTCCACTGAAGCTCAGCTTGTAGGATTCCAGCAAGATATATCAGATATCTTGGATTCTGGAGGTCAAATGGACTGTATCGCGATTGACCTGTCTAAAGCATTTGATAGGGTGGATCATGGGGGACTACTGGCAAAAATGAGTGCAATTGGACTAGACAAAAGAGTGACTGAATGGGTTGCTATATTTCTAGAAAATATATCTCAGAGAATTAGAGTAGGTGAAGCTTTATGTGACCCTGTAATAATTAAGAGGGGAATTACTCAAGGCTGTATTATCGGACCTTTATGTTTTCTTATATATATAAATGATATGAGTAAAGGAGTGGAATCGGAGGTAAGGCTTTTTGCGGATGATGTTATTCTCTATAGAGTGATAAATAAGTTACAAGATTGTGAGCAATTGCAACGCGACCTCGAAAATGTTGTGAGATGGACAGCAGGCAATGGTATGTTGATAAACGGGGTTAAAAGTCAGGTTGTGAGTTTCACAAATAGGAAAAGTCCTCTCAGTTTTAATTACTGCGTTGATGGGGTGAAAGTTCCTTTTGGGGATCATTGTAAGTATCTAGGCGTTAATATAAGGAAAGATCTTCATTGGGGTAATCACATAAATGGGATTGTAAATAAAGGGTACAGATCTCTGCACATGGTTATGAGGGTGTTTAGGGTTTGTAGTAAGGATGTAAAGGAGAGTGCATATAAGTCTCTGGTAAGACCTCAACTAGAGTATGGTTCCATTGTATGGGACCCTCACCAGGATTACCTGATTCAAGAACCGGAAAAAATCCAAAGAAAAGCAGCTCGATTTGTTCTGGGTGATTTCCGACAAAAGAGTAGCGTTACAAAAATGTTGCAATGTTTGGGTTGGGAAGAATTGAGAGAAAGAAGAAGAGCTGCTCGACTAAGTGGTATGTTCCGAGCTGTCAGCGGAGAGATGGCGTGGAATGACATTAGAAGACGAATAAGTTTGAATGGCGTTCGTAAAAGTAGGAAAGATCACAATATGAAGATAAAGTTGGAATTCAAGAGGACAAACTGGGGCAAATATTCATTTATAGGAAGGGGAGTTAGTGATTGGAATAACTTACCAAGGGAGATGTTCAATAAATTTCCAATTTCTTTGAAATCATTTAGGAAAAGGCTAGGAAAGCAACAGATAGGGAATCTGCCACCTGGGCGACTGCCCTAAATGCAGATCAGTATTTATTGATTGATTGATTGATTGATTGATTGATTGATTGATTGATTGATTGATTGATTGATTGATTGATTGATTGATTGATTGATTGATTGATTGATTGATTGATTGATTGATTGATTGATTGATTGATTGATTGATTGATTGATTGATTGATTGATTGATTGATTGATTGATTGATTGATTGATTGATTGATTGATTGATTGATTGATTGATTGATTGATTGATTGATTGATTGATTGATTGATTGATTGATTGATTGATTGATTGATTGATTGATTGATTGATTGATTGATTGATTGATTGATTGATTGATTGATTGATTGATTGATTGATTGATTGATTGATTGATTGATTGATTGATTGATTGATTGATTGATTGATTGATTGATTGATTGATTGATTGATTGATTGATTGATTGATTGATTGATTGATTGATTGATTGATTGATTGATTGATTGATTGATTGATTGATTGATTGATTGATTGATTGATTGATTGATTGATTGATTGATTGATTGATTGATTGATTGATTGATTGATTGATTGATTGATTGATTGATTGATTGATTGATTGATTGATTGATTGATTGATTGATTGATTGATTGATTGATTGATTGATTGATTGATTGATTGATTGATTGATTGATTGATGACAGCGAGCGCACGGTGCAGTAGACCTCAAGGAGCGCGCTTGGTTTGTTTATGCTTAATTCAGTGACGCCAGGCCTCCTGATTGTAGTTCCACGGGTGTTCTGTGCTGTGTTATTGCAATACCCCACTCATATACAAAGGAATTAAGATGAAATACATCAATGAAAAATCACTAGTTTAGATATTTCACTCGCTTAATTGAAACCACATGTTACTTCTGCGTGTTAGTAAACTATAAACAAACAAGGGAGCCATGCTTGTACTACTACGATTAACACAAATACGAATTCCTAAATGTAAATAATACAAATACATAATATATTTAAACTATCAAAGTATACATATGTGGCAGATATAAATTGAGTACTATTTCGAAGAGGTACAACATTCTCTCCGTCAGTTCAAACTACAATATTTCTTAACATTACGTAATTGTATTGATTACGTAGTAAACAAGTGACTGTCAGCATGCCTAAGCGTACTTCTATGGCAAATACGCCGCGAAATACTTGAATATCCAGCGAAAAACACACAGTAAACTATCATTATGCCGTTACAGGTGAAGTGGGTGTGGTTCTGGGCTTTTAAATGTCCTGCGGGCTCACATTGAATGGCTTTTACAAGCTTTAAACATGCCAGAATTACTAAAATTAAAAAAATTCTGAAAGAGGAAGAATATGGCTATTTTTGTATGAACAAAAAGAAAAACCGAGTTTTTGGCTCAAAATACGAAAAATTCAGTCATACCTCCCCTTAACAATGCATAATTTCGTGGCATACAGGTATAAAATTTCCAGCAATGTTTCCAGAAACTGTTTTTTCACTCGTATTGTATTACCGATCGCTAATTGCATGTATTCAGCACCTAAATTAATATTTGTCGGCCGTTATTATACATTCATTTTTATTCCTATTCCGGAGATTTACTGACCTCGGAATGACGTGTCGGTGTTCCCAATGTCCTTATGTTTTTCGTGAACATGTCCCTATATTTGTAATTATTCCAATGCGCCATTAATTGCGATTTAAAATTGATTATATTATCATTGCTTCCCCATAACGAAAGCTCTAGCATGGGTACACCAACATGGCGGACCGCGCGCTCAACTTGGCGTACTTTCTCCTGCAGCGGAGAGCTGCCACCAGCGATCCATGTATAGAGATCAGTGGCTATCCATCATGGTACAGTCTATTCCAGGCTATATTTCAGAAGGGAGCGGAAAACCTTTCTTCGGGGCCATAACAAGTGACGACATAAGATGACGTGTAGTACAGTTTTTCAGTCCAAGCATAGTAGAAGTCAATTCAATAACGCTTACAACGGGCGACGTCACGAAAAATTTCATAGTGTAGCATCATCAAGGAGGAAATATGAAGAGCTCAAACGTATTCAAGATGATAATTTATCTGTAAAATGTACTCCTCTACAAAATATTTTAAATGTTATTTTATTGTCTCGATCTACACGTTCTGTTACTATGCACACATCTTAAGATAAAAAGAAGCAAGCTGGAGAAGAGGAAGAAAAGAAGCTCTCAACGTTCTTTTTACCATTAGTGCTTTTCAATTTTACTTCATTGATCAGGCCTACTACACGTTCTTTCTCAATGCAAACATCTCAAGAAGAAAATAAACAAGATAAAGTAGAAGAAGATGTTAACGTCTCTTTACTATCAAAGCAAGTTATGTTTTTGCCTACAAACACCAATGCAGACACATCTACAACAAAGTAAGTTCTACCCTTTCCTATACATCACCTGTCTGCACTTAGTCGCAATACTATCTACAAGCCTCTGTTACCGTATGTAGATGTAAGATACTGGAACGGGGCGATGCCCTAGCTGTTACGCCCCTTTAAACAACAAACATTATCATCATCATTAGATACTGGAACGACCCTAACTTACTCGTAGAACATCTGCAACTTCTAAGAGCCTCCCAATATGCCGGTTATACAAAGTGTGTTGCAGAAACTTTTAGAAACAGAAAAGAATAAAAGGTCATGCGGGTATTATGGAATAATAACACTTCTAAGCGAAAACCTTACCTGGAATCTCTCTCTCTCTCTCTCTCTCTCTCTCTCTCTCTCTTATAGTACAGTAACCTAAACACTCTTCTATATTCTTATTCCTGTGCTTGGGCCCATTTTCCTGTAGCGTATAGTACACTATAATGTTGCAGACTCTTTAATAACCTCCTCCCCTCAGGGTGTTAACTCCGCATCTAGCTGTACATCCGGTCTCCATCCCGCATAAAGAAAGACGTCCTAAATAGTAGTTTAGGGGAAGGTTAAGGCGTCATTCTCGTATAAGCGCGTCAGAAGCGGTTCTATCGAAAAATACTACATGGATAAACGCGTAGTGTTGACTTTTTGAGTTACGATTTTTTCAAAGATTTTCGAAACTTGATTACCTGACTTCCTTTCGTCCTTCTAGAATGTCTGGTGACCCTGATATAGAAATTAAGTGCATTAAGTACACACCGAAGCAGGACTTCAAAATAAAATTGGCATATGAAGGGGATTATATTGACTTAACACGGTGCTTGCACAGAATGCCATCGAAATACGAGGATCTAGGCTTCCACAGGCTTATACAAATTTTTTGACCATATTAAAATAAAGTGCCTTTGCTGGCAGGATGTAGTGTTTACAGTGCACTATGTCTTCTGGTACGGGCTAGAGTAAATTTGTTACTTTCATTGACCTGTCTCAGTCTCATCCTTGGCTTTGACAATATGAAATTGACCGAGGTATGAGCGATTCAAGTAACACCGTTCCCTATGCAGCCAGTCCCTGTTATGAGTGGTGTGAAAATATCGCTCATAGGGTCGGTTGGTGCATGCATTTCAATGAGCTTGGCAGACTGATATGCAATAGCAACTTCTGGCTCAGTGAGGAAAGCAACGAGAAACTACCTCACTCCTCACTTCCCTAGTATGCCTCTTCAGTGACACCTAGGCTATCTATGGCGCTGTTGGTGGAGCTGTAGAGGATCAAACCAGCCTTCGGGCTGAATACCCAACATACATACATTAAAATAAAAACAAAACCAAACCCCACGGCACTACAGCTCTTGAAGGGCCTTGGCCTACCAAGCGACCGCTGCTCAGTCCGAAGGCCTGCAGATTACGAGGTGTCGTGTGGTCAGCACGACGAATCCTCTCGGTCGTATTCTTGGCTATCTTACCGTCAGATAGCTCCTCAATTCTAATCACGTAGGCTGAGTGGACCTCGAACCAGCCCTCAGGTCCAGATAAAAATCCCTGACAATCGAATCCGGGGCCTCCGGGTAAGAGGCAGGCACGCTTCCCCTACACCACGGGGCCGGAGACCATATTAAAATACCCTGAAAAATTCCGAAATTTTACAAATATGTTTGAAAAAATTAATTTAAGTTGCTACATGATAATTGCAGACGTCTAAAATGAGTCAGAACAACGCAGAGCCAGAGCTCAGACAGAGAAGGAAGGTGGCAAGCAGTAGATACTGGAAGATCCGGTCGGCTGAATACTTCAGAAGCGTCCAAGTCCTATGATATTTCACGGAATGTGGTACATAGATAATGGACTGGGTCCTTTTCCTGCTATACCAAGAGAAAAAAATACACCCATAAGTCTTGTCGCGTTGAAGGCTGAAGAGTGACATTCCCACAAAATATTATAGGAAGAAGAAGGCAAAATTAAATCCCATCCAAAAACATAAACTTACATTGTGGATTGTGTTAGTGAAAAGTGTCTATAAGTAACACCTTTATAGGTGGCCATCGTAAAGGACTGTACTCTAAAATGGCCTATTGTGTCCTGCTACACAAAGATTACAAGGGAACGGGAGAATTTGATCCTCAGTGAGTTGACATATCTATCTTTGGTCTTCAGTTGTGTGCATGGCTCTTCTCTGACCAATGAGAGAGCCGGTACTGGGTGGTTCTGACGGGTGTACAAATTTTCTTGCCTGAAATGAATATTTGTGGCCGCTAGTTACTAATGATTGTGTGTATACAAATGACACCGTGTTTCAGACGAGTTCGCGCTGTCTTTAACTGGGGTTTCGTCTATGTCACAGCAGATTTTTCCTCATAATTCTGTACGTAACTTCCGATTATTTATAGCCATAAAATTGTGTGCTAAATCAGCCACCATTTTGTTAGACCTAGATCTTGATAGGTGGGGCTATCTTGTGACATGGCATCGGAATGTTGTGTGCTGCATCAGCTGCCAAACTGTTGGACGTAGATCGTGATGCTGTGTATTTCTCTTTATCGGAACTCTTTTCTTCTCCGGGTGAAGTGAAACCATGCATTACTTGCACCGCCTACATGTTGTAAGAGGCTACTAAAAGGGGAACAACCAAAGAATCTGTACTTGGCCTCTCGTCTTCTAAGCCTAAAAACATATCCATGGTTGTATGTTTTCTGTGTAGTGGAAAATTTACATATCGCTTCCTTACAGTGGCGTATGCTGGGATCAAGACGTGGGTTAACACTAGACTTAGGTTACCCCTTTTCGATAGCTGGTTTAGTGAATGTCAAGCCTTAAACGTCTTGAGCCAGTGGAGTAGTCTGCTGTGTTGCCAAGGCTGTTTCAGAATCTACTGGCCTAGACTCCGCCACTGCCAATACTCAACATCTGATCATTGCAAATGGTAGCCCAGAGTTTAGCAAATAAAAACCCGGCTTTACTTTCCTAGTGTGTAGTCAAATACTAAATTATTTTAATTGTATATTTAAGCTAAACGTCTATTTAATTGTAATACATGTGTAATATGGTCCCTTTGGTGAAAGTTTTATTGTATAACTTAGTATCAAAATCTCAGAAAGCCATTATTACCGCACTTGGTAAACAGTCAACCTTTACCTCCCTGTCGAAATTCGCTCAGAGAGCATAAAAATCTTATCACTTTGTAGCTTTTTCTTTTTCTCAGCTTGTATGCATATAACTTCCCCCACCCCCACCCCCACCCGCTGGCTATACCCCACAAACGCGGCTAATCTTTGTTGTCAGTACATTTCCCCCATCTCCACTTCCAATTCCCAGTCGCCACTACTGCTACAAATAGACAGGCTGGGGGCTATATAAAAAATATAAGAAGTGTAGAATGGAATATTTTAATCAAATCAAAAAATAGAGAGCACAGTAAACTTACTATGAAAAAGAAATTTTGGACTCAGATAATCTGGCTGTAGAAGTTCAGAAAACTGCCAGAGGTTGGCAGAACTTATAAAAAGCAACAGCAACTTGCACGGAAATATTTCTATTAAGGTAGATGATGATGTTGTAAACGATCCTCTGAAAGTAGCTACCACTTTCAATGAATATTTTATTGACTCTTCCCAAAATGTAAATAAACACAGAACACAATGATATAAATAGTTGCGATAGTCTTATAAATAATGTGTACTGTAAGAAATGTTGTGCAAAATGCGTGTGATAAGTCAGACTTCCTGAAATCAGTACGGTAACACAAAATGAAGTGACAACCATACTAAGAAACTTACAATAGAAATGTAGTTGTGCCGGAGATGAATTTTCACCATGGGTCCTACACCAGTCCTTTGAACCAATTTTAGGTATTTGGACAGAACTAAAACAACAGGTCCCTGAAATCAGGTATGTTTCCTGACATTCTAAAGTTATCTATAATTAAACCATTATTTGAAAAGAGGGACAGAACTCAATTATGTAATTACAGACTAACTACTCATTCTAACTACTCACACACTGAACATCAAACTACAATATCGTCGTTGCCGGGACAAAACCTTCTATGTGATAATATTTTGGAGATATACTGACCCGCAGCACATACATTATGAAGAGCGAGAATGCCTTGACAGTATTCATACAATATTGCACCTTAGACGATAGAACTTTACCGGCCAAAGTTCTAAGCTAAAATGTTTCACATAGGAGGTTTTGTCCCGGTAGCGACGATATAGCCTACTGTTGTTTAATATATTCTCACTTATTTATCATATGGTATTGAAATACGGGGAGGTTCAAAACATAATTTGCATATTTTGTAGAATTCTAGAATATGTGATGTATAACGAAGTAGCAGAGTTTTTTGGAACAGAATAACTGTTAATTAATAAAAAGGAGTTTGGTTTCAGATAGGGCGTATCAACAATAAACGCAAGTGCAGATCTTTGTGAAAAGCTACTTGATTTGCTAAACAAATGTTCGCTAGGGGTTTTTACGGAATTGTCGATTGCCTTCGATACTGTAAATCACAGGACATTGCTAGATAAATAAAAACTTATTGAATCAGCGGGACAACATTAGATTTAGTACAATCATAATTGAATAATTAACTGAAATTATTTACAAAAGTGAAAATGAATATTCTAAATTTCGATCAAAGCCATGTCTAGTTGATAAAAGCGCACCTCACGGCTCTATTCTTGGTCCTCGTCTTTTTTATTCTTCATAACCTGACCACAGTTCAGTTATATGCTTCTGATACTTCAATTCTGACCTCAGACTCAAAGTGTAATTGGTCGCCTGAATATGTACTTTACTTTATAGTAAATCCTTCCAAAACTAGGTATATCATTTTTAAGAGAAAATCCAATAATTTAGAGTTAGTTATTGACCTTACTTGTGATTGTGAAATTATTCGGAAAGTAACCTGAACAAAAATTTTGGGTATTGCATTAGATAATGATTTAACATGGGAGGGACAGATTATGGTTTAATATATTCTCATTTATCATATGGTATTCAATTATGGGTAAGTGCAGAACATATTCGCATGGACAGGTTATTCAAATTACAGAAGAATATTTGGACTGAGACAGAGAGAATAATGCAGGTTTGCATTTCAGCAAAATGATATTTTAACACTTTATGGCTTGAACATATATAAAGTGATTTTACTGGTAAGGAATAACACACATAAGATAGTAATCAACTGTAAAATACATAATTATGAAACCAGACTAAACAAACAATGTACTGAACGGGATCCTTTTAAAAAGGGAGTATATTTATGAGTAAACTTCATCACGAAATAAGACACTTGTCCATATTTAAGAAAAGATCAAAAACTATCTAGCTAACAAGAGTATGATATTCTTTAGGTGAATTTTGACGATTTTCTATTATGTACCGTATGCATGATTCTTGCTACCTAGATGTAAATATATGATGTTTTTGTTACTATGTAGATGTAAATATACCGTATGTTTATCTCTACATTTGTGTGTGTGTCTATTTAGGATTAATTCTAAATTAAATATAATTAATGGTAATTTTGAACTGAATTTTGTTGTATTGCTATCATAAAGTATTAGTTTTGAATTTCTTAGGGTAACGTTTTGGCTCATCCACAAAATGATCATGTATGTGGCTTCAAATTATGTAAATTTCAGATTATGATATGTGTAGTTTTAGGTTATCCTAGTTTAATATAAGATTCATACTGTACATTTAACCATAGTTTTTGGGACTTATTCTATTCTGTAAAAATGCAGGTACAGGAAATAAAGTTAAATTTGAATTTGAAAGTGTCCTCAAATGACCCCGTTCCAGTGCCGACTGTTCCAATACGAAAGAGTTGAGTCTGAGGATTCTCTTCGTCTGCTGTAAAATATCGAGACCTTATTCAGGGCTCATGCCGATTAATATGGCAGAACTGAATGGTAAGTTACCAATACTTTATAATAATAGCCATTATAATTTTATATTTCATTCTGTGGCAATTTTGCAAGCTGACAGGATACGACCGGCGCCAACTGCCTAGCGAAATGATTAGGCGAGTGTATATTTGTCACAAAGGAGAGGCCTTTGGTACCATTGTTCGAGTGAACGTGATCTCGAGGGGGCTATACCTGAAGCTAGAAAAAAAAGCCTGGAATGACAATGGAACAGATGCGTCACTTGTTAACGGACACGTGACTTGACGCCTTGTGCGAGGCTAGATGTGAGCGTATCTCGACGTGTTTGGCACAGACAGCAGAGAAACATATTTTCAGAAAAGCCAGGGAGGCTCGCTAAATTAAATCCAATGAAAGCATCATGCTAATAGGTATGAATGACCAGAACGTGATTGGTACCCTTATCGAGCGTGACGTGACAAGAGTATCTGAGTTAATATAAGAACTAGCACGAGGCAAGACAACGCCTTAAGTCCTTTAAGAAGAGAGCGTGGTGGTGTTGGTGGTAGTGGCGATTTTTGCGTCCTACATCGTCTTATGTCTTTTATAAATAGGGCGTCTTACATCGTCTTGTGTGCTTTATGAAGAAGCGTCTCACACCTTGTTATGCATTATATTGTGGAGAGATCTTGAGTCTTTCACGTTATGATTTTAATCATGAACTGAAGAGAAGTCTTTGAATTGGTGGCTACTTGGTTCGTATGATTGTAATATTCAGCGTTAGTGGGACGCGGGAACTTTATCACGGGGGAACTCTATTAACATGAGAATGATACGTCATTTAACTTGGGAATTATAAATATAATTATCAGAGCCAGAACTATGACTTTGTTTCGAATTACAGCACAGTTAATGTACATATTAGTACCGGTAACTGGCCGACAGTTAGTGATGATTAAGAAGTCAGAACTTTATTTAGCAAGTTTTAAGTAGTACAGAGAGATCCAGGATTTAAGAACTTTTACGAGGTGAATCGGGACCTATAATTAGCGAGGCTACGTAAAACGTTCATTTACAATTGCTACACACATTAAATATATACTTAGGAGACAGGAATGCAACAGCCAGACTCGTATTAGGTAAATGAGAAACTTGCTTGGAGAAACAAGAAGAAACTTGGTTGGTAGGTCAAGAGATAACAGGGTATGAACTACACACTTATGCCAAACAAGTAGTGGAATGTAAGTACCGGTATTCATATAAAAGTTTAATGAAGTCTAGACACGCCAGAAAATAATTGTGTATTTAGGTTCGTGTGAGTACGGGACAGAAGAAAGAAGCCATCAGAACGAGTTTTGCAGATTGAAATTGCAGTTGTGGAGCAGTGATTTAGATAATTCTTCTTGCTTGCTGATACTACCGTAGTGATGTGTGATTACAAAACCCATAGGGTAGCCCGGTTGGAGTTGAAGCTGGCTGTTCTATACAATAACAAATTTAGTTTAACACAATTTTATTAATACAGTTCAACACCATCTTCAAAACTACAAGCAAGAAAACTGCATAACAACATAGAACAAAATACTGCCTTTCTTCTGCTGGAAATCGATTACTCGCAAAAGGTATAACTTGCGTTCTCCACATTCTCCCAGTTTTGCAACGCATCGACAAATGAAAATTATACTCTTACACTGCACTCATATATGTGAGCCACTATAAGTCTAGTTTATTGAGTGGTCGGACGGCTCTACCACAGCGGGTCTTAAATTCACTCCTGTTTTCACTCCTGGTTGATTACTGCCGCACCTGGGGAACCACAGCGAGTCTTGAAATCACTCTGGATAATGAAGAACAGCTTCTTCTCAGCATAGAGAAATTCTTCACTACCAATTTCTGTAGATACACGATCCCTATGATTACAGTGTCTGAATCTCAAAATCCAAGCAATAGTCCTAACGATTTTAGTGTATCCAGAGAATCGTGAACTTAGTTGCAGTAAGATCATTCTCACAACAGTGATCTTGGCAATTACAACTGTTTTTCTTCTTTCCCTGTTGACTTCTTCCAATACTGACTCAGGACGGTTAGAGACCCATACTTCCTCTTTACTTTTAAGCCAAGAGGAGCCCTCCCGCCATCGGGATCTCCACAGGTGTGCAGGTGAACATCCTCTAGACAGCAGGTCTGCTGGGTTGAGAATGCCCGGAACGTGCCTCCATGAATCAGCCTTACTGTACTCGTGAATCCTCTTTACCCGATTCTCTACAAACCCAGACCACTGTCCTTTGTCTTCTATCCAGGATAAGACTACTGTTGATACGAACCAAAACACTGTGTGTTTATTATTCCGATGTAGGCATCGCAGGCTCAACCGAGACATCCTAACTCCAAGGAGCGCACCCATCAGTTCGAGACGAGGTAGTGTGAGTTCCTTGAGAGGTGCCATTCTCGATTTAGCCATCAGAAGGCTCAGTTTGATTTCATTTTCATCTTCTGTCCTCAGAAATATACAACAACCAAACTCCCGTTTACTGGCGTCAACAAATACATGCAATAAGCTGTTTTCATTCAGGAAAATCCTTCTAGGTATCCGGCAGTCATGTAGGTATTGTAGCTGCTGGTTCCATTGATGGAATTCTTCACAAATATCTTCTGGTAAAACCTCATCCCATCCTAACTTCTTTTGCCACGTCTTCTGTAGAATGAGTTTCGGAATAAGGGTTACTGGGGCCGAAAATCCAATCGGATCAAATATTTTCTGCACACTAGAGAGTACCACCCTTCGGGTTACAAAACCTGTAGTTGGGCTGAAGTTGCATCCAAGTTCGTCTACGTCACAATACCATCGAAGTCCTAAGACATTTTTAGTTGTGCCAACATTACAATCTGAGGAATTGACCCATCCCCGCAAATTGAAACCTGCAGAGGACATCAACTCTTGTGCCTTTAAAATAAATGGCCCAATCTCTTCTTTTGAAACAACTCCAGTAAGGCAGTTGCCCACATAAAATGCATGTTTCTATTTATTAGCTACTTCCTTCAAATGAGTTGGGGCACCATCCAGAAGGTGGTTCAGTACTGAAACCAATAAAAAGGGACTGGAACAGACGCCAAAAACCACCCTACAACGTCTAAAAGTGGTGACCTTTCCCTTATCCCACAAAGGAAAACGAAGCATATCTCTATCTTCAGGATCAATTATAATCTGCAGGAAGGCCTTTTCTATATCAGCAATTAGACCTATAGGGTAGGATCGGAAATTGGTGAGTACGGATGGAACAAGGTCAATGAGGTTTGGTCCAGGTTCGAGGCACTTAGTTAAAGAATTACCATTTCTGTCCTTGTTGGAAGCATCAAACACTGGCCTAATCTTTGTAGTGCCACTGTCTTTCAGCACAGCTCGGTGAGGCAGATAATGCGTAGGTCCATCCGAAACATTGTTTGCGACGCCTTCAATGATCCCCTTATTTTCCCATTCTTGAAACACTCCATCATAATCCTGAAATTTCTGCATTCCTCGTAACGTTCTTGAAGTGTTCAACAATCGTTTCTCCGTAACTTCACGATTTGATTCCAGAGAAGTACAACCGTCAATCCAAGGTAGTTTGACAATGTAGCGCCCAGATGCTTCTTCTCTCTTCACAGTCTTATCGAAGAACATCTTGACCTGTTGTTCCCTCTCTTCCTTTTTGATCTGTTCGCCAGGATCTTTTATACCCATAGCTTCAATTTCCCACAAATCCGCTACTCTTGTTGACTGAGTCAATGTAAGTAGAGTGTAAGACGAGGCAGTTGGTGAGGTGGTCCCAGAAGGGCCCATAAGTGCCCACCCCAAACAAGTTCTCACAACCACCAGATTCTTGTATACGAGCACAAAGTCTGGCGTGATTATCTGAGCCCAGACATCAGCTCCTAACAATACCTGTATGTCACTAGCACTGTTATCATCACACTAACATCAGTAATTTCAACTCCCTTATCCTTCAGTAAATTAAACAAGTCAGCATCAACTAGGGGAGCACTACCACAAATGCAATCAGAGCCTAACACAGTAACCTCACATCTGCTTTCCTCGTTCATACCCAACAGGGTTATCTGATAGAACTCGAACCTAACAGGTGCTGTTTTCCTACCTCCAAATAATTCTTGACTTAGGGTTACCTTTCCTGTTAGTTCCAACTCTAATTTCCTAGCACAAGATTTCTTAATGTAGCATTTCTGTGGTCCACTGTCACAAAGAACTCTCACTCTGTGTGTGGATCCACCAACAACTACCTCAGCAACTAAAGTCTGCTGATAGGTCACTTGTACTTCGTTACTACCTGCTATCATGCTAACAGTATTTGGAACTGAATCTTTAGGTTCATCTGAGGCTGTATTCACACACATCAAAGCGTAATGTTTCCCTCTGCAAAATGGACACTTCACAAACATCTTACACTTAGCGCTGACATGTCCCTGTCGTAGACACCTAAAACAAGCTCCCTTTTTCTTTAACGTCCCTTGGCGTTCTTCTAGAGAACAATCAATAGCTACAGCACAGTCTTGAGAAGGATGTGTGGTTCTGCTACAAAACACGCATGCTAGTTCTCTGTTGTTCTTGTTTCCCTTACTAACCGAAACATCCTCTACTGAAACCAAAGCAGCTGCTGAAGGCACTTCCCTCTCCTTAATCTTGATTTTATCATCTTGCTAAACACGATCTACCCTCTCATCAGCTTCAAAAGAACCTTGCCTTAGCTTGCTTAAGTCGTTCCTCCCCTTCAACTTCAGTCTTTAAGAAGGCTAACAGTTCTGACAAGCAACAGTCAGGTTCCTTGGTAGACGTTTCTTTCGATACACGGTACCTGTCCCAGGTTTTAAACATAACCTAACTCTCCACAAGGGGAAATAACATTGCTGCGTATTTCTCCTTTGTCACTCCTAAAGAATCAAGCGCTCTCAGCTGTCCTTCCAGACTGTCGTACAGTTGTGCTATGGATCTTAGGCTATCTTTCTTTAATACCAAGGATAAAAGTTCCCTAACATAGTATTCAATAAGTAACTCATTCTTCCCATACCTAGACTTCAACAATTCTATAGCCTTCTTATAGTTTTCCTTGGAAGGAGGAAAGTTTTCTACCAGTTTCTGAGCAGCTGAACCAGGTTCCATACATTGAATCAAATACACAAATTTGTCTTCATCTTTAAGGCTGCTATGTTCATACATTTTAGAAAATTGCGCCCAAAACCCAATCCAACCTTTCACATTCCCATCAAACCTTTTGAGCTTTAGTTTTGGCAGTCTTAATAATCTCTTATTGGAAGAACGTGAACAGTTACTATTGACTTCCGAAACAGCTTGATGCAACTTGTAAGGCCTGCACCTTCTCTCTAACCTTAAAAAATTCAGTTCGTACCGGTACTCACTGCAATTGTCAATCTCTGTTTAAAGCACGATGGCTTCTAGGTTTTCTCTTTGCAGCAGACATTGTAGACTTCTTAATTTCTCGTATCTTTCCACAAGTGAAGCATACCTGCTACGAATTTCCACGTGGTCACAATCAGCAAGATTCAGTAGTTCTTCAAGCTTATTCACTTCGCGAGTAAACACGCCGCGTAATACTCGTCGTTCGGTCATCGTTCTTCTAATTTATATTGATGTTGAAATTGCTTGTAATCCTGTCACGGTCGCCAAATGTTCTATACAATAACAAATCATTTACTTTAACACAATTTTATTAATACAATTCAACACCATCTTCAAAACTACAAGCAAGGAAACTACATGACATCATAGAACAAAACACTGTCTTTCTTCTGCTGGAAGTCGATTACTCGCAAAAGGTATAACTTGCGTTCTCCACACTGGCCATAAAATATGAGTACCCAATTTCATATTATTTTATAACTAGCAAGATACCCGTGCTTCGCTACGGTATTATACTGAAGTTTATAATTTAATGCTTATTGTTTTAGATATATAATCCGCCGAAATTCGCGATCTGACACGTTTTCAGCGAGAATCCACAAAAATTCCCGATCTGACTCGTTTTCTATTAGATTACGGCACGTTTCCTCCCATTTTTCAACCTTCCTTTCCAGCAATCGATTTCGTACTTCCCGGGCTAGGCTCAGGTATTCTTCCCGGTCAGTTGGGTCCGTAAATCTTTGCCATACCGTATTTTCCTATAATCATTTTTAATCTGGATAAAATCCTTCAGGAGATCCGGCGTGGTGTCATATTGGGTGCTTTGGCGGCACTGAACCCGCGGCCGGACTGCATTCTTAGTCATTACCCGTCCAGGAGCCGTTTCCAGCGCGGTTCGCATATTTGACGACGGTCCGGAACATTATTATTATTATTATTATTATTATTATTGTTATTCTTATTCTTCTTATTATTATTACTATTATGTGTTGCTGGGATGAATGATGACAGGGAAAACCGGAGTATCCGGAGAAAAAACCTGTCCCGCCTCCGTTTTGTCCAGCACGAATGTCACATGGAGTGACCGGGATTTGAACCACGGAATCCAGCTGTGAGAGGCCGGCGCGCTGCCGCCTGAGCAACGGAGGATCCTTATAAGTACATTAAGAACAGTAAAATCAATTGGTCTCACCTCCTTTTACACCCCACCGCCGTTAGTTTTTACTGCCAACCCCCCCCCCCCCAAAAAAAAAATTAAAAGAAGGAGTGTTTCTTAATGTTTAACGGAGATTCCAAACACCAATGTTCACGTCTATTACCTTCAGTTTTGAGATATAAGTATCCCCATAAATATAATTTACTTTTGTCACTTCATTTCAAACTACTCCCCCCCCCCCTAAGTGAATTTTCCCGTAAAAAATACTTGTTTCTTTAATAGTGAAGGATCTTCTAAATACCAACTATCACGACTCTAACTTCTTCAGTTTTTGATGTATGTGTCCTCATGAAAGGAATTCAACTCCTTTACACTCCCGCCCCCCAAGATGGTTTCCCCCCCAAAACGCATTTTTCTTTGTTTTTAAAGGAGATCCAAATACGAATTTTCACGTCTGTAACAACTTTAGTTTTTATTAGATGTATATATTCTCATACAATTAAAGTCAATTAATTTTTCAATTCTTTCACCCCCTCCCCCCGCTTCATTGGATTTTCCGAGAATACGTGTTTCTTTACTTTTAAAGCAGATTGCAAATATCAAATTTCATGTCTGTAACATCTTCATTTTTAAGATATCAGTAGCCTAATTAAAAGAATTCAACACCATTTTCAGTCACTTTCACCCCCCTCCACCCAAGTGGTATTTCCGAAAATTAAAAATACACGTTTCTTTATGTTTAATAGAGATAAAAATACCATTTTTCACTTCTGTAACATGTTAAGTTTTTTTATGATATACTGTAAAAATTCTCATTTTAAAATTTCACCCCTTTTCGGTTCCCCTTAAGTGGAGTTTCCAAAAACAAATCACCTATGTTTCTTTACATTTACAGGAGATTCCAAACACCCACTTTTTACGTCTGTAACATTTTACGTTTCCAAGATAATCTTTCAAAATTTCACCCCAATTTGTCACTTCTGTTTAACCGCCATTAATAGGATTTTCCAAAAACTAAAAAAATACGTGTTTCTTTATTTTTAAAGGAGATCTCATACACAAATTTTCAGTTCTGTAATATCTTCCGTTTCTGAGATATATGTATCCTCATTAAAGGCATTCAACCCATTTTTTACCCTTTTACACCCCTCCTATTGGGATTTACAGGAACAAAAAATACGTGTTCCTTTATTTTTAGAGGAGATTCAAACTACCAATTTTTTAATCTGTAAATTTTAAAGTTTTAAGATGTATACACATTCATTTTAAAAAATTCACCCCCCTTTTCACCCCTCAATATTTGGATTTTCCAAAAAACGAAAAAATACGTGTTTCTTTACATTTAAAGTAGATCCCAAATACCAATTTTCAGGTCTGTAATATCTTCAGGTTCTGAAATATAAGTAGCCTCATTAAAGGCATTCAACCCATTATTCACCCTTTTACACCCTTCCTATTGGGATTTTCCGAAAAGAAAAGAATACGTGTTTCTTTATTTTTAAAGGAGATTCTAAATACCAATTTTTACATGTATAAACTATAACAGTTTTGAGATATAGATACACTCATTTTAAAAAATCACCCCCTTTTCACCCCCCATTAATTGGATTTTCCAAAAACAAAAAAACACGTGTTTCTTTATTTTTAAAGGAGATCCCAAACACCAATTTTCAGGTCTGTAATATCTTCAGTTTCTGAAATATATGTAGCCTCATCAAGGGCATTCAACCCCTTTTTCACCCCTTTTCACCCCTCCTATTGCGATTTTCCGAAAACAAAAAATACGTCTTTCTTTATGTTTAATGAAGATTCCAAATACCAATTTTTTACATCTGCAAACTTTAAAAGTTTGGAGATATAGATTCACTCATTTTAAAAATTCACCCCCTTTTCGCCCTCCCATTAATTGGATTTTCCAAAAACAAAAAAAAATATGTGTTTCTTTATTTTTAAAAGAGATCAAAAGTACCAATTTTCAGGTCTGTAATATCTTCAGTTTCTGAGATATAAGTACTGGTATACTGATTAAGGGCATTCAACCCATTTTCCCCATTTTCACCCCTTTTCACCCCTCCTATTGGGGTTTTCTGAAAACAAAAAAATACGTGTTTCCTTATTTTTAAAGAAGATTCTAAATACCAATGTTTACATCTGTAAACTTTTAAACTTTCGAGATATAGACACACTCATTTTAAAATTTCACCCCTCTTTTCACCCCCTTAGCGAAGGAATATCCAAAAATCCTCTCTTAGCGAGCACCTACATCTTAATATGAATATATTCCCAAAATTTCATTTCGTTACGTCCAGTAGTTTTGGCTCTGCGATGATGAAGCAGTCAGTCAGTCAGGACAAGTTATTTTATATATATATAGATTAACACTTCGAAATCGCCTAGGGGACAGATAATTTGATACGATAATTTAATAGCAGAATTTCGTAAATTTTGTTTCTTTAAGATGTTGAATAATTTTCTGATTAATTGTAAATACTGTAAAGTAAATTATGGCCCGTGCATAAGGTCATGTTGTTTATATTTTCTTAAACTGAGTGAGTTGATTTTTATTTTATTACTTAAGTTTGCTCTGTTTCCCTTTTTATCTTGTTTTGCTGTGGAGATGCTTTGTACATCTCAGGGTTTAAAGTAAATGTTTTAGGAAAAAATTCAAGTAAAGTGATCAATATTAAACTCTGAAAAGTAATGATGAGAAATCAGAGAAGCATAACATGCACTAATATTTCACCATGCATGTGTATCAATGTCAGTGTGGTAGATCCGGACGGATCTCGTGTTCAGTCAATCAACCAATACTGATCTGCATTTAGGGCAGTCGCCCAGGTGGCAGATTCCCTATCTGTTGCTTTCCTAGCCTTTTCCGAAATTATTTCAAAGAAATTGGAAATTTATTTAACATCTCCCTTGGTAAGTTATTCCAATCCCTAACTCCCCTTCCTATAAATGAATATTTGCCCCAGTTTGTCCTCCTGAATTCCAACTTTATCTTCATATTGTGATCTTTCCTACTTTTATAAACGCCATTCAAACATATTCGTCTACTAATGTTATTCCACGCCATCTCTCCGCTGACAGCTCGGAACATACCACTTAGTCGAGCAGCTCTTCTTCTTTCTCTCAATTCTTGCCAACCCAAACATTGCAACATTTTTGTAACGCTACTCTTTTGTCGGAAATCACCCAGAACAGGGCTATCGAAATTTATATAAATGATTTGTACGGATGTGCATGTTCATTTCGTGGATATTTGCGCTGCGCAGACTGATAGTGTCTTCGCCGATTTTCAGTGTGTAAATATGTGCTTTTGTGTTGTTGAGTTGTCAGTGTTCCCGTAATTTCGAGTGAAGAATTATTTTAGGAACCAGCTGGATCTCTACTTTGAAGGCGCAGTTTAGTAATATGTTAATTTTAATTCAAGTCATTTGGATGTTTATTTTTTGGACAGCATCAGTAACGTTAGAAATGGCGTATGGCTTTTAGTGCCGGGAGTGTCCGAGGACAAGTTCGGCTCGCCAGATACAGGCCTTTCGATTTGACTCCCTTAGGCGACATGCGCGTCGTGATGAGGATGAAATGATGATGAAGACATACACCCAGGCTCCGTGCCAGCGAAATTAACCAATTATGGTTAAAATTCCAGACACTGCCGGGAATCGAACCCGGGAACCCGATGACCAAAGGCCAGCACGCTAACCATTTAGTGATGGAGCCGGACAACGTTAGAGATGAAGTACTGTAACATTATTTATTACGTCAGACTGAGCTAACAGCGGCTAAGTTTCAGAATCAAGATATAATTAAATAAATTGGATGGAACAGATTATGTAATCCTTCTACAAGCGAGTATGATCTTCTTGGCACATTTAAATATATTATAGAGAAAATCGGGTGTTATGAGTTGGCATCAATTGATTATCATACAAACAAAATTTAGGACAAGTGGATTACCGTATTTGATTTCAGTGACAAAGGTAAGTTTGTTCTACAATTTCAGGCCAGCGTAATATGCGCGTATAAATTATGATAGACTTGCCTTAGATAGTATTTTAATTTGCAGCATCATCGATTGAGCCTGGACCCGTGGAGGGCAGTGTCATTTATTCATTTGGGAATTGGAATCCCAGAATTATTTAGCTGCGTAAGGAGCGTTAATCTCCGTGTTGTTTTATTCCGAGGAGGTTATTATTGATTACGAAAGAGATAATTGTTTCATTGCAGCGTATTGTTTATATTTTCACCCACGTTCCTAGAAGTTGTTTGATTTCATGATTTCAACAACGTTGAAACTGTTATGGAATTTGAGTCAACAGCGCGTTTATTTAATTTCGGGTGTCTTGTCATTTATTTCAGGAAATAACGTTGAAGTTATGAGTGTATATAAGCCAACACCGTGTTTACCTTATTTTGAGTATCAAGTCTTTTATTTCAGGAAACAACTTTGGTAGTAATTGATTTTAGTTTATTACCTTTCATTGAAAGTCGAGATTTTTGTTAGTTTGAAAGTTCGATGATTAATGTGCTTGGAAAAAATTGACAACATGTGTGCAGTTATTTCTAGTTATATTTCATTGATGTTTATTTGTTGTATGTGGTTTGAATACACGAAGTGACTTACATTTGTTTGTTTGTCTTTGTGGGAGTTGTGAATCAGTGTACTCCGAAGCGATTACATAAGTTTAAGTCCAGCATTCCACTGCGATGCTATGCGCAGATATGGAAACGAGTTTTCAATCAAAATTCTGAAATAAAGTAAATCATGCCAGACATAAAGTGTTGTGTAATAATTCAAGCCCAATTCATTAATGATTAAAAGGGTGTATCGGCACATAAAGCTTACATCAAGGTGAACTCTATGAAGAGAGATAATTAGGATGCCATTTTTATTACGTTTGTTTTGATTTAATCAGTTATTACACAGCCTGACAAGAACATTCGAAGCACCCAGAAGAAATGGTCGGATGTCAGTGTAACTCCCTACACATATAGTATACACCATCGGCGGGTAGGTAAATGATTAGAGTTGCATTTCTGTATGACAGGTATAATGGCAAGCAGAGTGCATTAGTGTTGTTACCGGGGCTGGTAGGATACATAAGGGGCGTGAAAAGCGTCAGATGTTGAGTGATCACTGTGAAGGACATGGAGATGTCACGTACTCGTGTGATAGTTGTATCAGCATCTGACAGAATTAGAAATGGACCTCGTTGAGGGTCTCAATTTGGCCGGCTGGTTGAATCGTGCAATATCCAGATTTGTGGGGCATTCTGATGTGACAGTGGCCCGATGTTGAACTGCATCGTAAAGTGAGGGAGGGCAGGCTTACTCGTCGTAAATGTTGTAGTCGATCACGTCTGACCACCACAAAGGAGGATCACCGTATTGTTCATCAAGCACATCGTAATGCCTTCACATCTGCACCTGCCATCCGAGTACAAGTAATGGACTCGCTGCAACATTCTGTGTCATCCCGCACATTTGGTCGGAGACTAGCAGTAGCAGGACTAGGGAATTGCCATCCCATGCGTCGACTGCCGATAACACCACAATAAAAACGGCTGCGGTTTGAGTAGTGCAGTGACCGGGAAGCATAGACTGCGTCGCATTGTGTTCAGCGATGAATCGCGGTGATGCACGACCCCGGATGACCATCGTCTGCGAGTGTGGCGGTGATCTGGGGAGAAGTCCCATTCTTCCAATGTTTTGGAGAGGCACAGCAGTGTTACTCCTGGCGTCATGGTGTGGAGAGCCATCGGGTATGACTTAAGGTGATTGAGGGAACTCGAACGGCACAACACGGACATCCTGCTTCTCCATGTGATACTTCTCATGCGACAGAATTGTGGTACCAGGTGCCATTTTTCAACAGGATAATGCTCGTTCACACACAGCACGTGTCTCTATGAACTGTCTTGTTCAGGTACCTCCGCGGCCAGCTAGATCCCCAAATCTGTCCCCGATAGAACATTTGTGGGAGCACCTCGGACGTCGACTTCATCCCAGTGCCAGTATCCAGGATATCAAAGACTACTTACAACAGTTGTGGGTCAGCTTGGCTCAGAAGAGGAAAGAATGGCTTTATGGCACCCTTCCCAACTGAATCAGTGCATGCATCCAGGCCTGAGGGGGTGCAACGTCATACTGATAAGTGGTCTCTATATATTAAACTCCATTTTGTACAAAATAATGTTATTTGCTTTACGTCTCACTATCTACTTTTACTGCTTTCGGAGACGCCGAGGTGCCAGAATTTAGTCCCGCAGGAGTTCTTTTACGTGCCAGTAAATCTACTGGCACAAGCTGACGTATTTGAGTGCCTTCAAATACCACCGGATTGAGCCAGGATCGAACGTGCCAAGTTGGGGTCAGAAGGCCAGCGCCTCAACCGTCTGAGCCACTCAGCCCGGCACTCGATTTCATAACCACAGAAATAACATCAGGTACCCTCTCAACACGTCAGGTATAATTTTGCTTCGTTTCCTCCTCCCCTTCTGCGCGCTTAATTTTTTTGTCAGGCAGTGTATTTCAACGAGCGTCTAGTGGTAGTCCAGTCCTTGCACCAAACAGAGAGAGCGCATGCCCTAACTTCCGCCTCCTCTTCCCGCGCGAAGAAATCTTATCTCAAGGACTGGACTATCTCTAGACGCTCGTTGACACATCCCCAATATTGCTAAATTAGCATTGCATTTCTAGAAAATATTTGCTAATTAATACACTTTTTTGTAAGATCTATATAACCTGCAATTTTATTAAGTACCGTATGAAGTACGCTGTAGTAAGTTTACTGTTTGCGCGCGCGCATTTAGTTATATTTTTCCTCGCTTCCTATGTCAGTCATTAATTGGAATGACAAGTGAGAACTAGTCGTTGATTACTTTCAGTGAGAAGTGACAATCGTGAACCTAACACAACTGTTTGGACGCGTTAATATATTTTATTTCGCGCTCTAAGTCAGTTATTATTTTGCATGATAAGTGAGAACTAGTCGTTAATTGCTTTTAACGAAAAGTGACAATCGTGATTACAGAATGTTTAAGTGTTCGGAGTGTGATCGGCAGTATGAACATACCCGAAGTTTACACAGACATATTAAAAAGTGCCATCCTTCTGAAGTGAGAAAATTAGTCCATAAGAAGATAAACTGTAAGGGAGTGGGACAACATCTGTGCAATTTGTGTAACAAACGGTTTGCTGACTTGTCAGGTCTTCGAAAACATCAACGAAGGATCCATCAGTTACTGCTTCCCTCGGTGATGATTAAGAATTTGAATTGTTGTATTTGCGATTTTACGGCACCTACAGATAAAGGCATGGTTCAGCATCTCAAAGAGATCCATGACATTCACCTAGCCTCCGAAGAGAAACACTTTACTTCCTTCACAGATTTCAGGTCCTGGAAAGAATCTATTGAAAATCAAACGAATTCTTCCTTCATAAGGCGCACTGCTGTGAAAACACGTGCAGATGGAACAAAATTGTACACTTACTACTGCCATCGTTCCGGTACATACGTGTCAAAATCTACGGGCAAAAGACATGTTAAAACCCAAGGAAGTTGCAAGGTAAATGGATTTTGCCCAGCAAGCATGAAAATGACACTTTCGCAAGACGGAGCATGTCAGGTTTCTTTTATAACTACACATGTAGGTCATAAGGGTGATCTGGGGCATCTGCGACTTAAACAGCAAGAACGCGAAGTGATAGCTTCTAAAATTGCAGCTCATATTCCTATGGATACAATTTTGGACGAAGTTCGAAATTCTATTGTAGACGAGTTAGACAGGAGACATCTTATCACTAAGAAAGACCTGCATAATATCGAACAAAGTTTCAATTTGAACAGTGATGTGATGCGACATCAAGATGATGGTATTAGTGTTAGTGCATGGGTAAAGGAAATGGAAGAAAGCGGCAACATGTGTGTATTATTGTATAAACAACCAGGAGAGGAGTACCCCGGGCTCAAGAAAGAAGACTTCGCATTAGTGATAATGAACGATGCACAACGTAGTATGCTTGAAAAGTATGGAAGCGACTGTGTGTGCATGGATGGCACTCATGGACTTAATAGTTATGGTTATGAACTTTTTACTCTCTTAGTACTGGACGACTTAAGACAAGGATTTCCCTGCGCCTTTTTAATTTCGAACAGGTCTGACCAAGGTGTGTTATGTATTTTCTTACAACATATCCGTAATGAAATGAACAAAATATCTCCCAATGTGTTTATGTCCGACATGGCAGATGCTTTTTATAATGCTTGGTGTGCTGTTATGGACATACCTAAGAAGAGATTATTTTGTACCTGGCATGTTGACAGAGCCTGGAGGAAGAACCTTTCAAAAGTGACAAAGAAGGAAAAACAAGTTGAAGTATACAAGTTGTTAAGAACAATAATGGAAGAAAGAGAATCGGCTTCATTTGATGTTATGTTAGATGCTGGTTTGAAAATGTTGTGTGAAGATCCTGACACGTCAGAATTTGGCAACTATTTTCGAGATTTCTATGTTCCAAGCAAAGAGATGTGGGCCTACTGCTACAGAGTGCACTGTGGTTTAAATACCAATATGCATATAGAAGCAATGCACAAGACAATTAAGTATATATATCTGCACGGCAAGAGCGTAAAACGCCTTGATAAATCGATACACGCCTTAATGACTTTTGTCAGGGACAAAGTTATTGATCGACTGGTCATCATCCATAAAGGCAAAATAACTTCTAAGATCACAGACCTTCGGCAAAGACACAAAGCAAGTACCACAATGTCTGAAGAACTTGTCATGGAAAATGATATTGGCTCATGGGACGTGATCTCTTCTTCCTCGTCTACAAAGGAAATGTACAGGGTGCGGAAGATAGTGGAAACATGTGACTGCAAGATTGTGTGCAACAAATGCAATGCATGTATACACAAATACATATGCAGCTGTCCGGATTCCGCCGTCAAATGGAATATGTGTAAACATATTCATTTGATTTGCCGCGTGCAGAACAAACAACGAGAGCAGGTCAAGGAAGATGATGTGACGGATAATCTAGTGATGGACACAAATGACGCACATGAAAATGAGGCTCGCATACTTACGGAGACATTGAGACAGCCTGAAAGTTCTGCTGTGTCTGTATCTCTGCAAATTAAGAAACAGCAACTGTTGCAGACACTAACAAAAATCATAAACGATGCAGAGACAGACGAGGAAGTTAAGGCTATAGAAAAGCAAATGGCACCAATAAATGCCATACTAGCTGCTATTCGACAGAAGAAGAATGGAGAACAGCACAGAATAAGCACCAGTGCTGAGCCATCTAACAAAAACATACCCCGCCAAAGACTGTTTCAAATAAAAAAGTCTAAGAAAAAATCAGGAAAGAGCATATCGAGACCTACCACCCAAGAAGCACAAAACATTGCGGCAAATTTGGTTCTCCATGCTACAGCTGAAAATGATGAAGATATCCAGAATTAATGTTAAATGTTTAAGGACAGAAACTATTACATTATCTTAGTGATATTATCGTATCCTGTCTCCGGCGTTAACTCCAATTTAATTTATGTGCGACGAACTATTTCTGGGGAACTTGATGGTTTTGTGATCGTGAGTGACAATCAAAATTAACCCAATTTTATAATTGATAGTGCTTAGTGATAGTGTTAATGTTAGTGTGTTACTTATTTTAGCAGAAAGTTATGGGGGCGAGGATCATTCCTTCATAAGACGCACAGCTGTGAAAAAACGTGCAGATCGAACAAAATTATAGTTACCACTGCCATCTTTCCGGTACTTAGGCTACGTACTAAACTCTACTGGCAAATGACATATCAAAGCCCAAGGAAGCTGTAAGCATTCCGTTTTAAAATGGTGAGTGCAATTATTCAAAATTAATTAAATTTAAGAGCATGGTTACGGCACTGGCTGTAGAAATTAGCATTTCACATGATATTGCTTCTTACTTGTATGTATGTCTATCCCTCAGTTCCGTTTCCTGATACGAGGTCGGGGATGAGGTGATATGAAATTTATGCATGTTTTACGCCCGCATGCCCTTCCTGACGCCTACCTCAGTTCAGGAGCTAATGAAGATGAAATTTTAATTTCGTGTGGCTATTTCTAGCCGAGTGCAGCCCTTGCAAAGCAGACCCTCCGATGAGGGTGGGCGCCATCTGCCATGTGTAGGTAACTGCGTGTTATTGTGGTGAAGGATAGTGTTATGTGTAGTGTGTGAGTTGCAGGGATGTTGGGAACAGCACAAATATCCAGCCCCCGGGCCACTGGAATTAACCAATGAAGGTTAAAATCCCACACCCGGCCGGGAATCGAACCCGGGACCCTTCCTGCCATGTGTAGGTAACTGCGTGTTATTGTGGTGAAGGATAGTGTTATGTGTAGTGTGTGAGTTGCAGGGATGTTGGGAACAGCACAAATATCCAGCCCCCGGGCCACTGGAATTAACTAATGAAGGTTAAAATCCCACACCCGGCCGGGAATCGAACCCGGGACCCTTCAGCCGACGAGTCGGACATGAAGATGAAATGCACGAAGGTGAATAAAGTTGGGTAAGGAGGTGGAAGGAATCGGCTGTGGCCTATGAATAGGAACTGTCCCGGCATTTGCCTGAAAGTAAAAATGGCAAACCATAGAAAACCATACTCAGGACATACCACTACTCAGCCACTCCGTTCGGTATCGCTTATTACTTGTAGTATTTATTTTTAAATCTGAATGCAAAATAGACGTAAAATGTTTAAAATATGGAAGATAATTTCGTTTGGCTAAAATTCTTTACCGTACTTATTGTCATTAATTAATTATCACCTAATTTTGGGTTTTCATGATCCTTTTCCTTGTGCATTTACGTTTAAATATCTGTCAGCCACTAAATCAGCTGATTATCTCTCGCAAGAAGGAGCAAATGGAACATCTCTGTCTTGTGGAAAGATAAGATTTATTCGCGGGGGAGAGTTAGGGCATGCGCTCTGTCTGTTTGGTGCAAGGACTGGACTACCACTAGACGCTCGTGTGTATTTCATCTTAGATTAATAAATATGTTCATGAATTTTACGTCGTGGTTTGCCTATCTTCAATTATAGTATTAATGACCTTGTCCTGTCCATAGTTTTAAGAAGATATGTTCTCCATCAATTATAACCCAGGAGTAAATTAATTTAGGTGTATTTCTTTCGCCGCGGACTGTGCGCGCATTGGCATCCACTCAGTAGTTTGGAGGCATTACCAATGTAGTTCATATAGACCTATCAGTTAACTCCGTAATGACAGTGCCGATTACAGCTGGCAGATAACGCGTATAAATTTGAACAAAGTGCCCGGCTCCAAATGGTTAGCGTGCTGGCCTTTGGTCACGGAGGTCCCGGGTTCGATTCCCGGCAGGGTAGGGAATGTAACCATAATTGGTTAATTTTGCTGGCACGGGCATTGGGTGTATGTGTCGTCTTCATCATCATTTCATCCTCATCACGATGCGCAGGTCGCCAATGGGAGTCATATCGACAGACCTAAAGACCTGCATCTGGTGAGCCGAACTTGTCCTCGGACACTCCTGGCACTAAAAGCCATACGCCATTTCCTTTTTTTTTTATTTAACAAATATATCACAAGAAAATGAAGTTCATTTATGTACAGTAATAAGAATTCCTATGGCAGTTATTCACTGCTCTGTGTTGTTATTAAATAGTTCATGACCGGCAACGATAATACACTGCCTGAGAAAAAAAAAAGTCGAAGCACCCAGAAGGCAAGGAGAAGTCAAAATGAAACTTCACATTTTGAGAGGGTATGTGAGGTTATTTCAGAGATTACAAAATCGAGTCAAATTTGCAAAGAACATCGAAGTGCGACCCCACTTATCAGTATGACGTTGCACCTCGTATGACCTGGATGCATGCACTGATACGGTTGGAAAGGGTGTCATAAAGCCAATCTATCCTCTTCTGAGGCAAGCTGGCTCACAACTCTTGTACCTGGTCCGTGATATCTTGGATACTGGCACTGGGACGGCGTTGACGTCGGAGCTGGCCCCACACCTGTTCTGTCGAGGACAGATCTGGGGATCTTGCTGGCCACGAGAATACCTCAACATCACACAGACAGTTAATAGAGACACGTGCCGTTTGTGGAAGAGGATTGTCCTCTTGAAAATGGCACCTGGCATCACGATACTGTTGTATGAGTAGTATCACATGGGGAAGCAGGATGTCCGTGTTGTACTCTCGGAGGTCCCTCAATCACCTGAAGTCATACCCGATAGCTCCCCACACCATGATGCCAGGAGTAACACTGCTGTGCATCTTCCAAACATTGGAAGAATGGGACTTCTCCCCATCTCACCATCATACTCACAGACGATGATCATCCAGGGTAGTGCAGCACCGCCATTCATCGCTCAACACAATGCGATGCCATTTATCAGCACTTCATGCTTCCCGGTCACAGCACCACTTCAAACGCAGCCGTTTTTATTGCTGTGTTAACGGCAGCCTACGAATGGAATGGTAATTCCCTAGTTCGGCTGCTGCTAGTTCCCGACCAATAGTGCGGGATGACGCAGAATGTTGCAGAGATTCTCGAATGGCAGGCACAGATGTGAAGGGGTTCCGATGTGTTTGGCGCACGATACGGGGATCGTCCCTTGCGGTGGTCAGACGTGATCGACCGGATCCTTGACGACGAGTATGCCTGCCTTCCCTCACGTTCCCATTTAGTCTAACAACGGGTCACAGTCACATCGGAATGCCCCACAAATCTGGATATTGCACGACCGCCCGGCCAAATGGAGACCCGTTATGAGGCCCCTTTCAAACTCTGCCAAGTGTTGTTGAAGCCGTCTCACACGAGTACGCGGCATCTCCGGGTCCTTCACAGTGATCGCTCAACATCTGACATTTTTCACAGGGGGAGGGCGAAGTTCGCTCCCCCGCGTGGCAATCAACTCAGTCTACATTGCCTCAGACATGCCATTAATTTCTAAGGAGAAAAGATATAGCAAGGAAGAGTGGGAAGTGATACGAGGAGTACCTGGCTGTTTCCATGTCAAACATGCTACCAAGGCCAGAGTTTGTGTTGGGTGTGTGGTGTTGAAGCGTGGTATTAAGGGTCAGGGAAAAACCACATAAGCAGAAAGAGCCTACATGTAAAACCTGACGTCTTTTGATAGCACATGCAAGGACGTGGGCTGGAAAAAT
Organism: Anabrus simplex; assembly: GCF_040414725.1. NCBI lineage: Eukaryota > Metazoa > Arthropoda > Insecta > Orthoptera > Tettigoniidae > Anabrus > Anabrus simplex. Next base: position 120,729,120 of record NC_090269.1, read on the forward strand.
CCAGAGGTTGTGCTAGTTAGGAATATGTGACACGCAATCATAACCATTTCCTTGCCATTGTCAATTATTATGGGGATCAGTCCTTCTGACGCTGCTCACGCCCCTTATATACCCTACCAGGCCTGGTAACAACACGAAACACGAACATCCCTAATGCACTCTGGCGGCCGTTCTACTTGTAACAGAGAATTGCAAATCTAATCATTTACATTCCCACCGTTGCTGTGTGCGTGAACGAGGTTACATTGATGTCCGAACATTTCTTCTGGGTGCTTCAATTTTTTTGTCGGACAGTGTACGTACAAATAATCCGACAAATTTTAAATAATGATCTCAGGGGCTGACAATTTTTTAGCTGTATGTATGCGTTATGAATCATAGGACCCCCAACTGAAAGTAATATTTCTTCTACTTTCGTCTACTATTCAGTTTCTCATGGTAGACATTATTTTTTCCGACCGCAACGACAGTTACTTTGTAAGTCCTAGGGAAGTCTTTCATATATCTGTTTTTCGTAGCTTTTTAGCCGACACCCACGGTTTTAGAGATCTCAATTGATTAGTGTTTACGAGAAGGCAATACTTTAGTTGTTTTGCCCTTTTAATCAACCCTCAAACCAAACCCCGTGAGGCAACAGCCCCATAGGGCCGTTGCCTACCAGGCGACGGCTGTTCAGCCCTAAGGCCTGCAAATTACGAGGTGTCATGTGGTCGGAACGACGAAACCTCTCGGCCGTTATTCCTGGCTTGCTAGAACGGGCCGCTATCTCACCGTTAGGTTGCTCCTCAATTGTGACCACGTAGGCTGAGTGAACCTAGATCCATCCCTCAGACCCGGGTAAAAATCCTTGACCTGTCCGGGAATTGAATCCGGGACATCCGAGTAAAAGGCATGCATGCTACAAGTCAGTATAATATTGCATCATCTATACAAATACAATTATACTTTTGTCGGTATACTTCAAATATTCCTCTCATAGTTCGTTTTTATCGGGGATCAGTTATACAAAAGTAGGCTTAGTTCAATTTTTTGTTTGTTATTGTCTATTCCAGCATCAGAAGAGGACAGCTGAACAGAATTTCTCGACATTCGGTGATAAGTTCAGGGATATACGAGTCATGAAAGCTGGACATTAGGAATGCAAGAAAAGAAAAAACTAGAGGCAGTTGAAATGTGGATCTGGAGAAGAATGCAGAGGATAAGTTGGGCGGAAATAAAGAGCAATACCGAAGTCCTCAGAGTGATAAGAGAAGAACGTAGTCTGATAACCGAAATTAAAAGACGGAAAATAAGGAGGAGTTCCTTTGTAATATCATTGAAGGAAGAATTGCGGGAAAAAGAGGAAGAGGACGACCCAGAGTGTCTTACTTCAAGAACCTGCTTCTGAGGATGAAGTGCAAGACCTACGCTGAGTTCAAAAGACTGGCTCAAAATAGACAACTGTGGCTGCAGCGACAAGGCTTAGCCTTTAGAATATGATGATGATGATGATGATGATGATGATGACACCAAACTATGCCTTATTTGATTAGTACACAATGGCGTAGCAATTTTAAGGCGGCCAAAACTGGAACTTTCAAATTTCTCCCTCAATACTGCATTAGATTTATCGAAAACGTGAATAATATTGTACAAAATATAATTTCGATGTCTTTTGTGTTTAGTGCGTTTTTACCGTAAACGGAATTACGTTTATTACACTTTTTCCAAACTTCCAAATACTCCGCAAGTATGAATCAAAACTGAAAACTGCACACCACAAAAATGGTAGATAATTACATTGATAATCTTTCATATCTCACGCATTTTATCTTACGAGCTATGATTACAGAGATATTCACTGATTTCGTTTTTGGTTGCGAAGTCTGTTAACGCCGACCATCGTGGACATGGAGGTATTATTCTGTTGTCATAGCAACGGGTGAACTTGCGCTGGCGGTGATTGTCGTTGTGGATATCCTGTGAGTTGCAAAAGTGCGTAAGGAAAAAAGTGGCAGTGTTTCCTGTTTTAAGTGAACCCGGTCCCGGAAAATATGAAATCGTTTTATTCAAACATAGAGGAGAGTTTCCCGATTAATTTGAGATACATATCACTATAATATCCGTTTCGGACGTGTAGTAAAATATTTTTTGAAATGGGCGTTGCATATGGTGGGTGGTCGTTGTGAAGCATATACGTGATATATAAAGAAGGCAATTCTAATCTTAAATTTGTTGCTCCTGCAAAAATAACAATGTACATGAGGAAGTTTCATGGGTTATCCAGGCTGTTTATAATGTGTGGAGTTTGATGTCTAACCTATTTTATTTGGGAGTTCATTTGTTTGTTTACATATTTCACTTGGTGCTGTGTACCGAGATATCACGTTACAGAAAGAATTATGCAAATAAGTTAATTTGGCAAGGATTTGAATTAAAAAAGAAACGAGTAAAGAAACGAGCGATTTTAGGCTGTTTTTCCGGAACTGCATTTAGGCCGGAAGTGATTTTCGAATATTTTACAGTTCGATACAGATATCACATCATCTTGGGAAGAATCAGAAATACTGGTAAAGTGTTTAAAACAAGTAAACACGTTGGAAAAACTAAGCCTAAATTAATTCCTAGTGCTGAAATTGCCACTTTTTCACGTGAAAATACAAGTGTGACAATCAGTTAAGATCCTCAGGACAAACAAGGTTTTTTGGGCAAAAATCTAGGTAATTTTGACAAGAAATACAAAGCTGAATTAGAAAAGCGTGAGAACATCAATTTGAATGAAGTTATTAATTTAAAACTGTTATCAGTGTGAAGAGAAAACTAGCCGAAGAAATGGACGAGGATCCAGATAATCCCTCATACGGAGCAGGAATTCACTAGAATGTAATACTGTTCTTTAAACTCTTCTTCCCGAATCTTAACGTTTTACAAATTCAATGCACTTTTTCTCTCAAACTACTGAGAAACACGAAACTTTTGCCACCCATAAACAGTATGACTGTGCACGCTTTAACACGGGATTTTTTCCATATCTTGGTTTACAAAGAAACGATAGGCCTATGTTAGAAAGTGCACTTTATTTTACAAAATGTTGACAGTTACAAGCAATCCACAGTTCTAGCCCTTCGGACAAGAAACTCAGTGTTGAAAACATCCTAGGGATATGAGCTACGAATTTTAGGTAAATAAAATATAATAAAGCATGATAATATACTTTTATTTATTCCTAAAAATTACAATCCTTTCCTCAATCATCGTTATCCGGTCGATTAGATTATCAGTTTGCCTTTTTATGCCACTACGAGCGCTAATGTGAGTCAATGCGTTGTTTCACTTAAACACCACTACAAGCGCTAATGTGAGTCAATGCATTGTTTCACTTAAACACCACTACAAGTGCTAATGTGTCAATGCATTGTTTCACTTAAACACCACTACAAGCGCTAATGTGAGTCAATGCATTGTTTCACTTAAATACCACTACGGGCGCTAATGTGAGTCAATGCATTGTTTCACTTAAACACCACTACGGGCGCTAATTTGAGTCAACGCATTGTTTAACTTAAATACCACTACAAGCGCTAATGTGAGTCAATGCATTGTTTCACTTAAACACCACTACGGGCGCTAATGTGAGTCAATGCATTGTTTCACTTAAACACCACTACGGGCGCTAATGTGAGTCAATACAGAGTTTAACTTAAGCCCTTATAACTACATTTGATGTGTACATTTTACAAAAATAAAAATAAAAAAAACATCTGAGTGTTTTAAACCAAGAAACACGTTACAGAAAGAATTATGCAAATAAGTTAATTTGGCAAGGATTTGAATTTAAAAAGAAACGCGCGATTTTAGGCTGCTTTTCCGAAACTGCAGTTAGGCCGGAAGTGATTTTCGTATATTTTTCAGTTCGATAGAGATATCGAAATGCCGGCCCCGTGGTGTAGGGGTAGCGTGCCTGCCTCTTAGCTGGAGGCCCCGGGTTTGATTCCCGGCCAGGTGAGGGATTTTTACCTGGACGTGAGGGCTGGTTCGAGGTCCACTCATCCCATGTTATTAGAATTGAGGAGCTATCTGACGGTGAGATAGCGGCCCCGGTCTAGCAAGCCAGGAATAACGGCCGAGAGGATTCGTCGTACTGACCACACGACACCTCGTAATCTGCAGGCCTTCGGGCTGAGCAGCGGTCGCTTCGTAGGCCAAGTCCCTTAAAGGGCTGTAGTGCTATGGGGTTTGGTTTTTAGAGATATCGAAGACTTACACTTTGAAACCTTTCCAAGCCCTTTCGTCCTTCAACTTTCGCCACAATTGGGAAATTGCTTAATTTTGCGTTTTTCGTAGTATGGGGACCCCTGCTAAGAAACGTTTTCAACATCAAAATACATTTCAGTAAATAATAAATAAACCCAAAAACCACCATGTTAAAGTGTGTATGAATACCCAGTTTAAAATGTGTAAAAGTATGTGTGACTTCTAGAGTTAGTAGATTCCTAGAAAAGGTGCAACAGATTTGTTAAATTTAACATTGTTAGGACAGGCGATTCCGGCTCCCCTTAAGCGGAAGTACAACTGGGCAACTATCTTCTCTTAATACCAGTGGCGGTGGGCTGTCAGGAGCACATGAGCACGTGAACACCCAGTTCTAACGCATATTCACGCATTTATGGATACCGGTAATTCGCAATTGTTTCCTTTTCTTCGACCTGATTTCGTCAATCGATATAAAGCATTCGACTTATCGAAGCTACGTTACACTGACAGCTGTTTATTTCGACTGACAATGCCAGGGAGCACACTGGAGATTTTGCTACGAGCCTTAACACTATACGCATGCGCATGGAGATGACGTCATGGTTTATGCACAGATATCTCCATAAGCGAGGAACACGGTAAGGCCCCATTCACAATGCAAACGTAACCGTAAACTTAACGACGTAACGTAACCGTAAAATTAACGTAAAATTTGTGGTATTCACAATGGAGGAACGTAACATTAACGTAAAGAGTACACAGCAGCCAATCAAAACACTGCCATGTTATTTAGTACGGAAGTCAGGTTTTGGGCTATCTCGCAGTTTTATATTTCAATAACTCGATGGAATCAAACAACGTGGTAACGGAATCCATATTACTTCAAACATCTATTGCTTTGCTCCTGGGAGCTGTGTAGGCCTACGGTACCTGAAAAGGCGATCTAAACAACGGTGCAGAAAATGGGTTCATCCCTTGAATCAAAGAAGGTTATCTCAGGGCGATTTCGGTAATCTACTGTAAGAAATGACCCTCATCAGTTCGTTTTGGACATGCGGATGAAACCTGAACTGTTTGCCTTTCTTACGATTTGCTTCCCCTTTTGTAATAAAAAGAAATGTAAAAGGTCTCCTTTACCGACATCTATGAACCTTTCTATCACACCCCGATGAGATATTTGGATCTATTTGTTTGGATGATATCGTTTTCGTAAACTAGTAGTCCGTCATAATGTTAAGAAATATACAGGGACACTGTTTTATTTATGACATGGATATTCTCTCGTCCGTTTGCCAGCGCTGCGAGCTTGTCTCCCGCCATTTATTGTCAGATTTCATTACTACAGGATATTAATTTCCACCTATTATTTTTCGGTACAGCGTATTTGTAATTCTTTTTCCTTCTATCATACATAGCCTATACACAAAGATTATTTTGAAAGAGAATTACAACTGTTTCGTCGAAAGAAGTCATTATATCGTGCACAACACACAATGTTTACCTCTGCTCTGATTGGCTGGTTCTTAAAGTTAACGTAAAATTAACCGCAAGAGCTTGGAGTTTGCAATCCCTTAATTTTACGGACTCGCAGTTAAGTTTACGTCGGCGCATTGTGAATGGATCCATTAGATAAGATGGCCGCTAACTTCTAAGTTAACGTTAATTTTAAGTTTACGTTACGTTACGTTTGCATTGTGAATGGGGCTTAAGGAATGTACCTTTCCGTCTACACCACCCTCCAACCAGAGATAGTATCACAGTTGACCACAAGGGTCCGCCACCTCCCCTGTTACAGTAGCCACAGCTCCTAGAAGTTACTATTGCATTACATCGCCGGAAGATTTCGCTAGTAGCTAATTCTGAACAAGTGTTTGTAATCACGGGATCAAAAGCCGGAGGCTCTCCCTCAGCCAAAGCCTGAGTGACTCAGCCCGGCAGTCATAATTTTAGTTTTCTTGTACACTCACAGATTAGTCTCGGAAAATGCATCCTCGGTTATGAGGGTTCTATCATATTATGAGTAGAGAAGCAACCGCACAAAAAACGTTTATTGAAATGACTTAAGTTAGTGATTTTGTACTTATTTGCATTCAACTTTGGTATATTTGAGACGTGAACACAAATTTTGTTGTGAACCCTCTGAAAATGTGGTCATGAGTCCCCACTGCTTAATACTAAACGGAAAGGAAAAATGAAAGTGGTGCCGGCAAAAGGAAGGGAAAGGCCACAAAATGCGTGAATATGAAAGAAATGACGAAGGGAGTTCGGATAGGGTAGACTATAGGTATGATAGTGAGAAACTTGATAAAAGTAAGGGGAAGCAATGCCACTACCGCTCTCACCAACAGGGATCATCAAGATGATAACGAAAATGACCATCGGAATAGGAAGGGAAAACGTGAAGAAGGGAGTCATGAAAGGAGGGGGAAATGGTGGCCTCCCTTCTCGCTGGCCCGAACCTATATGTGATGATCTCCAATATCCTGAGCCCACAAACACTGATCAACAGTAACTGCTTTTAACTGGGATGTGTTCTCTCACTGTCTTTTTCTTCCGCTGCCATTCGAATTTACTTGATGATATTACTATATAATTGTACAAATATTAACTCCTCAACAATGGATTAAACTGCAAGTAAAAGTTATATATCTACTGTACGTAAAATATATACCATACTCCACATCGTCAGTAGTAAACTACTCCATTACCAACTATAATTATGTTCCAAAATTGAAATGAACGTTACGTAGCCTAAAATTGTGTTTTAAAATCAAGATTCCTTGTCCCTCATACGTAACTGTGGTTGCAGAAATTAAAGGAGAATGTATCAAGTAAAGGAAAGGAACGACCATGAAATTAAGTACTCCCCAGACAGAGGTAATTTTGGTAGCAAACAGAAAAGAATAATCGTTGATCAAGGGAAGCCGACTCTTGTAAAATGTACCTGAAAAAAGCTACTTTCAGCCAGAGGTATCTTAAGACGTGAGTTTCAGTGTGCTATATGTAGTATCAACGAAATACAGAATAAAATATCACAAGTCATAAAGAATACCGTGAATGTCGCATACAGTCACCACTGAATTGCGTTCACGGCATTCACCCAGGTCGCAGATTTCCTATCAGTTGTTTACCTAGACTTCTCTTGAATAATTTCGAAGAACTTCGAAATTTATCGAACACTTTCCTCGATAAATTAATCTGTTCCCCAATTCACCTTCCTATAAATGAATATTTGACTCAATTTGTCCTCTTGAATTCAGATTTACTTCCTCTTAAAACAAAAATCATCACCATCTCTCGAATATCAACTTTATATTGTTACGTGCTCAAGCGACCGTCAGCCTTGTAGGAGCCCCTTCAGTATTACCAGAAAGGGCATGACAGCCAGCTCGGGGAACTTCCCAGCCCTCCCGAGGAAATGCCACGGCCCTTCCTCTAATGTTCCTTTTATCTAATTTCTCCATGCGATTTCTGGAAGATACGACGGGAAGGTTCGATCTCCAGCCGAACCCTGAATGTTCTAGAGGACCAACATCTTGGTATAAATACGTGGCCCCTGCTAGCGATCGGTTGCTGTAGTGTCGGAAAGACCAGTGAGTGTGTAACTGGAAGCGACAGAACGAAAGACTGTGTACTGCCTTAGGAGTACTGTGTGTGTACTTCTGTGGATTGAGGACCGCCGTGAATCAGCGATTTAAGCAGCTATTGTGAGTGTGAGGATAATTGGACGTGTGTTAATATTCGCTGTTGTGAGTATCATCCTGCTGTTGGATACTGTTGAACTGTTGCTGATTATTGTTCACTTCATGTGACTGTGTGAAGTACTGGACTATCATTTAGTTCGAACCAATGAACAGTCGTCGAGTGTTGTATAGCCAGTGACACTGTCTTCAAATCCAGCTATCTACGTACAGCCGCTGTATGAGTTGATTGACTGGACTTGGGGAAGTGAACGTGAGGCTTAGGCGTGCGCAGGTAGACCAGCGGGATAGACCTTCTACTGTGTGTACAGAAGAGAGATTTGTAAATAGACTGTAATTAGTGTGGCCATTCATAACTGGTTAAAATTACCTGTGTTTAAATATATATGTTTATGTGTGAATTTATTAGGTCATCCTGAAATAAATTAGAGTAATGAAGCAGATGGAATATGATATTCGTAACAATATTATTATATTTCCTACTTTTAAAAACATCACTCTACCGTATGCGTCTACTAACGTTATTCCACGCTACCTCTTCACTGACAGCTCGGATTGTACCGCTTAGTCGAGCAGTGTGTCTCCTTACTCACAAGTTTTCACAAACCGAAGATTGCAACATTTCCGTAACACTACTCTTTGTCGGCAATCACCCAAAACAAATCTTGCTGCTTTCCTTTGTATCTCTTCCAGTTCTCGAATCAAGTAATTCTGATGAGAGTCCCATACACCGGAACCATACTCTAATTGTAGTCTTATCAGTGACATGTCTTCTCATCTACATCCTAACTACAACCCCTAAACACCCTCAAAAACATATCACGAGGTCTGTGAACTTACGCCAATGAAGACCTTTATTATACCGGATGGTTAAAATAAAACTGGCCAGGAAAATATTTATTACATACATACATACATACATACATATTTCTATCGCCCACCCTAGTATACACAATCGGCTTACAGGCAATAAAGACAGAACGAAACAAAAACAAAAAAATTGCCACTACATCTTTCTTAAAACTACTTAACTAAATTAACTACCTCTACATCTACTCAGTATCATCCCACACGTGCACGGATAGCCAGCACACATGCAGAATGCCACCGCACTACAAACTACCCTAATCACCTACTCCTAGCCACCACATAAAAAAAATGTAGTAGACTGATCGCTGCGTCTTCCCCAAGCCCAATCAAGCACAGCGCTGCACTGAAGTCAGCGGTGACCATTTCCTGCATATTCAGTGATTTTCATCAACAAGGGTTAAACCACTGCCTTCGTGATGTACAGGCCGTACTGTACCTCGATGACATCACGCAAAGAGGCGAATTATTTCCTCCGCCCGACCCGTGCAATGCAAGACTTGATACGTTTATACCTTGCAATTATGAAATAATCACAAATGTTGTATTAATATAACAGATGAGATCACTAACACCTGTAATCGCATCGTAATTCATAAGTCAGGTCTGTGTAATTTTAGGAGAAGTAGGTTTGAAGTGCGATCTACGCGGTCAAAGCTTGAGAGTTTTATCATCAAACTACCCAGCAAATAATTATTATGCATTAATACAAATATGGAAACAGAAACGTAGCCAACAACAACAACAACAACAACAATAATATTAATAATAGACAACACTGCATATGCTGGAAATGGCCACCACTGACTTCAGTGCAGCGCTGTGCTTGATTTATCAAACTGTGAGACACGCGTAGCATCTCTGCCTGAGGGATAGCAGCAACAACGTTTTCAATGTTCAGCTGTAGCTCTTCTAGTGTGTGGCGATTGTTGTAGTACACCTGACCCTTCATTTTCTCCCACAGGTAAAAAATCACACACTTGTAACACCTCTAGATGGCCATACATACAGTAGCTTTCTTGGGTTTTTTTTCCCTTGATACTTCTGGCACTATCCTTCGAATACTTTCTTGCGACCCTTTCTTCAACACATACATTTGTACGATTTTTTGTTTAGGAATAGTCCACGTTTTCCCAAATAGTAATCCACTGACCAGCAAGATCTGTTAGTAAATTCCCACATTCACCGAAATTGCAGAGGAATAATTCCTTAATTATTACTTACGTATTAATGACTTAATTTTTAAGGTGCATTGCTTTCAACATCTAAATGTTATCTGCCAGCAATAGTTTAATTTTAACATTTTAAAATGCTAAAATCATTTAGCAGAAGGTTAGGTTTATTAGTTGCATTTAGGTCTACATTTTTAGACTGGGTTTTGTTTTTACTCGCATTAATTTTGGGGAGAAAAGGCAGCGCGTACTCAACATTACTAACCCAAGAAATAACCATAAGTAGGTTCGATTGGTTACTGTTCACTTTTATGCTTGTTCTGTACCAACAATAAAACGCCCTCGTGTAAATCTGTGTAACAAGAAAGTCAAGAACAGAACTCATCATAAGCTAGGGAAAACGAATGACACATACTACTTTATTTTTCGTAACAGGTACATTTTCGGTTGGGATTTTCGTTTTTCATAAAGGTAACTTGCCCTCATACGAAGAAAATGAAAATATTAGTGTATATTTACTTGTATAGTTGTATTTTTGCCGTGGTACTCACAAGTTCTTAGCATTATGGCAACTGCGAATTTTCACACACTGTATTTAAATTCGCAACACTTTATATTTCCACAAAAACGTGCTATTCGATAACAGTTAAATAAATTCCACGAGAAGTATGACGTCCCTTGAATTGATATTACTCACCACGTGAAGATACCATACGTAACCTAAACTATGAGGTTACATTTTCTTAATAACAGCTGTTTACGTAAATCCTGATGTGATAAATTTAAAGAACAAACATGTAATACACTTAAATATATAGTTGTGTCTTTCAACAGTCCCAGTTATCCAAAGAATTCTCCCAATCCTTTTGAATTACATTCACAAGTACAATTTGTAACATTCGCTTAGCTCGCCTCAATTGATCAGCTGATTGGCTTGTTGCGCTTTCTACAGTACGGCCTGTATATTACGAAGGCAGTGGTTAAACCCGTGTCAGTCCTATTGTAAATATTACTCCGTGCCAGTTTTAATTTGCCCACCATGTATTAACACATAGGTACTTTACAGTGAACCCCATGAGGTAATTTCACCCCATTAATACTGTGATTAAAACTGAGAGTACATTTTTCTTCTTGACGAAACTCTCAACCACACTTTTCACCCCGTTTACCATCATACCATTGTCTGCTGTCCATCTCGCAACTTCATCGACGTCTTTTTGCAGTCGCTAACGAACCTGTAACTTTTTTATTACTCTGCACTCTCCGCAAAAAGGCTTATCTCTAATTTCAGTTCTTTACTAATATATCATTTATGAAACTGATTTGGAGGTTATGTTTATTTATGTCTCCTTATAAATATACATCGAGTATTCATCCCGGAAGCTGATTTCATCCCCAACAACTCCGCCATATGCTGCCATAGATGGCCTCGGCATCACTAAAGAGCCATACTAGGGAAATGACGAGAGTGAGGTAGTTTCCCGTTGCTTTTCTCGTCAAGTCGGAAGTTTCTATTCCATGCCAGTCTAGCAAGCTCACTGAAATGCACACAACAACCAACCCTATGAGCGACATTTTCGCACCACAAACAACAGGCACTGGTTGGATAAGGAATTGCATTACCAGCATCGCTTATACCTCAGTCATCCCAGCTGTTAAAGCCAAGGATGAAACTGAGACAGGTCAATAAAAGTAACAAATTCGTTCGGGCCCATACCAGAAGAAAAAGTGCACTGCCAAAAGGTCCCGCTAGCAAAGGCGATCTCATCATCACTAAATTATTTTGTCTTTAATGTGAGATCGTGCAACGTACCTGTTTATATTAAAATAATGTATCGCAAATTGGTTGAAATACGAGGGAGAATCAAAAAATAACTTACACTAGCTCGCCGAGAGAGCACGCTGTGTGTCGTGACCGTGGCCAATGCGGAGCAAGCTACAGTAACTGCTGACACGTCTGATAGGAAGGTGGGTGTGGTATTCCGTCGTGTTGTGTGTGCAGAGCTGGCTTAGGCTCAATGGCGCGCCAACTGGATGTTCACTCCAAATTGGAGGTGCGTGCAACGATCAGATTTCTATGGGATAAATGGCTCAGTTGCACGGACATGCATCGTGAAATCACTGCTGTATTAGGTGAGCGTGCAATTTCTCGCCCAGGTATTGTAAAGCGGTGTAAGCAATTTGATGCCGGACGCACGGATCTCACGGACGAATATCGCGAAGGCAGGCCCGCAACGTCCAGTACAGTTGCAAATGTTGATCCTGTGGAGAGGATCATTAGAGAGAATCAGCGCACAACACTGCAGGAAATTGCCAGCATGCTGAACATTTCGTACGGCGGTGTGTTCTCCATTGTTCACCAACACCTTGGATTTCGTAAACTGTGTCAAAGATGGGCCCCACGTCTCCTCACCGATGTTTACAAGGGACAACGTTTCCAGTCATCACTGGCATTTTTCAGCGGTATTCTGTGAAGGGCAACGAGTTTCTGCTGCCAATCGTCACAGGAAACGAAACGTGGGTCCACTACTTCACCCTCGAAACAAAGATAACATTGATGGGATGGGTGCACACCACATCACCACAACGAAAGAAGGCCAAGGTCCAACCTTCAGCAGGAAAGGAAATGGCGACGGTGTTCTTTGACATGGAGGGTGTGGTGCATGTGGAATTTGTGCCGAAAAGCACGACAGTCAACTCGGCTTCGTTTTGTCAAAGGTTAAACCGGTTACGTAAGGCAATTAAAGAAAAGCGGCGGGAAAAATTGAGCGCCAGTGTAAGTTTGTTGCACGATAACGCAACACCTTATACGGCCTGTCAAACGTCCGAACTACTGCAGCGATTCAAGAGAGAGGTATGGCAACATCTTCCATACAGTCCAGACTTAGCGTCATGCGCGATTATCATGTGTTCGGTAAGATGAAAAAGGACGTCGGTGGACGATGATTCCGAAACGACGAGGAGGTGAAAACAGCTGTCTCCATGTGGTTACATAGAGCTGGAGGTGATTTCTACGCTTCCTGAATTATAAAGTTGGTTGACCGTTCGGAGAAAATGTTTACAGTATCTTGGCGACTATGTGGAAAAGTGAACTTACATTGTGTGTTGCCATAGCCGTGTTGCCTATGTGCGGATGGTTTCATAAATGGCCATAACTTGGAGGTGTAACTTACTATTTGATTCGCCCTCGTAAAAAGCGCAATAATTCAAGTATTTTAAAAGTTGCAACTAGCTGTGTTTGATCTTGAGAAGTTACGGATTATCTGTGCACTAAAATAATAACACGCCAAAGAAATACGTATTATTCTATTTAGTGAATATTATGGATTGCACTTCACAATGAAAAGCAATATTGAGACATGCATATATCTTGATGTATTGCAGCATGTATCTTACAGGAACACGTGATATACTGTAGCATGTGAGATGATATTACTTACATGCAAAGCTTTCTAGTAAGGGCACGTATCAGTGGACGTTTTCACCCTTCTTATTTATTTCTTTTTTCGGAAACATCCAAACCCGAATATTGATTTCTTTGGCTTATTCCCCTTACCTTTACCCTGATCATTATTTGAATTATTTCCTTTTACGTCGCTAGGTTTTTCACTGGCAGTTTCTTCACAAGGTTCACCTTTATTACTATCGGCGCTTTTAGCTTGAGCTTTTCTCATATTTTTACACTGTTCATCAGTCACCGTTATACACGCATCCTTATCTCCACATGTATCTTTTGTCTTCTTGCATGGATCTTCTGCTTTTTTGCATGAATCTTCTCGTTTCTTGCATGGATCTTCTGGTTTTTTGAGTGGCTGTTCTTTTTTCTTGCATATATCTGCTGGTTTCTTGCATGTATCTTCCTTTTTCTTGCATGTATCTTCCTTTTTCTTGCATGTATCTACTGGTTTCTTGCATGGATCTTCTGGCTTTTTGAGTGGCTGTTCTTTTTTCTTGCATGGATCTTCCTTTTTCTCGCATGTATCTACTGGTTTCTTGCATGGATCTTCTCTTTTCTTGCATGTATCTTCTGGTTTCTTGCATGGATCTTCTGGTTTCTTGCAAGGATCTTCGTTTTTCTTGTTTATATCTTCTGGTTTCTTGCATGGATCTTCTTTTTTCTTGCATGTATCTTCGGATTTTTTGCATGGGTCTTCTTTTTTCTTGCATGTATCTTCGGATTTTTTGCATGGATCTTCTTTTTTCTTGCATGTATCTTCGGATTTTTTGCATGGGTCTTCTTTTTTCTTGCATGTATCTTCGGATTTTTTGCATGGGTCTTCTTTTTTCTTGCATGTATCTTCGGATTTTTTGCATGGATCTTCTTTTTTCTTACATGTATCTTCGGGTTTGTTGTATGGCTCGTCTTTTTTCTTGCATGTATCTGCTGGTTTCTTGCATGTATCTTCTGGTTTCTTGCATGTATCTTCTGGTTTCTTGCATGGATCTTCTTTTTTCTTGGATGTATCATCTGGTTTCTTGCATGGATCTTCTTTTTTCTTGCATATATCTTCTTTTTTCTTGGATGTATCTGCTGATTTCTTGCATGGATCTTCGTTTTTATTGCATGGGTCTTCTTTCTTCTTGCATGAATCTTCATCTTTTTTACATGAATATGGTACTTTCTTAGATTTACAATATTTGGCGCATAGATCTTCTTGTTCCTGCATTTTGGAAATGGAATCATCAGGATTGTCTTCCTGTTTTTTCGATTCACATGCATCTTTGCTTTCTGATTTTTTTGTTTTACAACAATCTCCTTGTTTAGTAGGACTGCCCTTGCACGAACCCTCTTTACCTTCATTTAGACATTCTCTAACTAGTCTGCAGAAGTCATCATCTGCTGTAGATCCTTTCCTACAATCCTTTTTTTCCTTTTCTGGACATTTGAAACCGACTTTTGTGCATGTATCTGCTGGTTTTTTGGATGGATCTTCCTTTTTCTTGCAGGGGTCATCTTTTTCTTTGAATGTATCTTCTGGTTTCTTGCATGTTTCTTCTTTTTTCTTGCCTGTATCTTCTGGTTTCTTGCATGTATCTTCTTTTTTCTTGGATGCATCTTCTGGTTTCTTGCATGTATCTTCTTTTTTCTTACCTATATCTTCTGGTTTCTTGCATGTATCTTCTTTTTTCTTGCCTGTATCTTCTGGTTTCTTGCATGTATCATCTTTTTTCTTGCCTATATCTTCTGGTTTCTTGCATGTATCTTCTTTTTTCTTGCATGTATCTTCTGGTTTCTTGCATAGTTCTTCATTTGTCTTGCATGAAGCTTCCGGTTTCGTAGATTGAAGACATTTGCCTTTATCTTCCTGTTTCGTGGATTCCTTTCCTCGTGCACAAACGTCTCCTTTATCGGACTTTTCATCTTTGTTTTTGTTGCAATCTTGTGGTTTTGGTGGTGGACAAACTCCGCCTTCCTTTCCATTATCAGATAGTCCTCTGCAGCATATTAGTCCCTCGAAATTGCATTTTTTTGTTTGTATATAACTTTTTTCTATCCCATTTCGATTATTTAATGCTGTTTTTTTGAATGTTGAAGTTGTATACTGTTGTTTCGATAGCTCTCTTCCAAAGAGCCAGTTCTTCGTCCGTGGGAGAGCCTAAAACAAGTAAAGGTTAGAGATCAAGATAGAATAACTACCTGTATTAGCTACCTACCCAGGTAACTATATACTGTCCAATGCATAAAACCATTTGCCTGTTATTTACTAGCTAACTCCACACTCGGCAATTTTTACACTTTTCAGAATGTTTGAAAACCTATGTGCGATTTTTTCTGTGTCGGTATGCCTACGACAGGAAAACCAATCGAGGTATTAGAACGAAATTTCATATTAAGAATATACCAATTCGTTTTATATAATTTCAAAATCCCCGGCTATACTGGGCGTTTGCAGGATGCATGAAATAAGGAATCCAAATACTGCACCTCTCTTGGTATTGGTGTTAACGAAGAAATATTGTGTAGTTCAGGTTAAGAGTGGTTTCAATGTATTATTCTAAGCAGCTTTTGTTCAAGGCAAGATTTTGGTAATACGTATAAATGTCAAGTCTATCGGAGTAGTTGGGATAATATTCAAACTATTGAACTCTATAGGAGGCCTGTCCAACTCATAGCTTCCGTGCACCATGGCTCCCGAGGTATGCTTTCTTAGCGTCCTCCAAATGCAGATTTAATTGTATCAACATTAAACGCCGCAAAGAATTCAGGATTATTTCTGAACATACAAGTAATGGGTTTTTTCTTCAGACATACCCATAATTGTAATACATCTTTTCACTATTAGTTTTAGCTGTAAATTCACAGACCACATTCTCTAATGTTTCAGAATATTCTCTTAGCCGTTATAATGATAGCTCTGTATATTTTAATCCCTGCTTCGTGCTGAGTGGCCGGCATTATAGAGAAAGGCTGAGGGATGGTGTAAATGTGTTGACGCTTGATATTTCCCAGTTAGAAGACCTTCCAGAAAACGATCACATTGTGAACGTGTCATAAATCCTTCTTCTCAATATTCTTACATTCATACAAAGTATCTGGTGTTCACGCCTGTGAAACAGGTAGTTTCACTCAGTCCTCAGCTGAATTCGGATTGTATCGTGACAAGAAGCAGGGTGCTAGTTATCTATAAGGTCATTTTATTTACTCTTCCCTTTAACTTACAGATTTATACTTTATTTTTCAATGAAGAATTGAATTTCCACGAGCTCCATTTTTATTTATGACCTCGGAAATGTCCGGCCCCGTGGCTAAATGGTTAGCGTGGTGGCATTTGGTCACACGGCTCCCGGGTTCAATTCTCGGCAGGGTCGGGAATTTTAACCATCATTGGTTCATTTCGCTGGCACGGGGGCTGGGTGTATGTATCGTCTTCATCATTTCATCCTCATCACGACGCGCAGGTCGCCTACGGGTATAAAATCAAAAGTTCTGCAGCTGGCGAGCCAAACTTGTCCTCGGACACTCTTGGCACTAAAAGCCATACGCCATTTCATTTATTTTTTTTTTTACTTCGGAAATTATAGATCGGTTATTCACTCACAATATTATTTTACTGTATGCAGCAATTCTAATCATGACTAAACAGTTACCAACCTGCGGTTTTAATATTGGATGGAAGGAGCAATATTGTTCCTCAACTTGCAGTGCCTGATTTCGTTCTAATTACGTAGTACGGTATGTTAAAATGTTTGTCTTTATTAGCCTATCTCTTTCTATATTATTATTATTATTATTATCATCATCATCATCCATCATCATCAAATGCCACCCGCGCCACCATAGCCAACTGCCAGGTGCGCCCCACTACATGAAAATGTTGGATAGCCCTCTTTAGTAAACTGGCACAAATCTGTCGTTGCCAGTCACTCCAAAATTGATGCCCCGCCGTGCGATTAATTTCCCCTGCTAATGAATGGCAGCTACGAATATATCAATGCATGGTTATGAAAATGTCAGCCTGACCACTCAACCATAAAGTTGAAATAACAACTCGATGGGTGGTTCTTATTAGTTTTTACATTCGTTTTGGCCTTCTATGAACCACGCTTAGCTTATGCTTCTGCTTGTCATCTTCCTGTCCCTCCTGCTCCCAAAACCTCCTTCATATTTTGACTTCTAGCCTCCCTCTGTCGATCTGTCAAAGTTCATTGTTGCTTCTCTGGTTTCTGAAATTCCCTGTGTCTGTCAAATATTTTCAAGAATTTGTTTCTGTACAACATGCTTTCGGGGTTTAGACCTAGTTCAGTAAAATCTTTGATAACTTCTTTCGGCCAGGTTTTGGTGCTCTGGCATTTCCTAGTGTACTCTCATATACTCTTCGCCAATCTATCGTTACTCATCCGATGAATGTGTCCAACAAACTTCAATCGTCTCGTTCTCATTTCATCAGTCATTTCACTGATATGTTTGTACAGTTCTTCATGTTTTCTTTTTTTCCAGATGTCACCTGTCTTCCTAGGACCTAATATATTTCGTAAAATTCTCCTTTCTATCTTCTTCATCTCCTCACCTTCTGTCTTTCTGTTATGGGCTAGACATTCCGATGCATACAGTGCTTCTGGCCTTATTACTGTATTGTAGTGTCTTAATTTTGTTCTTATCGACAAGGATTATTTGTTGTATACTTTTTGTGTGAGTTTGTAAGCTAATTCCATTTTCCTGACGCTACAATTATTCGCTTCATTATCAACACCATTGAACTGTACCCACTCACCGAGATACTTGAATTTCGATACTTTCCTATCTTCTTCTTCTTCTTCTTATTCTTCTTCTTCTTCTTCTTCTTATTATTATTATTATTATCGCTTGTCTGATAGCCACAATCCTTAAGGCGCCAAGTCTACAACGCATGACGCCGTAGTTAAACGGTTCGAGTCCCGTTGTTGGAAAACAATTCCATCGTCAGTATGTTGACCGGCAGGAGAGTGTTCATGTGGAGTGAGGGCATATGGCGTTGTTGGCGATCCGTCCGTCGCATGGGGACGTTCAGCCTCCGGAAGACCCATTGGTGTTATTCGACAACAGTAGACTATGGGCCCAAACCGAGTTTCACATTCTCCCTACCTCACTGTCAATATAATTTCACACCCAGGTGCGCAGGTCAGCCATAATCAAAATAATAAATCATATTCAGCCATAAAGGTCACCAACACCGAGAAATTTGAAATGCATATGCCCTTAATTAATACACTCTCTCACATCAGCAGTATTCGCATCAACGGCTGGTATGAGTCTAAGTGTCTCCTGTAGGCCGAGTTTCCGTCTTAAGCCAGAGAGATCGACACACTCTGCAAGGATGTGGGCCAGGATCTAGTCGGCACCAGAAGAAAACATTGGGACGTATTCCCTTTATTAGGGGTTAAAAGAGTAGATCTTCCATGACCTATCCTCAGCCTACAAAAAACCTTCAAACGTGGACGTGTAGCATCTGCTGACTGTCGAGTAGTGGACGCCAGGTGTGAGGTGTCACTGGCCGTTATCGGAAAGTTCGACAAGCCTTGGACTGTAGACGAATTATCTGAACGTATGGGTAATTCTGTGTCATCCAGTGTTGCGCATTTTATGACAGGACTGGCAGATGTGCTAGATTTGTGGAAGTTGGTTGCCACATCAGGTAACGGAGGTCCAGTAGTAGACTCGATAAGAGACATGTCGTATCCATCTGCAGCAGTTTCGTCGCAAAGGAAACGATATGATAAAATGCAATTATTACTAGCCCCTGTGCTCTTTAATATTTACACAAATTATCAGCCCATAACGGAACATACCAGGCTTTTCATCTATGCCTACCTTCCTGCAGTGGCTGCCCAAGGAAAGACATTTGAAGAGTTGGAGGGAAAGTTGACTTCTACACTAGATACTCTTGGCTCTTACTATGAAGGCAATGAAGGTTGTTGTGTTTGGGTGATGTTTGTATGAAAGCGGGAAACTACGCGGAGTATAGAAATAGGGTGTTTTGGTGGTAAAAGTCGTTACAGTGTAAACACATAAGTGTCTAAATGTGTCATTAATCGCTATAGTTAGTGAGTGTGTGAAATCCAGCTTAGGAGTAGTCAGATACAGAATTTATGAGTGAATTTGATATCATTCGGTAGGTGTATTTTGTAGACGCCATCTTGTCAAAGAAACAAAATATCCGAGAACGACGTGAGTAAGTAAATACACGTGAATCCCGCGGCTTTGATATACGCAGCTCATCAAGGAATAAAGGTGAAATAAATCCGCAAACATGAACAAAACAAAAGAAGATGGATCGTCGTGCAAGAAATGTGACAGAGTTTTCAACAGCACGGAAAATGCAGTCGGATGTGATGGTGGATGCAATC
The DNA here is from genome assembly GCF_040414725.1 of Anabrus simplex. Classification (NCBI taxonomy): domain Eukaryota; kingdom Metazoa; phylum Arthropoda; class Insecta; order Orthoptera; family Tettigoniidae; genus Anabrus; species Anabrus simplex. The sequence continues at coordinate 120,748,918 of NC_090269.1, forward strand.
AATGGTACCATAGAGATTGCACAAATATAACAACCACTGAATTTAATGCATTAAAAGGGAAGAAAGGCTCCTTGCTTTGGATGTGTAACAACTGCCGTCATATGCTAGAAACATACGGAATCAACTCAGCACCGCCAGAACACACGAATTTTATCAAGGAAATGAGAGACGCTACAACCGCAAATACTAAAATGTGTGAAGTATTAAATGAAAAAATAAACATGATTAACGAAAATATGTTGCAGAAAATGCAACTACTATTGGACACACAACTTCAACTGGCAGCAACTAAAGCATGCACAAAAATAGAAGACAACGGGACATATCACCAACACACAAGAGAAGATGCCGAAAACATAGACGTGAGCATAAGCTCTCATTCAAACAAGATAACGAGAGCGACAACTGGGATGAACACATCACCGGAAGCGAACAGTGAGGCAGAAAAAGTAAGGCCAAAGGCGCGGAAAATTAAACCGAACGAAGACACTCGAGAGCAAGCTGTTGATAACTCGCTGATATCAGAAGAGAGGACGAGCGAGAAAAAACAAGAAAGTGAATGGAAAGTTGCCACACATAGCCGTGAAAATAAGATAGCTACTAACATTAGAGACAGCAAAACAGCTAAAGTAGACAGAAATGATAAAGTGAGAGGCTCAAGAGAGGGGCAATACAGACTACAAGCAGCTGAGAAGAATGCATGGCTCTATATTGGCAGGCTTAACCCAGGAACCAAGAAGGAAGATTTGGAAGAATATTTGAGGGAAAACGGATTAGTAGGAAGACTAGACTGCACGAAAGTCAGCGATACACCAACGAGTAGTGCTTTTAAAATAGGGATACCAATCAGTGAACTCGAGAAAGTGTATAGAGACAGCTTCTGGCCCTCCAATATAATCTGTCGGCCATTTCGTGCCCCATGGAGATACAGAGGCCCCAGAGAGTAATGTGATACGGATTTTAACCTGGAATGTGGAAGGTTTAAGCAATTCACCAAGCGACATATTCAGAGACTTCGATATTTGTGTATTAACTGAGACTTTTGTAACTAGAGAACAGAATACTGTGGTACAAGGCTTTTACAACATACTTGCTCCAGCCGAGAAACACACCAGGGGAAGACCATCAGGGGGCGTGCATTGTCTAATCAAGCCAAGGTTATCCCCGTTCCATGTGCTAATGACGGACGAGGACATAGTGGTAGTAAGAACAAGAATAGGAGTCATCATCTGCGCATACTTTAGACCGGATTGCAGCTCAGTAGATATAATAGACAACATTCAGAAAGCATTTGATAGTATTACTAACAACCCCAATGTAATTTTAGCAGGTGATTTTAACTGCCCCTTAGACAGACCAAGCAGAAAAACAGAGTTAGTTCTGGAATACTTAACTGAATTAGGACTAACATTAGTGAATGACCGGAAAACGCAAACATACATCTGCCACAACGGAGGAAGCGCAATAGATCTAGTCCTGGTAAAGGGCATAGAGGTGCAGTCCCAAACTCTTCTCACAACTACTGATGGCGCACTAATAAGAAAGCACATTCCAGTGATCACAAACGTGTACTGCAGTTCAGCTAAAGAGACAAGACATAGTAATGAAAAGAAAGTAAAGAGATGTCTAAATGTATCTCTACTACAGGAAAACTCAAATGAAACTGAGCATATGCTCCAAGAAATCAGAGCAGGAAAGATCGATGAAGCGGCACTTCTCATAGAGGACTACATAAAAGAAGCGACCGAATCGTGGAATGGTAATCGCAAAGCCAAAGAATGGTTCGACAGTGAGTGCTTCCAAGTAAGACAGGCAACTTTGAAGAAAATGCAAGTAGCCAGACAAAGTATGGACGTCGTCCACCTAGCAGAATATCAAGCCGCTAGAAAGACATATAAAACTCTTTTAAAGGATAAGAAAGCCAGTTACATAGAAGCTCAATATCAGGCGCTAATGAAGGAAATCAAGGAAAACCCGTACAAAGCAGTGCGCCCGCGCCAACCAAGATTCCCAGCAGACATACCAATGGAGATCTGGGAGGTATACATGGAAAATATACTATTTAAACGGGGCTTAACACCTACAATGGAAGGAGAAGTTAAACCATGCAGTCCTTTCACTCAGGAAGAAGTAAGGAAAGTGATCTCAAGTGCAAAATCTAACAAGGCGGCAGGCTCAGATGGCCTCTACAACGAATTTCTGAAGACATCTCTCCCTTACCTAGAAACAGTATGGCTAGAGCTGATGAACAAGTGTCTGGAAACTGGAAACATTCCAAATGTATGGAGAAAATCAGTCGTTAAGATGCTATACAAAGGGAAAGGAGAAGTAAACAAACCGGAATCATATCGCGGAGTGGCTCTTGAATCAGCAGCTTTTAAGATTCTAACCAAACTGATAACCCAGAGAATCAATAGAATAGCAGACCCGCTTCTCCCTGACGAACAGTTCGGATTTAGAGCCGGGAGATCGACTCTGATGGCAGTGGAATGCCTCCTCCAAGATATTCACGAAACAACCAGAGAAAAGCAAGGCAAAATGTTCGTAATATTTATTGACTACTCCAAGGCTTTTGATACAGTAGATAGACAGAATCTTGTTAGAAAACTAGAGGAAATCATCGGTCGTACCTGGCTCACTAGACTAGTTGCCAACATACTTGCGGAGAACTATATCCAAATAAGCGACAATCTCTGCACATCAAGATGGATTCGGCAGACAAATGGGGTATTACAGGGGGACCCACTAAGCCCTCTGCTGTTTAACATCTTCACACAGGATGCAATAAAAGAAATTAAGAAGCAAACACGAAAGGTTAACGCGTACATATATGCGGACGACATGGCTATTGCGTCTGAGAGTAAAGAGGAACTACAAGTTGCCATGGACTTAATTGTGGAATGGGCAGAAGATAATAAAATGGACCTTAATGCAAACAAAACAGAATTGGTTGTTTTTAGGAGGGGAGGAAAATTATCTAGAGACGATTACATCCTGTGTAAAGGACAAAAATTACGAATTAGTAACCAGTACAAATATCTAGGGATCACAATACAGGTAACAGGAACAACATTCACAATACACCTAAAGGAGAGAATCATCGCAGCTATACGAAGCATTAGTGATATTAAACATCTTCCACAGCTATCTTTGGAGACAGCCATGGCTCTGTTTAATACGAAAGTTGTTCCAACAGCCATATATGGTCTAGAGCTAATATGGGAACACCTCTCAAAAAGACAACTGCAAGAGCTGGAAAGTTTGAAGGCTAGATTCTTGAAGAGAGTTTTATGCGTTTCTAAATATACATTATCAAGGCTAGTATACGTTCTGGCAAAGGAGACGTACTTCATTGAAGACATAAGACTTAGATTGTTACTCTCAGCGACAAGGAGTTACAGAGAGCTGCTACAAGAACTGCAAGCAAAGAGGGCTATGATATGGGACGAGTTTTACTCAACTGATGCGATGTTAAACAGGGACTGGACGCGTGGTGGATATGACCTGAGGCATACAGTGACCAGGTTTGCCGTACACGGGTTCCACCATAAGGTGTGCAGAACCATGGAATTTCACAAGTCAGGACCGGGTTGCGTATGTGTCTTCTGTGACCAACGATGCGGCATATACCATGCTATCGAATGTGTCCATAGAAAAGGAAGCTTGACACAACTGTGTAAATAACTGATCATGTTTTGCAAGCATTGACTGCATATTATCACTATTAGTGATATACATCTAAGTTATTTAAGTGTATATATCATGACCATTTGGTTGCAATACTATTATTATTATTGTTGCAATGATCTAAAGCCAAATCCCAACAAGACTCAGGTGTTCGCATTTAACTTAAGGAATAGAGAACATTGTCCAACACCTGTGTATCTAGGTGTTACTCTTGACCAAACACTGTCCTTCAAGAAACATTGCCACAACACCAGGCTGAAAGTTAGTTCACGGAACAATATTTTGAGAAAGCTCACAGCCACCACCTGGGGAGCAAGCCCTCGTGTCCTGAGAACCTCTGCTCTTGCTTTGTGTGTGTGACCGCTGCAGAGTACGCTTCACCTGTGTGGAGTACATCCACTCACACCAAGCAGGTTGACATTGCAATCAACGAGACCGTACGAATCTTGTCGGGATGTCCGAAGCCAACTCCAGTTGACAAACTCTACCCGATTGTTGGAATAGCTTCCCCCACTATCAGAAGGGCTGTTGCTGCTGATGCAGAGAGGACGAAGCAGAATAATGATTCTCGCCATCCACTGCATGACCACCAGGCTGTAGTCTGTCGACTGAAGTCGAGAAAGAGTTTCATCACTAGGACTCAAACAACTGGTAGGAACATCGGAGTCTAACCGCATCACCAGGTGTAAGAGCGTGCTGCCGCCTGATACCCTGTAGAGGAAAAGCTAGCTCCAGGTAATGACCTGCCCTACCCTATTTGGAGATCACTTAATCGTCTTAGGGTGGGTGTCCCTCTCTACAAAACCAACATGCAAAAATGGGGCATACTTCCAGCTTATGGAGATGCATCCTGCGAGTGTGGTGCAACACAAGATCCGAACAACCCTGCACTATACAGGACCCGATCGAGGCGAACAACAAGGCCATCGGAGTTGACGTGCTTCATTTTGGAAATGCTGGCTGGACACGGAATGATGATGACTGCAGATGAAGAAACCTGCTTGCAATATACTTCTGAGTTGATTTTATACATAATAGAATTATTTCTATTTACGATAGCCCCTTGTCGTTAGCTCCTGTACCTGGACTCAACTTGGTGCTAACGTTGAGAAGCCGAGTCCAGTAACCTTCAAACACATTTAGTAGATTTCCATTACTGCATTTTTATTTTAAAATACAATAATTGCCATTACTTTTTGCACGATCCCCTAATGTTGCCTTCCCGAGATGAGCAGGAGCAAAGAACTTTCTCTTTATGCTACTGAAATTATAACTAAGACTGTTATGATACAAATTTTGACACTAAAATAATACTGCAGAATCGTTGCCTCAAAACGAAACATGGCGACTGCTGAGATATACGTCAGTCACAATGTAAACAACCGGTCTGCCCGGTACGTTCTGCAAGTATATAACGTGGGTTCACACGTTAAGGTAATGTTTAAGTTTTGACATTTTCACTTTGCCCGATGTGATTTTTCCGCTCCAGCCACCAATGATATCCATGAATTCGTACGAGGTTAGTTTTTGAAGTGTCTAATTTAAAATGTATCAATACACTTTCAGCTAAACATCGCTATTCTAGATACTCGAGCAAACACATTGCTTAATTTTAAAGTTAAATATTCTTATTTAATGCATTAGCAATGGAAGATTCAAACTTTCCGAAGTTGTTTTTCTCAGAAGTAAGTTTCTTCACTTCATGACTTCCTCGTAAACCTACGATATTATGTTGAACCATGCTCGAATTTTATAAATTACAGGTAATACGCGGATTCGTTATCCGCGATTTCGCATATACGCGATTTTGGTTTTAAGTATATTGCTTATATCTGTTAACAGTATGTAGAAGATGTAATGCCTTAAGGCGTGTACACCCATGCGTGCCGAACTCTGTAACGTACCGTACACTACGTTGCTCACCAAGGTTAAACGCGGTAGGCGCAATCTACGCGCATCTTCTGTCGTGTTTGTCGAGACGTGAATCGTCAGTTCCGATCAGCAGAGCGGTGAAGTTGCACTTCACAGATTTCGTATTAAAACGCCGGGTGAAAGGAAATAATGTGTGCCTATCGAAGGAAAGAAACATGTACCAAAATCGTATTAGTTAGGAACAACGTTAGAAGTTTCGGATCGCTATCAGAAAGGTGAGCATGTTTTTGATATTTAGAGTGCTTTGGGACTTAGTGACTCCAATGTGTGAACTGTTCATGACAATGTGGAATCAATTCGAAAAGCTGCTCAGTCTTCTGCTAACTTACGTGTGACTAGAGTGACCAAATCTCGCTCGGAAGCGATGGAAAGAATGGATTGAATTGAGCTCAGAACCAACACCACATGCCTCTATCTGGAGCTGCTATTCAAGCGAAAGCCAAGAGTTTGTATGCAGAGTTTGCTTATATTATTGTGTGTTTCAGTGTTAAATTTTTAAGTGTTTAAAGTTTGCATTAAAATGCGTTTCAAAACATGATAATGGTATTTTTTATACTAAGAATCTCTGCTATTTTAAACTTAATGTGTGAATAAACGGAAACCTAACCCTATATTTTACATATAAAATGACTCCCGATTTACGCGAATTCGGTATGCGCGGCAATTCCGCGGAATGTAACTATCGCGTATAACGAGGTCTACCTGTATTTCCCTTCCTCTTGTAATTGATAGACATACTTTGTGTTGCTGTTAGTTTTGCCAGCTAGCCGGTATGTAACCGGCAGGCCCAGAAATATTACTGCTATTTTTATTAAGTCTGGTGGCCGGTACAGACTCCTTTACAGCCCTCTGTGTGATCTGTATTTTAATTTTTATTCCATAACTAGCTTTTACCCGCAGCTCCACCCGTGTCGACCAGGTTTTGTAAATCCACGCGTTTGTGCGCCTTGATTTACGTAAAACATGCCTAAGTGGAACAGAAAAGTGTGCTATTGCAGTGAAATGGGTTTGAACCAACTTTTAGCAAACTTTGACTGTCAGAGGTTGGATGAAATCTTCTGGGATGCAGCGGGTATTACGCAGTTAATAAACCAACTACGAAATAGTGGTGGTAGTGATTATTGTTTTAAGAGGAAGTACAACTGGGCAACCATCCCATATTAACCCATTAGAAATGTTTACACTCCTCAAATAAAGAAAGGAAAACATAAACACCAAGGAAGCAGTGAACACTAGGAGGTTACAGCACAAGAGAATCAAGAAAGATCGAAGAGACCATACCAAAGGACAAGAACAGAGGATGGACATGGTTTTACAACAGGCTCGTAGGAACACGACAGTTTTACGGGAAATAACAGAGAACAACATGCGTAATTAGTTTTAAATAAAATAGAAAGGTGGTTGGTGAAATATTACAATAATAATGAAAGTCACGAAAATATAGTTAAATTCAAAGAAAATACAGGAATTAAATCAAACTGGAGAGTTACTCAAGTAAACCATGAATGAGCTCAAATTCAGTATTTACTCTCTCCTAGAATAAAATGCGGATTTATAATATCCTAACTATACAAGACTTATTACAAAATTAAACTCACAAGAAGATAAAAGTAGTGGTATAATAAACCCTTAGGTAGTAACACCAATAAATTTATCAGCAGAAATTAAAACCCAACATTAGAGCTGATAATCCAAGCTTGGTCAGATATCACGGGTACTACAGTGATCTTTCTCAGTTTGCAATAGAAATAAATTATAACTTGGTACCAATTGCCTTCTTTAAATAATAAAATTCCAGTTGAACACTGAAGTGTATCGGATGAATCTAAAAAAAATAAATAGGAAAATATAGGAATAAATAAAAAAATTATCATAAATACAATTTAATTTATGATAAAATACCAAAGTATTATCAAGATGGGAAACGCCAACAAATTAGGAAATTAACGCAAAGAAAGGAAGAATGAATGGCGGCGGAAATCCAAGAAATCATTTAAATTAATATATTCTGTATTTTTTTACAATTTGTTTTACGTCGCGCCGACACAGATAGGTCTTATGGAGACGAGGAGAAGGAAAGGATTAGGAGTTGGAAGGAAGCAACTGTGGCCTGAATTAAGGTACAGCCCCAGCATTTGCCTGGTGTAAAAATAGGAAACCACGGAAACCATCTTCAGGGCTGCCGACAGTGGGGCTCGAGCCCACTATCTCCCGGACGCAAACTCACAGCTGCGCGCCCGGTAATTAATATAGTACATTATAGTAAGATGAGATTCACGAAATCCCACACAGTATAAAATGTAATGTCACTGCAATACAATACATGCCACGGAACAACAGATAGGCCTAAGTCACACGACAATCAGACGCTTACTTAAAATCGCGCCAACTCAGTTCCTGTAGGCAGCAGTTCGTGTAATCAAAAATGGAAACAAAGGAAAATTTACATATGTGACTCTGAATAAAGCTGTCAGTTCAGAGGGAAAATATAATCTCCAAATGTACTGCTCGATAATATCCGCAAGTATACAAACACACTCATGCCTTTTTATTAATGCCCTTCTCCATGTTGAGTTACAGCGGACGTCCTAAATCTCTACACCAGTAACTTCAAATATCTTAGAATTTCGCACTCTATCTTCAGGAAGTGGTGCCGGATTTACTTATAAATGCTTGACTGTCAAAAGTTTTTTCTATGGAGAGTCATTATCATCTGTGGACCTGCATGACACGATTCTTTATGTAGATCCATTATCAGGCGAAATACAGCAAGGCAGAATAGCTGGTTGACAAAAAAAACATCTGTTATGTTCTTTTGTTCGGCATATCTGCACAAAGTACGTATCTGCACATATGCTTTGCCTATAAATAGAAAAGAGGGCAAAAAGCCAATCAGATACGACTGCAGCTAAGAGCATGGAAGAAACAAAACTTTTCATCTTCCCACGGGTAACGTCTTCTTCATCGAACTGTACATATACCTTCGGCCATGCTCATGGTGGTTCTTGTAGCCAGTTAGGTCCCTCCCACAATCTTTATTCTAACAACTTTCTAGCAGTAGCCAGGTCTACAGGATTCATGGTGCGAGGAACGTGCCTCCATTCCGGTCCTTCAGTCAGTTCCCTGATTTCTTTAACTCGGATGGATATGAACACATCCCATTGATCTTCTCTTTGAATCCATGCTAAGACCGTAGTTTCGTTATTCCAAAATATTGCTTTGACACTAGGGACGTTGAAATCATGAGCATATTCGAGTACAACCTAGAACCTATTGTTGCAGCTAACAATTCCAAACTTAGGATTGTCATTTTCTTGTTATGCTTACCGATTAAAGAGTCTCTTGCTTTACCGGGTATGAGTTGGACATGGACCTGATCCTGATGTTCAATACGTAGGTAAGCCACCGCTGCATACTAGAAGATATGAAGTGTCCAGTTTTCCTTCGAATCTGACCCCAGTAGCCATCTGGGAATTTTGATTTCTTCTAAGTACGGCAAATCTCTCATCCAGGTCAAGAATTGTGATTTGAGGTCCTCATTCACTTCCTGATCCCAACCTGTATCTTATTCCCATGTCTGCCGAAAGAGAACTACTCCAATGCGGTCAAAAGTCCGATGTGCTGCTGAGAGAATAATCTTCGTGATTGTTTTCTCCATGCAAAGGGAATTTATTTTTCTGCATTTTTGTATAGGATATCTTATGACTTATCCCACAAAAACCCTAAGACATTGTTGGGTTATGCTGATGGCAAAGAAGGGTTTGTGAACTCTTATCCTCGAAGCTCGAACTTTCCCTCACTCATGATGGAAGTTGCTTCGTCAATGAACTGCTGAAAATTGTTTATATCATCTACACTGGTCAAACAATTGTCAACATAACAACTCTTGAGATAACAGTTCTACCAAATCTTGCGAAAGATATGATGTCCCTTTTTTACACTGGTCTAGTACAGTCTGCAAGTGGTACTTGATTACCGCTCCAAGAATATATTGGCTACATGTCACTCCAAACACTACACGACAGAGTTGATAGAACTCAAATATACCCTGACGGTCCACAAGAATCTCAAAAATGGCCGGTCCGCGTGCAGGAAAGCACGCCGGATGTCAGCCATTACTCAAATTCTGTTTAACCGGAAACGAGCCAGTACTGGAGGAAGTAGTTCTATGAGATTCGGTCCGTATTCAACACAACTGTTAACCCTGAGATTCTTGTTTTCACATGGGACAAACAGACATGGTACCATACTATTCTGCTTCACGACATGACGATGGAGCAAATATCGACAGGGAGAATCTATTGTTTCTTCACGTACTTCTTTTGTTACACCTTCCTGTATGCACTCGCTCAGTACAGACTGATATGCATCATAGTAAACTTAATATTTTAAACTTTTAACTGTGGAATGAACTCTCTTTACAGCCATATTGTAGTGGTTATGTAGTGGAGGATGATTTTCTATCCAAGGTAGGCAGCACTCAAATCTACCGTCCTCATTGATCCTTATAGTATTCAAGAAATGTTGATGAACAGCCTCTTGAAGTTCTAATTCACTTTCCTTTTCATCAGGGTTCATTATGCCAAGCGCATCTAGAGTCCACAAATCTGATACATGGGCTTCTCTTATTAGGATAGCTGTCACAACCATAGCCATACTTTCCTCATTGCTATGTCCTGAAGGTACCTTACCCATTAAAATCCATCCCAAACGACTTTTTTGCCACTAATCCAGTACAGTACTTTGTATCATGTGGCCTCCTATAAACAAGTTCCCTACAACATCAACTCCAATTAATATGTCTATTGGTCTGTAAGATTTGATGTCACTCAAAACAATGTTCGGACTACTTAGTTCCTCAATCCAAGGAACTTGATGTACTGAATATATGGCACCACAAATTCTTGTTTTGTCTAATGCCTCAAAATGATAGTTGTACCTACCATCCAAACTAGAGAGATAAATATTGTACACACAATGATGGTGGTTATACCTCTAAAGAGCGAATGTTGTATATTTTCCTGTCTCTTGGATTGATATCCAATTTCCATGGCCGTACGCTTCAAAATGTAGGAACTTTGCGATGCTGAGTCAATCAGTGCTCTTACGGTCCACTCTGGCAACTAATGTTTGCATCAACACTCCCCAGTGGTTTGACAAACTAGCTAAAACCTCATCTTTCTGGTCTCTCTACGGCTGAGTTTACCTGGGTTTGTTTCAACTTGTCACACATAAGCACAAAACGTCCTCGACCACAAATGATGCACGTAGGCCTATTTCTACATTTTTTGCTGGATGTCCAACCTTGAGACAAGAGAAACACCATCTTTTAGTCTCAAGTGCAAGACGACGTTCTTGCAAAATCATCTTTGATGCCTTAATACATTCTTGAAACTTATGATTAGACGAGCAAAATACACTCCCTGTTGTTTCTCTATTAAATGCAGTAAGGAGACCTTCAATTGTAGGAATATTCCCAGTCGGATTAGTGGTCTAATTCAAACTTTTGTCCTTCTTTATACCTCCCTTGACAGTTACTGAAGGCAAAACTCCAAGAACTGACATAGCCAAAGCAATCTTCTGTTCCTGTTCTACTTCTCATCTAAGTAATTGCATCAAGCTGTCTAAATGATTCTTGGAATCTACACTCAGGTCACTGACACCAGCGCCCGCTAGTTCAACAGATGAACAGTAGAAGACTGGCCAATGAGTGCGATTGTGAATGCGTTCTCTCCCAAGTTCGTAGAATATCCTCGGGCAACCATGACTCTACTAGCAGTAAAAGCATGGAATTACACTTCTCCGTTGTGACACACAAGGTTCCTAGTGCACCTACGTGGCCCTGGAGCTTATCATAGAGAGATTATAAACATACCCTATTAAAACTCACAGCATTCTGTAAAATTAAACTTAACAACTTCCTAATATACACTTCTACAGTACAAGCAAATCATCCTTCCCATAGCGTGCTTTAAGACTTGATATTACTTTACAATAATTTTCTCCGGTAGAAGGAAAGCTCACAACTAAATCTCTTGCTCTGAAACCAGATGTGGTGGCCTGTATGAGGTACTGGAATTTATCACTAGGGTCTAAAAGAGGGTGCTCGTCAATTTCCTTAAACTGTGACCAGAAAGGAAGCCAGTCGTTTAGTTCACCTCCAAACTTCTTCTTCATTTCTAACGAAGGCAGCTTGTTTGAACGCTTAACTTGGAGTGACGAGTTAGAATTAACTAATGCTGCAGTTGCTTCGGAATTTCGATCGTCTTTATTTAATAATTTCGTTACAACTGTCTTAACCTTAAAAATTTGAACTTATATTCGTCAGCAGAATTGATTTCTTTGTCTAACTCGTCATCCGTGACCTCCACGTTCTCAATCACATTAGTGAATATCCGAGCATTCATACCTGTTAATTCATTATATTTCGTTTCTGAAAAATCCATATGTGCGCTAATACATTCTGTGTACTCCTCCGGCGTCTGTAGTAATGCGTCAAGCTCATTCATTGTAGATCTTGGTTATTGCTCGCCGTAATACAGCTCTTGATTTCTTTGTCATTGCTATATTCACTTCCATGTTTCAGATTCTACTTATGAATGTGTTTCTATTGTATTATTATATAACTTTCTAATGATTCTGTCACGATCGCCAAACATTGGGAATGCACTTTGAAAAGGATAAAACACGGTTGCAATTCCTCAATAGTCGAACACATTTATTTTTACACACACATGTTTAAAAGTGTTTACCAAAAACAGCTTTGGCAGATCCGTGCGCCCGTTCTACTGGGTCGTTTTACTTCATTTTTGTTTCATTCACTCCGGAATTATCTGTCGGTGAATCATGAGATTGATACGTCTGTAAGTTCAGTTGACTTTAAGTAATCGTAAAACAAAATCATGAAATGTTCACTCCAATAATTGTAGGCGAAGGCTCACTCTAACCCGCAATACATTCTGTGCTTAGTAGGTTGCTAAGCGGCTAACAATTTCATTAATATTCTGATATATAATTTTCATCCTTAGTAATGTCATTACATGCAGCCATGTTTCATACCATCTGTTAAGCCAGAGGGTACACACTTCCTATGATCACGGAGGAATACTATTCCCTGCTAGATACTCTTTGATTCTCTAACCTTTCCCAGCTTCCAAATTAATTCAGCAGATGGCAGAGCGTTCCAGATAACTTACATGTTACTAAGAGAAATAAAGTCTACGTACAAACAGACGCCATCATGGCATACAATTTAGACATTATCTGAGAACGCCTATCGAAGGGTATCCTAGCTGCATTAGAAAGAGTGAAGACCATGTACCGGTATCTTAAAACAGTTCTCTGTCTGGCAAAATAAAAGCACCTTCGAGACTAACTCATGAGCTCACAAGACAACCGTTCTATATAGAAGAACTGCAATTAAAAATACCACTGCCTACTACGGCACAATACCAAGCCTTACATCAAAAACTCCAGGATAAAATACTTGAATATATGGATAGATTTTTAACCAAACAGACGGTATGATGACGTCAGAATAGATGAATTGATAAGCCCCAACTAGAGTATGGTTCCAGTGTATGGGACCCTCACCAGGATTACTTGATTCAAGAACTGGAAAAAAATCCAAAGAAAAGCAGCTCCATTTGTTCTGGGTGATTTCCGCAAAAGAGGAGCGTTACAAAAATGTTGCAAAGTTTGGGCTGCGAAGACTTGGGAGAAATGAGACAAGCTGCTCGACTAAGTAGTATGTTTCGAACTGTCAGTGGAGATATGGCGGGGAATGACAGAAGACGAGTAAGTTTGAGTGGTGTCCTTAAAAGTAGGAAAGATCGCAATATGAAGATAAAGTTGGAATTTAAGAGGAGAAATTAGGGCAAATATTCGTTTATAGGAAGGGGAGTTAGGGATTGGAATAACTTACCAAGGGAGATGTTCAATAAATTTCCAATTTCGTTGAAATCACTTAAGAAAATGGTAGGAAAACAACAGATAGGGCATCTGCCACCTGGGCGACTGCCCTAAATGCAGATCAGGACTGATTGATTGATTGATTGATTCTGACTACCAACTGCGGTAGAGCCTACCATAACGCGCTTCTTAATGCATGTTCATAAACCTATTGAAAAGGGCAGGGAAAACAATATGACTACTACAGGTATATAAAGACGAATTATCTGACCTGTTTATAATGAATTCTGAGGAGCAACACGGGTCCTCTAGTCGATAGTTCGAGTATTAAAATCTTATGCTTATATCTACAGCAGAGTTCTGGCACACGGTAACGACGCGACGTGAGGAAAAAGATGACGAAGAGTTGGTATACTGTGGATAGATGACGAACACTGGTTACCAAGGAGTCGCTTTTCTGTATACGCTAGATTGATGACGCCCAAAAACATGTTCAGGTTAAAATTTCCCTGCGGTTCTCGAGTTATAATGGTTTAGGCAATGCTGCGTCGAGCCACACGAATGCACTTTTATAAACTTTATTGCGCACAAGGTGTGCAATATTAGGATACATTAATCAATACAGAGGTATATGATTGATTTCACACGATTTTTACACTACAGTACGTGATATCGGTCACAATGTTTACCACAGAGTTCACATATGCACATTGAGTCCGGGTCGTGGTATGTCTTCGACCTACAGATTTTGTGATGGTAGCCATGGACTGCCATGGAATTTACAAAATGTCTCAGCTCCTGGTTTGTGCCGGTCCATGCTCTGTTCATCATGGCCTCTGAAGAGTAGAACTCTGGCCATATCTCCTTCTTTTTCTTCTCCCTCTCTAACCGCAGTTTCTTCCAGTTGTCTGTACAGGGCAGATTGAATTTCCATCTCAGGTCCTCTATTAGAAATGTTTCTCTCGCGAGTTCGTACGCTAGTCTTAACTTGGTGTACTTTGAAATTCCGAGGGCTGCTTTCAAGAATCTGGCTTTCACTTTTTCCATTCGTATTAGGTTTTTATAGCTTAACTTTTCCCATGTTATCTTTATTACGTATGTTAGAATAGGAACGATTTTGGCTTCAAAGAGGGCTATAGCTGTATCCAGGGAAAGTTTGCTTAATGACATGATGTCGTAGATGGCTTTGGTTGCGGCAGCTGCTCGTTGTGTTGTGTGAATTCTGAATGAGTGTGCCGTTGTCTGGTCCGTTACTTTTGGAACCTAGTACAAGGTTGTTGCTGATAAAGAACATACTAACTATTATTGTGGGTGACGTTTTAAAGATAGATAACATAAACTGTTATTGTGGGAAATCTTTTAAGTCGGTACTATTTTTTAACTCTGTATGTTTTCAATTCTTATGCATATAGTTTGCGGATATCTTGAAGCAGTAGCTGCGCTAAGAATCCCCCCCCCCCCCGCCTCGCCGCAATAATTGAAAATGGACCCCTCGTTTACTGTTAAGGAATGTTACAAGTTTATTTCGTAGTACAAGGCTGAATGTTATTACAGTGAACAAAACCGACGCAACGACGTTTTTTAAGGCACCGATTCTCTTATTCGTAGTTTTTCTTTTAGTCAGATTTTATTAAGAATTCGGAAAGGAGACGACTGCGGCTCTCGTAATAGCACCGTTCCCGGTCCCAACACTTCCCTGGTAATGAAAATGAGAAAGGCACTTGCAGGACAGCCAATGTGGATTTTTTTTCTTTGCTAGTGACTTTACGTCGCGGCGACACAGATAGGTCTTATGGCGACGATGGGATAGGAAAGGGCTAGGAGTTGGAAGAAAGCGGCCGTGGCCTTAATTAAGTGTGGTGTGAAAAAGGGAAACCACTGAAAACCATCTTCAGGGCTGCCGACAGTGGAATTCGAACCCACTGTCTCCCGGATAATGTGGGATTTGAGCCCGCTGTTTCCCAAGTCCACTGATAGACCCAGACAGCACACGAACGCTCGACATAAGTGGGTTGAAGCTGATAATGTTATTTTTACCACTTAGTCCGGTTCCGGATATAAACTCGGGAGTTGAGTGATGAGATGAGATTCACTAGAACAGTGCATCGAACGACAATCATTTCGTTTATGTTGAACTGTGTTAACCTTCTTCTTTCATTATGAACTGTGATATTCTATTACGGTTTTGAGTGTCTATAGTGCATTTCCAAAGGAGTGCAAGTGCTCGCCTCCTATCAGTTTGGTTTATGGCCGTTTTCCGTAACCTTTTTCTTTTTTATCATTAAGGCCATGTAGAATGGGCACTTATTGCCTCTGTTAAATTTTAACAATTCCTATTTAAGTGTAAATCAGCTAGTCGAGCGGTTAAGACAGTAATAACTGTTTTGTATTGATCTAAAGTGAAATTTAGATTAGTACATTGTGCCTTGGAGAGGCTAGACTGTAATAAGTTTTTGGAGCGCAGTCCCCTTGAATATTAATTGAATGAAGCAATAACTAAGAAAGGTGATGGTGGTGATTTTTGTTTTAAGAGGAAGTACAACTAAACTGAAAAAGGACGGGCCCACCAACAACAAAATATTTTCAGTCCCCTTCCTCAAATTCTGCGAGAATGATGTTTCCTACATTAATCACTGCATGCTTACATGTTACAGATATGTTATAATTAACTAAAACTCACCAGAAGTGGCATCCATCATAATTTTGCGAAGCGTCGTTGTTTCGCTGACAGAAACTCGTTAATCACGCTTTCCACATTAATACTGCTGGTTTAATCACTCAAAATGTAAAGTAAAAGCCAATAAACTTAACCACCTCTGTGACGTGGTATTGCGCAGGTATCTATATATACAGGGTTATTCACCTAACATGTTACACGCAAATAACTTCTAAACCATTAAAGATATCAGCATTCTGTTTTCATATTCGTAAATGGTACGCAGGGTCTTGTAAAATAACGTGCTACTTAGTTTCATGGGGTGATTAACAACCGAGATATTGATACTAACTCCATATTTTGAAATAGAACGGCACAAATTTATACAGCTGATTTAAAAGTTTATCTGCGTACAAGTTCAAATATGTAAGTATTTTCAAAATCGGGACAATTACTTTTTGAGATATAAATAATAACAGCATGCGCGGTTTTGCATGCCGCATCAGACGGCGTGAAGTCGGGTAAGGACATATTGAGGCGCAAGCTGCTTCCTGGCCTTGATTCCAGCCGCAGAACGGATACCAGGCATGTACTGTAAACATAATGTGATGTACCGTAACATACCCTGGGTGTGCAACGTTATTGTATGACTGGGGAACACACAACGGGGAAGGGAGATTAAAGTTGTATTGTTTTGTTTTGACATGTAATAGGCTGCGCTCAGTTTAGCGTTTTTTCTGACGGATGGGAATGGGAAGGATTTGGAAAGAAAGTCGGCCGTGGCCTATCACAAAGGTACCTATCCGGTATTTGCCTGGTGTTGAACAGGGGACACCATGAAAATCAATGTCAGGTTGGGCGAGGCAGGACTCGAACCTACGCTCTCCCGAATGAACACTACTACAGTCGCGCTGGAGCTCTGCGGAGATTAATGCGTGTAAAATAAAACATAAATAATAGTGTTGCTGCCATCTCACTACGATCAGCTCTGAACATTTGCTTTTCTAGAAGGAGCTCTTCCGGTGTTTTGTGTTATGTTTATTTCTCAACTCATAGAATAGTATGAACTGTACACTAAAACCAGTGACAATTATAGCTTTCGTTATGTTCCTTTCAAGGCAAAGTACTTATTTTATTCGTTTTAAACACATCAACCCTTTCTTTCCTGTCATGTGTTCGCCTGTCATACACACTTTGCAAACCCATCACATGCATACGAGGTGCTTACATGCCTGGTACCCATTCTGTGGCTGAACTCACTCCCAGGAAACTGCTTGCGCCTCAATATGTCGTTGCCCGACTTCACGCCGTCTGATGCGGCATGCAAAACCGCGCATGCTGTTCTTACTTATATCTCAAAAAGTAATTGTCCGAATTTGAAAATACTTACATATTTGAACTTATACGCAGATGAACTTTTAAATCAGCTGTATAAATTTGTGCCGTTCCATTTAAAAATATAGAGTTAGTATCAATATCTCGGTTGTTAATCACCCCATGAGACTAAGTAGCACGTTATTTTACAAGACCCTGCGTACCATTTACGAATATGGAAACAGAATGCTGATATCTTTAATGGTTTAGCAGTTACTTGCGTGTAACATGTTAGATGAATAACCCTGTATATAAATAGTTTTGTCTGTAAGTAGCTCAGAATTTGAAAATAATGATATTTCTGTATCAGTCATTTCCATAGTAACAAGGAAATGCCCTTTTTACTTTTCCATAATGTCTGTCTGTCTGTCTGTCTGTCTGTCTGTCTGTCTGTCTGTCTGTCTGTCTGTCTGTCTGTCTGTCTGTCTGTCTGTCTGTACATGCATCATGAGAAAACGGCTGAAGAGAATTTAACGAAAATCGGTATGTGAAGTCGGGGGATGAGCCACTACAATCTAGGCTATAAATCGTTTTACTCACGCTGAGTGAAATGGTAATTTAGGGGAAGGCCTAAAATTTCATTCTCAAATATTTATATTATTAGTCGTCCTATCAATAAATACTACATAACTAAAGTTATATAGAATTAAATTTCCGATCATTTATGCCATACATTGTTACCGTACCGGCTTTGATAACACAGATATTCATCATTCATTGTTGGCTGCCATATTGAATATAGTCGGAAGAAAAACAAGCACCTCACATAAATACCAAAACTAAGTAATTACGCAAACTAATCTTGTGAAAGTAACTTTCCAACATCCTTAACATCTAGACACGGTTGTGCTGTGCTCGCTGTGCTAGGAGTGTCGCTTTGCTTCCTAGAGCTCGCTATCTCCTCGTGCCCGTTGAACTGTGTTTACAGAACTGTTCTTTCAGTGTGACTGTATTGAATAATAGTATTATATAGACACGTGCACGTAAGGGATTAGTGTTACCTGTGAGTGGGGACGAGGGTCCCCGGGACTTAATGAGGATGGAGGAATCATCAGACGGTGGCCTAGGTACTTTATCTAACCATAATTCAGTTAGCTCAGGTATACCGCATTAAATTTGTGCTATTCAGACGGACCGTTAAGTGATGTAGACCAAATACCTTCTCAAATATCTACACTACGTAAACTTGGTCTCCCGGACGAGCGTACTGATTACTAGAATGAAGAGGGCCTAAGTGTGAAGAAGCTATCGGTGTCAGTAAGTGCCAGTGAAAATTCTCATGAACATCGAACTAGTTGCCCAATTCCGCCAGCCCCATCTGTGCAGCCTGTGCAGTTGAATACGTCCCAGCATACAGCTAGCCAGCTTGCTTCAAGTCAACAGGTACGAAGCAGCGCTCAGCATTAGTGATACTTCTATAAGTTAGATGATGAAGGTTCGTTCATAGCGTATGCTGAACATAAACCCGATGAAGCAGGTGTGGCAACTAAACATATCGGCCGGTTAAATCCAATGTCCGTGGGAAAGTGTATTAGGGCCTTAATACCAGACATGCGTACTTCTATAACGAACATTACGACAAAGGGACGTAATAGGGTTAAAATAGAACTTTCTTCCGCTCTCTGTGCAAACAGGCTTGCTCAGTTACACTCACCCTCACTCAGACTTTACATACCAAGGCATCTAACGGTGAAGACAGGTCTAATTCGTGCAGTAGATACGTCCTTCTCGGAGGAAGAATTACTTTCAGAAATTCAGTCAGATAAGAAAATATTAGAAGTACATCGCTTTCACCGTAAACTTGTGCGAGATGGTCAGACTGTACTAGCGCCTCGGCAACTGCTGCGTGTTGTATTTGAAGGTCGCACTTTGCCTCCTTACGTGTATATATTTAACACTCGGTGTGGGGTAGAACCGTACGTCCAAAATGTAACCCTTTGCTACCAATGTCTTAAATACGGCCACGTAAATAAACAGTGTCGTAGCAAAGCACTCTGTGCATGCTGCGGCGACAGTCACATCACTGCAGATTACCTTACTCCAGATCCGCCTAAATGTATTTACTGCTCTGGCCTTCATCGTGCAGATGATCGATCCTGTCCAGAATACGAACGACAGCGTAGGATTAAATATAATATGGCCCATTTAAATATCACCATTGAGCAAGTACTCGAAATGGAATCCACAAGAACATATGCTAATACTGTGATGCAAAATAACACTCCTCCAGCAAGAACATCTTATCACAAGGAATTTCCATCCCTTCCTTTCCCTGCACGTGGGCCACTTCCCACCAATAACCTTTCCAAGTCTTCTTTCCCTAGTACCTCTAAGGTGTCCTCTCGTTTTACACCCAAACGTCCTTCCACCCCAAAGTCTAGAGTTCCAGTTCACAACCAGTGGAAAACATACTACAATGGACAGCGTTCTCCTGCCAACTCCACTGGATCTATATACCCTACACAACTAGTTCAACCAAGTCAACAGCCTCAAACAACACCACAGGCTCTACCTACAACTCCACTACTTGAAAACATTGTCCAGCTTATTTTGACGCTTAAAAACACGGCCTCCTCGGAAATTGATCCCTCTCATATACGTGACGTTACTTCATTACTTTTGAATCAGAATAACCATGAATAGCGCACATCAACTGAATAAAATAATACAGTGGAACTGTCACTCAATACGAGCGCATAAACTTAGCCTTCAGACTCTACTGCGAGATTACTCCGTCTCAATGTGTGTAGTTAGTGAGACCTGGCTGAAGAGTACTACCCCCTTTCAGCTTCCAGGCTACAATTTTATAAGAAGTGATCGTGGTGATGGTTATGGAGGGGTTGGAATTCTCCTCCAGAAGAACATCATTTATGATCAAGTTACTCTTAATCTTCGAGGGTCTAAATTGGAAACATGTGCCATCAAGGTTAACTACAGGGGTTCACCGTTAACTATTGTTTCCGTATACCGATCACCTAACCAACTGGTATCTGTACACGAACTGCGTCGACTCTTTTCCCAACTTTCACAGCCTGTACTTATCTTCGGAGACTTCAACTCACACCACTTGAATTGGGGAAGTTCTTCTACTGACTCACATGGAATACAATTCATGGGTGTAGCTGAAGAAGAAAACTTAGTGCTACTGAATGATGGGTCCCCTATCCGAATTTCCCGACCTAATCAAGCTCCTTCGGTAGTAGATGTTACGTTTGCATCTCCTTCAATAGCACTCGACTTCTCCTGGCAGGTTCTACAGGACACTCTAGGATCTGACCACTTTCCAATATTATTAGCATCGACTAATACATCAACCATTCCTCATACCATCTACCCAACATATCGTTTGAAAATTCGACAAGCTGACTGGGCAAGTTACAAGGTGGCAATAGATTTCATCCTGGAAGAATACCACGAAACGAATGACATTGTCAGAGACTACGAAACATTCTGCGATTCCATTAATCGAGCAGCCTGCCTTACACTTCCACAAAACAGACCATATGCATACAGCAAACGACCTCCAACTCCCTGATGGGATAACGAATGTCAAGCTGCGCTGCATGACAGGCGTGTGGCACTTCAACATTATAAACAGGATGCTTCTGAAGCTAACTTCCTCACCGTACAACAAACTCAAGCGAAAGCAAAACGCTTATTCAAGCTTAAAAAGCGTCAGCGTTGGCGCCAATATTGTACTTCTCTCAGCTCATCTATCTCTCCTGCTACGATGTGGCGGAATATTCGTCGTTTCCGAAACTCACAGAACTGCCCTCAGTTTACATCTACATGTACGATACCAATAAAAGTGGACATCCTGAGAAAAATGGCCCCTCCTTCAGCTCATATAGGTTATTTACCACACAATGCCATGAAGATCATTTCCATCCACTACTTCATCCATTTGAATTTCAAGAACTTATTAAAGCCTTGAAAACGAGTAATAATACTTCCCCAGGCTCAGATAACATCCATTATCCAATGTTACTCAACATGTCTAGTGATGGATATAAGAAACTACTCAAGCTGATGAACAGGATGTGGTTTCAAAGAGTGCATTCTTCGTCATTTAAACTTATTCGTCTGGTACCATTATTGAAGAATGGGAAAAATCCACGACTGTCTTCATCCTATCGCTCACTGTCCTTGATATCCTGCTTGTACAAGACTATGGAAAGGATGATTAAGCATCGAATAGAATGGTGGGTAGAACATCACAAGCTGCTACCACCTCACCAAATGGGTTTTCGACGTGGGAAAGGTACAATAGATACACTTGTACATCTAATTACAGACATCCAACTTGGTCTGAGCAATTACGTTGTGGCATTGTACACTGATCTGTCTACTGCGTATGACAGCGTGCTTATTCCCGTCTTAGAAGACAAATTACGCTTCCTACATCTCCCAGAGGACTTTATTGGGAACCTCAGTTGCCTTCTACAAGATAGACATCTCATCATGTTTCACAATGGCACGACAATTGGTCCTCGAATGACATCCCAAGGTCTTCCACAAGGCTCTATCTTGGCTCCGTTGCTTTTTAACATATACACAGCAGACCTCACATCTATATTTTCTCCTGAGATTCAAGTTCTTCAGTATGCTGATGATATTTGCATTTATACAGAAGCTGAATCCTTGGACAAGTGTCAAGAACAGATGACGGTTGCCATGAGGAGTTTCACTCCTTGGCTTCATAACCATGGATTAACGATACCTGCAGGAAAATCAGCAGTCTCTATCTACACTCGACATTCGAGACCCCCAATGGACACGATTCATCTGGGTTCCTACTTATTTCTCTACAAGATGGTGGTGCCTTATCTAGGACTTCCCATCGATCACAAATTGACATGGTCTCCACATATTCATCATGTGCTCCGTAAGTGTGATATTTCAGTCAATATCTTACGAGCCATTAGCGGCTCTTGGTGGGGCTGTGACCCGAAAATTGCGCTGCAACTGTACAGAACTTTGATTCGACCTCTCCTGGATTATGGAAGTGGATGCTCTGCTACGGCTTCCAAAACATTGTTAACTAAACTAGACAAATGTCAGTATAAGGCCCTTAGACTCTGCATAGGAGCAATGCAGTCTACACCTACAAATGCTCTGCTACTTGAAACAGTCGAACCTCCTCTCCATCTACGAAGGCAGTATCTAGCGGGGAAATATATTTTCAAACGTTTTCAATACAGGAAGTCTCCAATACTTCACAAGATATCCAAGCTGACTACCCTAGTACTGACTTTACGCTACTGGAGAAAAAAACGTCAACCGATCCTAGTGGATGAATTTACCAATCTCAGTGGTTGCAGACGTATTATAAGCACTACAGATACCCATCCCAGTATTAACTGTTCTTTTCAAACTACTATTAAGAAACTGGATATTCGACTAGAAACATCATTTGAGATCACTTTGAATTGTAACGATGTTAGCCTGAAACATTACCTGGCAGAATGGCCACACGCCCGACACATCTACACAGATGGATCAATGGACTGTAATACAGTGGGTAGCGCCTATATCGATGTTCAATCCGGCAGTTGTGGTAAATTCAAGCTACCTCCGACAGCATCTATATTTACGGCTGAGCTTACAACCATTTTGGGGCCCCTCGAATACGCTGCATATCTTCCTGAGCGGTTGATTGTGGTGTTGTCTGATTCTAGATCAGCACTGCAGAGTCCACAAACCATTAACTCTCGGACAATATCCTTGATTCTCGTACACGAGATTATTGCACAGGTACATCAACTTGAGACACAGGGGAAGAAAGTTTCATTTGTGTGAGTAAAAGCCCATGTAGGAGTCCCAGGCAATGAGCTAGCAGACAAAGCAGCACGATCTGCTTCCACTGAAGACCAACAGACCTACACGACAGTTCCAGCATCGGATTACACCTCCTTGCTTCGTCGACGGCAATTAACGGCGTGGAACAACGAGTGGCATGATACCTCCCAACAACGCGGAAAACACTATGCCACTATCCATCCAGATATTCCAAACGTTCTTTAGCCCATCAGCGTCCATATTCGCGTCAATTCATCAGAGCAATCGCAAGAATGAAGTTTCATCATGGTTGTTTCCCTCAGCATCTGCACAAAATCCAATTACTACGATCTTCCTTCTGTTCATGTTCAGCTGATACAGTTGCCGATCTTAATCATATATTCTTTGGATGTCCACACCACTTTGTACGCACTACTTGCCTACT
Organism: Anabrus simplex; assembly: GCF_040414725.1. Taxonomy (NCBI): domain Eukaryota; kingdom Metazoa; phylum Arthropoda; class Insecta; order Orthoptera; family Tettigoniidae; genus Anabrus; species Anabrus simplex. Next base: position 120,772,701 of record NC_090269.1, read on the forward strand.
TCAAAATTTATTGGCATTAAGATACCAATTACCCCCTATTCTTTCGTCAATTCTCCACAAAAGTGACCAATCTGCTTACTTTGAGTTATATGCATTTCTTTCTGACATTGGACTGCGAATCTAAGTCCTTCACCTAGCATCGAACTTACCCTATCAGAACTACTGATGAGAAGACGAATCCATCTCTCCTGTCTCCGAGCAATAAATAAAACATAAGTTTCTATAAAAATCCCTTCCATTCATAATTCACTGGCTGAGTGGGCTTCGACCCGAATGCCAAAAAAAAAAAAAAAAAAAAAAAAACATAGATATTGATGAATGTGTATTTTTGTTGCCACGTCCATATCAACGCCGAGCCACGAGAAAATGGGTTAACAGAATTTAATGAAAGTCGGTATATAGAGTCGGGAAATAAGAAACTACAGTCTAAGTTATAAACAATTTTTTTCGCCCTGTATAAAATTGTAGTTTAGGGGAAGGCGCCTAAAATTTAATTTTTAAATACCTGTGTTATTGGTCCTATCGAAAAGTACTACATAACCAAAAGTTATAGGGAATACAATTTCCGACCATTTATGTTTAATTCAATGTTACCGTACCGATTATGATAAGAGTGGTATTTCAGAGTCGGAAGAAAACTAAATGTATGTGAAGGCCTACAATATTGAAAGTGCATAACACTGATCAACAACAACATTATATTGACCATTGTTTTTGTGATGTTCTTTTTCTCTTATATTGCCACTCAACTCCGATAGATGTGATTACTGATGCGAACCGAGTGTAACAGTCTGACTGAATATTGGCGGGAAATAGCTGAGGAGTTAGACAACTTTCTTCTTTAGCATGTAATTTCTCTGGTTCATACATTTTCTGATATCTCACTGGTTCATCATAGTATTCCAGCTATTCAATCCCTTCTCTGACGCGCTGTTTGAAATGAGCAGTGTGCACTCTTAAGGCAGAGGCTCACTTAGTAGTAGTAGTAGTAGTAGTAGTAGTAGTATGACATGGTCTAGAATTACAATTTAGGCATATTCCAAATTATAGCACCACAATTCACTAAATAACTCAAAATTCAACCCTGAAAAGAACCGTTAAAAAGAGCTTCTTCCTCTTCACTTTTATTAAATTCTACATTCATTTTATTTAAAATTAGGAGTGAAGAGGGGTGCTCCTCTGTCTTAGAGGAGCAAATAGCCTCCAAGTCTGATAGATTTTTCCGCCGCCAGTGTAGTGAATTGAGATTTTCCGAGTCATCGGGTACTTCTAGGAAACAGATTAGTAAAAGGGCATAGTTTTTGCCCTGGGACTCACCACTGTTCGACCTCCCCCCCCCCCAAAAAAAGACTAAGAGTGTTTATGGATAATGGCTGTCTGCGGCCTGGTCATTCCAGCTCTGTAACTTTGGACTGTTAGATCGGCAGCGTAGTACTGTTCTTTAAAAGTGAGAAAATGTGTGGTTTTTCATTTGATTAAGGATTTCATGCGAAATCATTGCTTTTACTCGCGCCATTCCTACTGACGTCATTGTAATGACCTATGTTCATTTCAGTTGGGAAGATCACTACGAGAGTCTTTCTGAGGATGTCGAAAGGCAGGTGGAGAGTGAGCGTCCTCCATTATAATGCAATTCCCCAACCTGATTGTGACTGATGGTAGGCAAGTGAGCCTACCATTACAATGAAAATTCCCTAACGAAGTCTTCATATGAGAAAAGACGTTTGGTGATTTCTCCGCCGCGTTTCTAGTGTAACGTTAACAGCTATGCAATTTAATACAGTCTTGCTCACAACGTGTACCTACTCTACCCAACCTACAATTCTGTATACAATGTAAAATTCCGTAGCGAAGCACGGGTACATCGGCTAGTGTTTTTACAAGTTTTAGTTTGCTTAACGATAACTCGGCAGATGCTGTTGTGGCCGGTGAAATGAGATAAAGTTGCAGCACTGAACACAAATCAGGGACATTACTAGCAATGACCGAATTTTCTATTATCAGAAGTTCAGCCAGCTCTTTTACAGTTGGAAGGTCATGAACATTCATTTTCAAATATTTATCTAACTTACCACTACCAGTCACGATGAGTGTCAATTATATTTTTCACACTACCCGTTTCAGAATCACTCTGTTGTTGTGAAATGTCACAAACACAAATTTCAAAATCAGTCTGTGCTGAAATATCACTAACACAAACATTGCATTCCCCTGACCCTTATGCTGCTTTCTCACTTCAATTTTCAATCGACTCGCATGACACGGATTTATCACGATACTAGCTACCCGTGCTTCGCTACGGAATTGTCAGAAAGACTGGTTTTTTTTTTCAGCTGAAATCAACATAGGACATTACCACAGGGGTCTGTCCCAGGACCGCTTCTATTTTCTGTGTATATCAATGATATTACGTCGTCGGTAAGCAGCTGCAGACACCACATGTACGTTGACGATATACAATTATACTTGCACTGTGAACCGGAAAGACTAACCGATGAAATTAAAAATTTCAATAGCGACTTACAAGAAATCTGTAACTGGACTGACATGCATGGACTTAGATTAAATAACGTAAAATCTCAAGCTATAATAATTGCACATCTTCGGCTTTGTTCAAAAACTATAAGCAAATTCACTTTACCAAAACTCTACCTACAAAATTCACCCATTGATTTCAGTGAATCTGTCAAAGATCTCGGCGTTATCATAGATGAACATCTTTCTTGGAAGCAGCAGTTTACCAACATCTCCAGGAAAGTATTTGCGACACTTAACTCACTTAGAAGATTCCGCAACATATTTTCTCGAGTATTAAAAGAACGCCTCATTTGCACTCTGGTATTACCTCATTTCGACTACTGTGACGCCGTGTACAACGACCTGACTGCTACTCTTAACGACAAACTACAACGCGCGCAAAACGCCTGTGTTCGCTGTATATGTGACCTACGTTACTTCGACCATGTTACACCTGCCTACGATGAACTCGGTTGGGTAAAACTCAAACAGCGCCGTAATCTTCGTGCTTTATGCCTTCTTCGTCGAATACTCTCCTCATGCTCACCTCCCTACTTGTACAGTCAATTTCACCACCTCTCATCCAATCACAGTTTTGGAACACGGTCAAAATCTGATACACGCTTGTCTATTCCACCTCACCGCACCATACGATACACAAACTCATTTGTTATTTCTTCGGCACGACAATGGAATGCACTACCCGTCTCTGTCAGAGGAGCCTCACCTGCTAGTTTTAGGCAACTTTGTCACCTCTACCTACTAAGTAATGCTATGGAAATATTGTAGATTTAGCCTTCCTCAAACTATGGACTTTATATAATCCCGCTGTTATTGTCAAGGATAATAGAAATTAGCTAATCATGTCATAATTGTGTAAATAATCATCTTCATCATCACCATCATCATCATCATCATTCTCCTATTTTTATCCATTTTTTAAAAATTATAATATTGAATTGTTTAGTAGTTGCAAGATGTTTCAATTGTAAGTGTGTTTATTTCAATTTTGCACATGTAAAAACTGTATTTTCTGGTTAGGTGGAAGAGAGGGCCTAATGGCCTTAATCTTTCCAGACAAAATAAATCTATTGTATTGTATTGTACAATGACAGCAGTAGGAATGTAGCGATTAAAAGCAATGTTATCATACGAAATACTCGATCAAATGAAAAACCGCACGTTTCCTCACTTTTCGCTATTTTTTTACGTCGCACCGACACAGATAGGTCTTATGGCGACGATGGGATAGGAAAGGCCTAAGAACTGGAAGGAAGCGGTCGTGGCTTTGATTAAGGATCAGCTCCAGCATTTGCCTAGTGTGAAAATGGGAAACCACGGAAAACCATCTTCAGGGCTGCCGACAGTGGGGTTCGAACCTACTATCTCCCGAATACAAGTGCACAGCTGCGCGCTCCTAACCGCACGGCCAACTCGCCCGGTTTTTCTCACTTTTAATGAACAGTACTACGCTGCTGATCTTAGAGTCCAAAGTTCCAGTGCTGGAATGACCAGGCTGCAGACAGCCACGAACAATCCTCGGCCATTATTCCGTTAAATGTGCACACTCCTCATTCTAATCAGTGCCTCAGAGTAGGGATAGAATAGCTGGAATGCTATGATGAACCAGTGTGTTACTTGCCAGTAGTATCAGAAAATGTATGAACCAGAAGAATGGCATGCTAAAGAAGAGAGAGATATAACTCCCCAGCTACTTCTCGCCAATATTCAGGCATGCTGATATACTCGGTACGCAGCAGTAATCCCATCTGCTGGAGATGAGTGGCAGCAGAAGACACAAAGCACATCACAACAAACAATGGTCAATGTAATGATATTGTTGATCAATTTTATGAGGTTTCTATATTCTAGGCCTTCCCATTTAGTTTTCTCAAGACTTTGCGATATTAGGGTATCTTATAAAGTGATATATAGCGTAGACTGTAGTTACTTATTCCCCGACTTTACAAACCGATTTTCATTAAAATATGTTTACCCATTTTCTCGTGACTCGGCACTGATATGGATTTAGCAACGCAAATCTAAATTCATGAGTATCTCTGTTATTATGGCCGGTGCGGTAAAAAAGTATAAGACATAAATGATCGGAAAATTAATTCTGTATATCGTTAGTTATGTAGTGGTATTTATTGATATGACCACAAATAACAGAAATATTTCAGAATTAAATTTAAGTCCTTCCCCTAAACTACCATTTCACTCAGCGTGAATAAAATTATTTATGGTCTAGAGTGTAGCGACTTATTTCCTGACTATACATACCGATTTTCATTAAATTCTCTTCAGCCGTTTTCTCGTGATGCGCGTACAGACAGACAGACAGACAGACAGACAGACAGACAGACAGACAGACAGACAGACAGACAGACTGACTGACTGACAAAAATTACGGAAGATGAAAAGCTGTATTTCCTTGTTACTGTTGACACGTCCGGTACATAAATACAATTCTTTTTAACACAACTCTTATTTTATATGCAGTATATAGACATAACACTATTGCTACTAGAACCTGGCAAGATCTTCACCTACACTTTTAAGGAAAAATAATTTTTTGCAACTTTTGAACATTTTTTTTTTTTTCTTTTCTAGAAACAACTTAAATATTTATATATACCGGAACTTGAACTCCTAATATAAACTTACGCACAACTGGCTGTGAATAGCCATCCTGATCTGATTCTAAATGCGGGTCGGGGATTTCCCTTTGAACGATGCAATGCAATCAAGCTTGAGTTTCGAGTAGGAGGGGAGAGATAACGTAATCCGAGCCAACAACCTACATTGAATGCGAGGAGAGACCTCGCAACACTGACTGACAATCAGGTTCACTGTGCTGATATTTTGCACCTTGGGAATGCTTGTCCCAGCCCAGCCCAGCCCAGCCCAACTGCCTGTTAAACAGAGTTCGGGGATTCATCAAACTGCACCAATCGTGCGTCGCATCGGTATAAGCAACGTTCTAATAGAGAGTGCATCATCGCGTGCAACGTAAAGCACATTAGTAAGTACATGTTTAGCTGTTACAATAATACCCCCCCCCCCAAAAAAAAACACTTAGCCTACACAACATAGCCTACTTTAATTTAGAACAGAATAGGCCTCCCTCTCCATCCGCCCCCCCCCCCACCCCTGCCTTGCAGTCACCGGTTAATACTATCTCTCACATTTATGAGCACTAAAAGCTAAGCGACTGCTGCTACTACTAAAATGTTTTCATTCCTACCCTGAAGGAGGAGGCGGGCCTCTTAGACGGTGATGCCGTCTCTCAGGCCGGGAGATTTGTTACGGTGAAGGAGATGCTCGGAGAAGGTGAGGGGGTTGGCGGCCGTGGCCTATACTAGGAGCCGTCACGGCATTCGCCTTGGTGCAGGAGAATGGAAAACCACGGGAAACCATTCTTAGAACAGCCGACGGTTGGGACCGTCATGAGGTCCTGCTCTGTCCCGTCTCCCGAATGCAGAGGCGTATAGCCAAGGTAGAGCCGTGGCCACCCATTCTCTGCTCAGGTGACCGGTCAGAGTGCAGAGCTGTGGCCACTTATGTGCCGAGACCCACTCTGCATCTACCGACCAGCTAAGCGACTATGTCCTGGAATTCATTCCTACAATATTCTCAATCACATGGCGAATACTAAAATCAGAAAAAAGCCATGGCTTTTCTTCAAGGAAGATTTTCAATTGCACTGCACGAAATAATTCATCTACTGCGAAAGTTCTCTGCACATTAGAATCGAATATGCTACAAAGATAATAGCGGAAACTCTGTCGAAAATGCGTAGTTTTCCGACGAGACAGCGCCTCTAATGCTATCCAGCGGCTCGCTGTCGTCTGCTCCTGTTGGCTGCTATGGCATAATTCCTGAACCAGAGACCTCGAAATTTCACTCTTATACGAAAACATATTGCTTAGGTTTTAAAAGAATTATGGACACGGTTTTCAAGTACAAAATGTTTGATCTGGAGTTATAACATTTTATTAATCACGAGATAAGGCATGAATAGTGACATCCATTTTAGGCCTACAGCTAGACCAAACCACCTACACTTACATGTGATACTGTCTGCAATTTCCAGAAAAGGCGTCAAAAGTGGCAACCATGTACATTCAAAAACTTAGCCTACTGTACATATGGTATGTTATTTTCTGCAAATTAAAGTTTAGACATGAAAAATTACTGTAGTAGTTTACAATAAGCAACCGTATTCACATTAAATGAACATAGACATACATTCTCTTTTCTTGTAATTAGAGATTAGGTATGTACGTTGATAACCATACTCATACCATAATTACACTGACTGACAGAGCAAATGCAACACCAAGAAGGAGTGGTTCGAAAGGGATGAAAGTTGGGGAAAAAACAGAGACGGCACGGACGAATAATTGATGTTTATTTCAAACCGATATGCAGGTTACACAATGCGCACGGCATCGACTCAGTAGGATGTAGGACCACCGCGAGCGGCGATGCACGCAGAAACACGTCGAGGTACAGAGTCAATAAGAGTGCGGATGGTGTCCTGAGGGATGGTTCTCCATTCTCCGTCAACCATTTGCCACAGTTGGTCGTCCGTACGAGGCTGGGGCAGAGTTTGCAAACGGCGTCCAATGAGATCCCACACGTGTTCGATTGGTGAGAGATCCGGAGAGTACGCTGGCCACGGAAGCATCTGTACACCTCATAGAGCCTGTTGGGAGATGCGAGCAGTGTGTGGGCGGGCATTATCCTGCTGAAACAGAGCATTGGGCAGCCCCTGAAGGTACGGGAGTGCCACCGGCCGCAGCACATGCTGCACGTAGCAGTGGGCATTTAACGTGCCTTGAATACGCACTAGAGGTGACGTGGAATCATACGCAATAGCGCCCCAAACCATGATGCCGCGTTGTCTAGCGGTGGGGCGCTCCACAGTTACTGTCGGATTTGACCTTTCTCCACGCCGACGCCACACTTGTCTGCGGTGACTATCACTGACAGAACAGAAGCGTGACTCATCGGAGAACACGACGTTCCGCCATTCCCTCATCCAAGTCGCTCTAGCCCGGCACCATGCCAGGCGTGCACGTCTATGCTGTGGAGTCAATGGTAGTCTTCTGAGCGGACGCCGGGAGTGCAGGCCTCCTTCAACCAATCGACGGGAAATTGTTCTGGTCGATATTGGAACAGCCAGGGTGTCTTGCACATGCTGAAGAATGGCGGTTGACGTGGCGTGCGGGGCTGCTACCGCTTGGCGGCGGATGCGCCGATCCTCGCGTGCTGACGTCACTCGGGCTGCGCCTGGACCCCTCGCACGTGCCACATGTCCCTGCGCCAACCATCTTCGCCACAGGCGCTGCACCGTGGACACATCCCTATGGGTATCGGCTGCGATTTGACGAAGCGACCAACCTGCCCTTCTCAGCCCGATCACCATACCCCTCGTAAAGTCGTCTGTCTGCTGGAAATGCCTCCGTTGACGGCGGCCTGGCATTCTTAGCTATACACGTGTCCTGTGGCACACGACAACACGTTCTACAATGACTGTCGGCTGAGAAATCACGGTACGAAGTGGGCCATTCGCCAACGCCGTGTCCCATTTATCGTTCGCTACGTGCGCAGCACAGCGGCGCATTTCACATCATGAGCATACCTCAGTGACGTCAGTCTACCCTACAATTGGCATAAAGTTCTGACCACTCCTTCTTGGTGTTGCATTTGCTCTGTCAGTCAGTGTATATGAATACTATATTATATAGCTCCACATGCACATTAACATGAAATCACATATATGTTACTTTCTGTAATTTGGTTTTTCTTTTTCTGTTCAGATGTATAGGAATTATTTGTTTTATTTACGAAGGCTTTATTGAGGACTGCAAAGTATTTATGGGCCGACAAGAAATAACATTTGTCACCAATACAACCTTCACTATTCCGCGGGTCACCTTTTAAGCAGACTAAAGCGGAAGGGAGGGTGGGTATAGGTCAGGAGAAGTCGCGAGTGAGAGGAACTGCGCCTACGGTGTTGTCACATGGTAGGAGCGGGCAAGGAAATGAGCGTTTCATGCATTCTGTCAGCACGAGTTACGGCAATGGTGTACTCAATGAGGACCTGCCGTACTTACTCAGTAGATGTCTTCACCACATAGGTGCAGATACTATCATATTACGTTTAAAACAGTAGTTACGGTATGGGACTTCACTGATACGAATTCTTCCAAATGCGCTCAAGTTACAACCGTTGAGCTGTGCTGTATTATAATATTGGAGTACAAATTTCAATTGCGCGCCGGTTCATTTGGCAACCATGGCGAGTGTGACGAGGCAATGTCGTTACTTCCGCTTTAGTCTGTTCAAAAGATGGCCCGGAGTATAACATATTCACTCATTAAGGACTTCACTAACTTCACATCAAAACACTTTTACACTCATATTTCTTTATGTTTTGGAAGTCTGTAGAAAGACTTTGACACACTTTGCTGTCTGTGACTATTACAACCATATATAACCGCAAATATTGACGCTTCCAGTCATTTTTCCTTAAAATAACTAGATATTATTCACTTTTAAAATTGTATTACGTCACAGCTGTTGATGCTCGGTTTTTAGTGTGCACTTTGAACCACCAGAGTGAGACACAGTCGCGGCCGCAAGGTTTCACGCCTGCTTTCCGTTATTATCTTTGTAACAGATTTGGTAGAGCCATTACACCCCAACAGATCATGAAGTTTTGCAGAATAGTGCATTTACTCAATTGTACGCCAACAATGCGACTTTCAAACTCACTAAGTAGGCTGAACGACTGCCTTACACACCGAAGTGGCATTCGCAACGGCTACAACAGACCACTGATAAACGAGCATTGCCATTTTGATTAATACCACCACGTATTATCACTAACATCCAGCCTAGGGGAGTTTGCCGTTGAAGCGCTGCAGGTAACATGTGACGTAAATCGGAAACATTGAAGACATGAGGGCGGAAATCCAGCTCCATTGAGTAATGTGTAAGAAGACAAACAGCTGACTGGCGTTTGGCGTGCGCACCGACATATTTCATTGGTTGCGACAAGCAAAGAGTTGCATGAAAGATACTTCTATCTCCATTTTCAAACAAATATTGAAACTTTAAACGATGTCTAGTTAAACACCGCTGAATATTGTTTATGCAATGGAAGATCGTGCTCGATTGAGATGTTTTTTTAGGTAGACGTTGTCTAAGGCTTAAAACTAGACATCGTTTCTGCAATCGGCTCATTCTCTGTATGTGCTATGTATCAGTTCAATTCTTTGGCGCTAGATGGCAATCATATCTTTTCTGACATGTGTTACTCGAATCTGGTGTATTTAGATTGTTGATAAAAAAAATACAAATTATATAATAAGAAATGTACCTAATTTATATTTTTAATGTTTCCGGCAGCAACACCGGCAAGGTTGACGCCACGCCCCTGTTAGGTGGCTAGAATCCCGAACTAAACTGTCACCATAGCGTACAGAAGAGGAAGTGTGCGCTCTTCTCCTTGGTCGGCGGCTGCAGAGTAGGCTTCGGCCTCCAGGTGGCCACGGCTGGTCCGTGGTTCGACGGCTCTGCACCGACCAACCGAGCAGAGGAGGGGTGGCCACGGGAGTCGGTGAGAGGCTTGTCCCAACCGTCGGTTGTCCTGAGAGTGGTTTTCGTGGGTTTTCCATTCTCTTATACTAAGGCGAATGCCGGGACAGTTCCTATTATAGGCCACGGCCGCCAACCCTCTCACCTTCTCCGAACATCTTCACCGTATCACATCTACTTGGTTTGGGAGACGTCGTTACCGTCTAGGAGGCCGGCCGTCTTCTTCAGGGATGGAATGAAAACGTTTTTATTAGTAGTAGTCTTTTCCTTTCAACCACAAGCCGACTGAAGAGATTGGTGGTTCTTCCACCAGCGGCAGCACAATCGCCAGGGTCGCCAGAAGATGACCTGTTATTACTGCGTGTTACATTTGTGTTACGTTATCGGAGTTGATATTGCTCTCGATTGTCACTATTAATAGGTTTAGGCAGGATATATTATTGGTGTTGGCCTATTCATTAGCAAATAGGAGTTGTATTATATCTTAAAATCAGTAATTATATCGCAATTGTGCTTGAAGACAGTGCGGGAGGTACTGCAACCTAACGCCCACGTGTTTTGTACCCGGATGTACATCTGGAAATGACCGATCGTCTTCAGGTAGGCATTTCTTTAGACCCCCTGAACAGGGTAGTGTTCTCCTGAAATGGGAGAAAGCTATCCATTGAAAACACAGAAAACTGACTCATAATTGTTTCGTGTGTGATATTCATTTTTGCGACAACTTCTTGATAAAAGTAGACTCAGTTACGGCGAGTGGTGAAAGGTGGTGGTGGTGATTATTGTTTTAAGAGGAAGTACAACTAGGCAACTATCCTCTATTGAGTGGTGAAATACCAAGAGAAGCACAGCGCTGGAAATTAAAACCAGAAGCTATTCCCCATATATTTCCTACTCTGCCCAAACATCTCTCTACGAGAGTTAAGGAACGTAATTCTCCCATGAAGAGCCAATCCACGCGAACAGATGTCTATTAAAAGCCCTAATCAGAACATAAATGCGAGTGATCAGCCCGTATGTTTAGAAGATGAAGATAGCTTTGATGCCACTAATGCTGGGAAGACAATTGCTTTGTTAAAGAGGAATCTGAAGAACCAAAACTTTTTACTTAGCTTCATTAGAACAAAGAACAGAGTAAATGTGACTAAAGCTAAAATACATTTGCTTAAAAAATCAATTTCAGATATGAAATCAAAAAGTAGTTTCAACAATCAAAACAATTCGTCTCTCTCAGCAAAAAAGCAGAAAATTATATTCGATACAATGTTAAAGAAAGGTCAAGTAAAATGTAAAAAAGATATGATAAATGGACTTCTCTTTGATTCCCTTCTTTTAAAATTAAAGTCCCTAAAAGTTTATCGGCACTGCTTAAATCATGACTTACTGCCTTCACCTTCTGAAGCTCATTTAAGAAAATTGGCGAAGGACCTATGTGTTCGTATGGTATAAATGTACCGGTACTTGCTTCGCTAACACTAATCAAAGATTACGGGTCTACACAGAGCTGCATGAAATTTACGTATGTATCGGAAAGTGTATGCTGTTGCGAGTGGAAAATATTTTTTGCGGAATAGCCATCGTGTAGGCCTACTAATAGATTCCAGGAGACGGGGGATGTATTTTTTGAGTGTTTGAATAGTTTAGAAGTTATTAAAGTGAAGTCGTCACAGTTGCTGTGAAGATCGTGTATTATGTGTGCTACCTAAATCTGTATTTCACTATATGAAGTGTTGATTCCTCTTCCGCACAAATGAGATACGAAGAGAGCTGGCTGGTTACTGCCAAGACAGCTAAATTATCTGCAAAATACTCTAAAGTGTCCAGCTGTTGAAATTACCTTTACGCAGATAGAAGCAACAATAATACTGTACATGCCTCTGTTAAATGCATGGCGTCACACCAAGGTCTATATACACAGGTGAGGACACGAATTTTTCTTATGGAACCGCCATTTTGGGACTAAGTCTAGGCAATTTCCACAGCATTTCCATTTGCATATAGGCGAGCTTCAGATTATGATTTAAGAACGCAAAATCTGTTAAAATGAGTTTTTCCCTTTAATTACATGTTAGTTTTCCTATATCCTGCAATTTAAGAAATAACTAGCAGTTTCCCGCTGGCTCCGCCCGCAATGTACAGAATATGTATTTGCAAAGTTCCGAGTTAATGAAATAAAGCACATGATCTGCTGTGGTAATAGAATGTAATATTATGTCAACAAAACACTTGAAAATACATCACACAAAGAAATTGAATTAAACGTTCCTTGGAACAACACTACGCGCCGAACTGTTAAAAAGTCCTTCAAAGAGCTTCGTCATGGAGACAAATGTACTCATAAATTTTCTCAGAATCTACCAATTTAAGTAGTTATTACCTCAAAAGAAAGCGCTTGATCCACTGAGTGTTTTCAGACCAAAACGAACCGCGTACCTCAATTAGAATGAAAGATATGATTGCTTCAGTGAGAAAAAATGTTGAAGAAATGAGATGTCAAATTGAATGTGCACTCATAACTTTCCTCAGAATAAACCAATTTGAATAGTTAAGAGCTGAAATGAAAGAGCTTGATCCACTGAGTGTTCTTAGGCCAAAACGAACTCCGTGCCTCAATTAGAGCAAAATATATGATTGCTTCAAAGAGACAAAAAATTGAAAATCAAATAATTTGAGGAAGGCGGAAGTTAAGTGATTTATAGTACCTGATGACAAATCTGTGCATGAATGCCTTTCAGTTAAAAAAAGAATTAAGGAAATCGACCGGATAGAATGACCGGACTGACTGACTTTAGTTTTCATCATTTTTTTAATATATAGATGTTAAGATATATATCAGTCTAGCCTAAGCAAGCAACGGGAGCGGACGTGCTGAGTTCAGTGTGCCGGTAGAGTGGAGTTGAGAAAGAGTGAGGAGTGGACAGGTCAAGTGGAAAGTGACGAGGAAGATGATTGGTATAGAAAAATATCGGGTTGTTATCGGAAGATGGCAGGGAACAGTGAAGAAAGAAGCAACCAAAGGAAAGGAAGGTAAAGTGGAGATGGGATTGAAGGGTGAGATGCTGTTGGTGGCAGCGGTGATTACTGTGCTGCTGGTTATTGGGGGCGTGGAAGTAAATCCCGGCCCGAATACTAGTGGCAACATGAGCTGGGAGGACGTAGAAGACACAAGGAAGGTGGTAAAGGAGGTAGTGGAAGAAGTCTGCCCGTTTGAACAGATGAAAAAGATGATGCACGAAAAAATTAAGGAGTGCGAAAATATGATGCAATGAATTCAGGAAAAAACGGAAGAAACTATGTGGAAAACAGTGAGAAAAATTGTGTTACTAGGAGATAAAATAAAAAAATATGGAAGAGGGAGTTTCGAATCTGAAGAAAGAAGTAGAAGCCAGCAGTCAAGAATGTGGGAGGAAATGCATATTTATAAATGGTGTGCAGGAAGAAAAACGAGAAGCCAAAGTGGACATAATTTACAAAGTGGTGGATGTCATCCAGAATAAAACGAAAATTAATTTCAGTGAAGTCGATATAGATGATGCTGAAAGAGTAGGTAAAGTGAGAGGGCACAGACCTATAAAAGTGAAGCTCTTATCCACATTGATGGCGGACATAGTGACAAGAAACGCCGGAAATTTACAGAGTGAACAAATTTGGATCAAGAGGGAAATGGGAATAAGAATTTCAAAATTTTAAAGGAACATCTAGCGAGAGCCAGACTTCAAGGACTGAGGGCGCACGTCTGGGGCCAGCAATTGGTGGTAACCGATGGTGGATGGACACGAGTCTGAACAGTGACGAAACTTCAGGCAGTGGAAGAGATTCTTGAGCAGGAAGAATTGATGGCGACGAGATCGGAGGAAAGGCAGGTAAGAGAAAACAGTGCCGGAGTGGACGTGCATAGTGAAAAGGAAAGAACAGTGGATACCAGGGTGAGAATAGAAATGTGGAAGGAGGCAGTCAGGGGAGTAGCCAGAGAAGTAAGAAAAGAGATGGGTTTGGAGTCCAGTGCAATAATGAAGAAGCAAGGGGTGGTGGTAGAGGGAAAACCGCAAGAAATGGCAATTGGACACATGCATAGTGAAAATGAAGGTCTGAGGGAGGAAGATAAAGGAAGAGAAACTATGGACAAAGGGAGAAGCATGAGTCAAGGAGTTGTGGGGAAAGAAAGCTAAAAGTGATGAGAGCATAGTAACGAGAAATAAAAAGTTAAGTAATGCTAGTAAGTAAGTTAGGGAATGGTGTGTAAACATAATTAGAATAGAAGATATGGTGTAAGAATGATGGTGAATATAACTGTTTGTAAGTTCGAGGCAGTGGAGACTGGCTAGTAAAAGTATAATTAGTTTGGCAGGTATAGTATGATTATAGTTGCTTGTAAGTGACTATAGTTGCTTGATTGTAAATAATGAAAGGTTGTTAAGAGTTATGAAGTGGAAGAGAATGGTGATATAATGGAAAGTGTGGTTGTAAATAAGTAAAGGTGGTTTGGTTTCTTAAGAGTGTTGAAATTATAGAGACAGTGGGATTATAGTTTAGTACGTTTGAATTTTAAGTTAATATGAGATTGAAAGGGAGGTGGTGGAGTATGGCTGGTAAATATTGGAACGGTAAGACGTGGTGGTATAATTATTTAACATGGAGTTTGGCTTGGAAACATTTGAATGGTAATACATGGTTGTATGGAAGTTTTAATTTTAAGTGAGATTGGAGTCGTGGTTGCTAAGAGTGATTATGATTAAGAGATTGATTTGGAGGTATGTAAAGAACGATGGTAATTAATGAAAGGCGATAAGGTTTAAGTTGAAAGGTTAGAGGAGTATAGCTGGTAAATATCTGAATGGTAAGGTGTGGTGGTACAATTGAAATGGAGAATATGGTTGAATTATAAGTTAATGTGGCCTGAAAATAGTGAATGCTAAGATGCGGAAGTTAGATAATGACGAGTGGTGACATGAAAGTATAACGAGTGTAAAGTTGAAACGTGAGAAGTATGAAGTACACAACTCAGCAGGTGACTCAATGTTATGACTGAATCAGCAAGCTTTAGTAGGTCGAGAGAGTACATGGTATGAAGTGTGGAATGTGTAAAGGCTTGCGAGTCCAGTCAGGTGAGAAAGGAAGGTCATTACCCTTCCTGTGCCGCATTATCGTGTTATTTTCATATATTTATCCTATTTTGTTAGTTTATTTGCCCATGCCGATTATTTTAGTTTAATTGCAACTTGATTAGTGCCAGGATCCATCTGGAATAGATGGAAGGTACTAATATTATTTAGTTTATTTGCCATGCCGATTATTTTAATTTAATGCCCTCTTTTATTAGTGCCTGGATCCATCTGGGATAGTTGGAAGGTACTAGTATTATTATTGTGATTATTATTTATTTCCTAGGTTCACTTGATTAGTGCCTGGATCCATCTGGAATAGATGGAAGGTACTAACATTCAGTAGCAGTATTGCCATGGCTATCGGATCTCCGAAAAGGAGTTGACCATGGGCCATTTGACCGTGTTTAACAATTATTTTATTCTAATTTGTTTTGTTTGTTTGTCTATTTGTTCAGTAAGTGGTATTTGATTGTGTATTTAGGTAGAGTATGAGTTGAAAGAGCTTGTTTAGGTATGGATATTATATTTTTCTCCATTAACAGATCAATTAGGTCATGTAGTGTATGAACCGGAGGAAATAAATAAATAATGTTAAGACATATATATTTTGTCATCTATAAGAACTCGGGTTTTCATATATTGTGAACAGTTGCAGTGGCATTAAGAACAAAATTATCATAATACATGGAGCATGAACAAAGTAATATATTGATCTAAGTAGTGTAGACGTTTAAAATTAAATAAATACATATAGGTTAAAGCCAAACACAACATCATTACAATAAATATTACGACCAGCAATTTTGGTCATATTACTAGTAACAGGAATACATGGATGTATTAGAAAAATGCCTTCGTAGCGTAATGGTTTGTGCCGTCCTCGGAGCCCGCGTTCGATTCCCGGTACTGCCGGAAATGTAAGAATGGCAGCAGGGCTGGTATGCAGCACACATCCATTGTGGGTGTGCCTGAAAAAAAGAGCCACACCACCTCCGGATGAGGACACGAGTTTACTGCCGGCAGTGGATTTCGAACCCACTATCTTTCGAATGCAAACTAATAGCTACGTGACTCAAGCCCTGCAGCCACTTGCTCTGTGATATACACTTATATACCAAATAATGATTATTGAATGAGTATATTATTATTATTATTAATATTAGTAAGAGAAACTGTGTCTAAAGAATCTGGTAGGTCATAGATTTATGTGAATTTACTAAATTATTAACATTATTACAATAAATCCATTACAATATATTGGCAAACACAATTTATATACAAGCATTGAATGCAATCCTTCTTCCTTCGGGGCCTTCCTGACATACGAGAAAGATTTCGGGGAATTAGGAATGTCGAAGAGTATAGAGATGGCATTCCAATTAGCTGCTTCCTTTCATTTGCTCTCCTTACTTCAAACTGACATTCCTCAAAATGAGGCTGAATGAAAAAATTATAATCAAGATATGATTAGAAAAATAGCTCGATAGACAAGATTTTTACAAAAGCAAATATAATAAATTCGTGATTATTTATTCTTATCTAGCAAAAGCTATACTAACCTCTCAAACAGCTGCGAATGTTCTGTGAGCTTCCACTTATCTCGTCGGCAATTCTGTACCCATTTGGCCCTTCTATTCTGAAATTTCTGGAATCTAAATAACCTAGTCCCTTTACATGAGTGACTTTTACAATTTGGAGTACCGTAACACAATAACGCATGACAGCTTAATCTCACTGCAATGGATAACACGCAGTGGAGATCTTTAGTCCCCAAATGGCCGCTACCGCAAAGAATTCTGGAAGCGTGACCAGACCTGTATATATAGACATTGCGTGGCACAGGTGTTGCCACAGGGCCCCGCCTCCTCCGCACAGGGAGTAACAAGTGTGCCCAACGCCATGAAGAAAAGGACGATAGCAGACACGTCACCTGTAATATGCGAGGAGCCCCAGCTTCAGCCCAAGAGGGTACACACAGCAACGGACGCTGAGGGTTACCAAACCCCACCGAGTAGGAAAACTGCTCAGCCGAAAGAGAAAACAGCCACGAAACCGGTACCTGTGACTAACAGGTATGATCAACTACAAAATGCAGCGGGAAAAATGGACATCGACAAGACGCCTACAGACCGGCACGGTGCAAACTTCCCCCCCTCCCCTAATCACGGTCAAGGAGGACGCCATGCCATACTCTCAAAGGAGGGGTTTCATTAAAACCTACGTCAACGGACAATTCACTGCGCGGGTGGTCCGAAATAAAAATGGCCAGTATGGAAGACTATCATGCGATAGTGAAGGCACTAAAGGACCAAGGAGTGGCTTTTTATACACATCCTGTCGAGGCAAGCGGCACGATACAGGCCATCATCAGAAATCTCCCGATCGATACAAAACCGGAAGACATAACCACAGCACTGTCTGATAATGCTACACAGTCTCTCAGACAGTACAGCTCAGTAAGTCAAACAGAATAAGGAGACCTGTAGAAGAGAACGGCACCGAAGAAGAGGAGATTCGTGAACGAAAACCTATTCCACCATTCGCCGTTACACTGAAATACTCAGACAAATCCAGACAGATATTCGACGAGAATAATCTGATGGATTTAATCATCAAAGTAGAGAGACCGAAGAAAGCAATAAGACCACTACAGTGCAAACGCTGCCAGCACACGGGGCACACGCACAAAATCTGCAACCTTTTGCCACGCTGTGTCAAGTACCCGGGGACGCACAGCACTGCAGAGTGCACCCTCACCGATAGCAAGAAATGTACCTGTGTAAACTGTAAGGGCAAGCACACCGCTAACTACGGTGGTTGTCCTGTCATAATCAAGGCCAAGGAAGGCAGACTCTCAAAAAGAAGAAGAAGAAGGAAAGAGACGCTCCCGAAACTAACTCTACCCAGGCATTCCAGCTGAGCCTAACCGACTTTCCACCACCACCCCAGCATCCAGGACAGGAGGAGCAAACTCAGCAGGAAAAACCTGTACCCTACCAGAGGAGAGAGATAGGCTACGTCCGAAAAGCCTCTGAGACAAGTACACGGCCTCCAACCCCGCCCCCTGGAATGTCCCTGGAGACCGTCGTATATCGCCACCTTGTTTGCCCGTCAGTAAACAAACGGTGATCAACCTTGAAAAGGGCCAGTAAATTACCACCTCGAGGAAATACACTTGTATATACATTTCATCTTACACATACACAATTGACAATTAATAATATGCTTGGGGGTTGCACTGATGTCGAGTAAGTGCTGCCATTAAAACTCAAGAAATGCTTTAGTTGACAGTCCATCTGTCAATGTAACCAGCAAATCCTACCCCTCATGGGGATGGGTGAGGGCGAGTACCTGGCGCCTTAAAACTGGGTCCCTCGGCTAAGGTATGGTAACCCCTACAGAAGAGTCCCTGGTCCTCCAGGTTGGGGGTTGTGCGAAGGGCTGGTAACTCTTCCACTTAAAAACTTACCTCACTCATAAATCTCAGATGAATAACCGGACGGATTCTATGATAACGACAAAGGCAAGATCAAAGGCCAAACGATTTGGAATTAGAGATACATTGAAGTTGGGAACTTGGAACGTGAGAGGCATAAAAGGAAAAGAAGAAGAACTGGATAGAGAGCTGGCTAGGAAAGAAATTAATGTTGCCGTAATTACTGAGACAAAAAAGAAATTACAAGGAACAAAAGAAATTGATAAATACACTATGATTTATAGCGGAGTTACACAGGATAAAAGAGCTGCAGCAGGAGTCGCAATATTAATAGACAGGAAGTGGAAAAACAAAATAGGAAGCTACACCATTATAAATGAAAGGATTTTGATGCTGAGGTTGAAGGCAGAGAGAGGGAAATTAACCTTGGTAGCCGTGTATGCTCCTGAAGAAAACAAACAGGAAGAATCTGAACAGTTTTATGAAGTTCTTCAATCAGTGTTGGATAACATATGTAAAAGTGACTTTGTTGTTCTGGCTGGTGATCTCAATGCTCGAGTAGGAAACAAACCAATTGCAGAAATAGTGGGAAATAAAGGTGAACCAACTTTGAATGAAAATGGTAAATTATTGATAGAATTTTCATCCTATAATCAATTAAAAATTACTAACACCTTCTTTGAGAAGAAAGATATACATAAATTCACATGGACTGCAAGAGGACAGCGATCAATTATTGACTATATAATGGTCAATAAAAAGTTAGGCCCAGATGTAACAGATGTCAGAGTACATAGAGGCAGCGATTTATATACAGATCATTATCTGGTCATTGCAAAAATCAGAATTCTTGCTAAATGGAGGAAAAGGCTGAATAGAAATATACACAGAAACCAAGAGATCTATAAGGTATATTTACTACAGGATGATGGAATAAAATACTTATATCAAAATCGGCTGCAACAGTATTTAGGTCAGATTCCGACAAGTACTGATATTAACAAAGAATGGGAAATCATAACTTCAGCAATTCAGAGGGCAGCAGATGAAGCCATTGGAGTGAAGAAGAAATTTAGGAGAAAAACTGGGCTTAAAATATGAAATAAAGACATTTCAGAAGCTGTCAAGCAAAAACAAATTTTATACCTGAAAATGATACAGCATCGCACCCCACAAAATGAGAAAGAATATAAAAACAGCAGGAACAAGGTCAAGTCACTAACGAGAAAACTCAAGCAAGAATCATGGGATAGGTTAATAAACTCAATAGAGGATGATATCTATGGTAGGCAAGAGATGGCATATAAATTAATGAAGCACCTCAACAGTGATGAAAGAGAAACTGCTAATATAAATGTAATCGAAGAAGAATCGTGGATACAACACTACAAAGAATTGTGGTATAACGGAGAGTATGGAGAGAGTCAGGAAGATCAAGATATAGATATCGACATTGAAGGAATTGACCTAATAGATATAGAAGAACTTAATACTGTTCTGAAATCTTTCAAAAATAGAAAAGCACCAGGGTTAGACAACATAAATATGGAGTTGTTCAAATATGGTGGGATCATTCTTAAATTTAGAATGTTACATTTAATTAATCTTTGTTGGAAAAGAAGAAATATACCCGAAGAATGGAGGAAAGCTAAACTAATATCACTTTTCAAGAAAGGAAATCGAAGTTTTTGCAGTAACTATCGAGGAATAAGTTTATTAAAGGTTGGCTATAAAATATATGCTAAAATAATAAATAATAGACTTAAAATCATTGCACACAATCTCTTATTGGAAGAACAATGTGGATTTAGGAAAGGCAGATCCTGTACAGATAATATATTTAGCCTCAAACAGATACTGGAGAAGAGAAGAGAATTTAACTTGAATACTTATGTCGCTTTTGTTGACTATGAAAAGGCTTTTGATAGGGTAGATAGAGAACAGCTATGGAATATAATGGTAAAAAATGGATACCCTAAACATCTTATTCAAGTTATCCAAAGTCTGTACAAAAGGACGAGAATTGTGTTAGATTTAGGATACAAACTAACGGAAGAAATATTAATTAATCAAGGTGTACGTCAGGGATGCAGCCTCTCTCCAACCCTATTCAATATATATATATATAGATGAAGTAATCAGAAATTGGAAACGAATTGTGCACTCTGGAATAAAATTGAACACAAACACATACATAAATACTATGCTCTTTGCAGATCAATTTATCCTGCAGGATGATGAAGATAAACTCCAGAAATCAATACATCAGTTAAACACCATTTGTAAAAGTTATAATCTTCGGTTATCCAGAAAAAAACCAAAGTTATGGCATGGCAAGGGAAATATCCTATCAGAGCGAAGATAGTAATCGACAATCAACCAGTAGAACAAGTCACAAATTTTAAGTACCTTGGTTGTGAAATATCTTTTAATGATGATGACGAGGTGAAGAAGAAGCTTCATCGATTTCAATATATGTGTGGGACAATTCGCCGAACACTGAAAGGAAAAGTAAGAGAAGATACTCAACTTAAATTCTATAAGACTATGGCTGTACCAACTTTGCTATATGGAAGTGAGACATGGGTAGATAAAATAAGCTATAGGAATAAAATACAATAATCTGAAATGAGATTCCTAAGATCAGTGAAAGGATACTCCCTAAAAGATAAAATACGAAATGAAGAGATAAGACAAAAATTAAATATATTCTCAATGAATGAAAGAATATTCCAAAACAGGATAAATTGGAAAAACCACGTTCTGAGGATGGATAACGACAGAATCCCAAAACTTGCCCTGGAATACCATCCTATAGGAAGAAGAGATATTGGTCGTCCTGTGAAGAGATGGAATGAAATCTGAGGTCGGAACAGGCTATTAGCCTAATCCATGAAGAGGAAGTAAGTAAAGTAAGTAAGTAATATTTATTAGGCTTGTATATGATTAGTAATAGGCTTAGTTTAATATTAACTTGAATACTGTATATACCTTATAACACTCCTGGTCACCAGGAAAGAATCTATAGTAGCAAATTAAATTAGAACCATACACTACCATGAGTTGGACGCTCTACGAGCCTCATATAAAAATAGAATGTAAGGACCCAATCGGTCGGTAATTCCAATTAAGCACAACTGTCGCTCTTCAAGCGGCAGCAGTCGCAGCACGAGGTTCAGAAAAAGTGTTATCAGTGCCATCTGTGGGGCGGACCACGGTAAATCGCGGAGAGCGCACTTCCCCTTCTATACGCTATGCTGTCACGTTGAACTAAAAGCTCATTTGCTTGCTCTTGCTCTTTCCCACTATCTGACTGTTCGGTGGGGCAGAGCAGGCTCAGGCCGTAGGCCGTGGTCCTACCGTGACTCTACAGCTCTGCATTCGGGAGACGGAGAGGGGCTGGTCCCCACCGTCGGCTGTCCTGAGAATGGGTTTCCAGACTCCTGCGATAAGGCGAATGCCGGGAGAGTTCCTGGTATAAAATAGGCTTAATTGTAGTTTAGAATTGTGTAATTCTTGAGTATTCCTTTTAGTATTCAGTAATTAACAGTAGTTTTTATCCTGTTAGGGTGTTGTAGGATAAAAGTAAAGTTCGACTAAGTAGTATTGTAGTGTAGTCGTAAACCTTATTGTCGTGTGATCTTTGAGTACTGTCCCAGACAATATATCCCTCCGTTCATTTTTCTTGCACTTAAGTTTTCTTTCTTTTTTCTTTTCTTTTTTCCCGTAAGTGTAGGAACTGTGGGTGTGGCGAGGCATTGCGGGGTATTAGGGAGGAGTTGGAGAGTTTGAGGGAGATAATTAGGACTCTCACAGAAGACAGGAAGGAAGATAGGCCTCCCTCAAACAATGTACAGGTTACAGTAGGTGTACAAGAGGGAGAGGAAGGAAAGGGGAGAGTTGTAGAAGACAGGTGGTCTAATGTTCTAAGGGGAAGGAGATTGCAGGCTAAGGGCTCCATTCAGGATCAGAATCCAGGACAAGTGTCTGCGAAATCGGTAAGAATCACTCCAGGTAGAACAATAGAGGGAAGATGAGGAACAGGGAACTGTTGCTGAGATGTGTGGAAGTAGGAGGAAGGGAAAAGGTAGGAAAGGAAAATGTAGAGTAGAGGATAAGAAAAGACAGGTGGAACAGGTTCATGGTAAGGAGAAAAGGGAGGAGGAAATAGCTTCTGCAGCTATCAGGAAAGACAGGGCTGACCAGGAGGGGAGGGGAGGTGATCAAATGAGGTGGGTAGGGTTGAGGCTCTGGTCATGGGGGATTCCATCGATAGACATGTGGGGAAAGTGTGTGGAGGAAAGGGAACCAGGGTACAGTGTTATCCAGGAATTAGGTTGAGGCAGATGTTGAAGAAAGTAGAAGAGAGGGAGGAGGGGAAGTGGAAGGTGGTAGTTCTAGAAGACGAAGCTGCAGACGTTTCAGGCATTGAACAATTTTCTCCCTCTGCATTCTTATGTACACATTCAGAAACAATTTTTCGTCATTGAGGAAGATTTCCCGGTATATGATACTCGTGGTTTTTCGTTGGCCAATGTTCTTATCGAAAATCTGCATAATCTTGGTCTGAATTTGAACAATTTGAGGGGTAGGGGTTTTAATGGAGCCAACAATATGAGTGGACAATTTAATGGCTGTGCTGGTAAAGTCCTCTCAGGCACTGCATGCGTACTGTGCAAACAATTAATTTAATTTAGGTTTCTCGCAGCATGCCTAAGGAATTGTTTAGCCGCTATGAACAGTATAATTACATATTGTCACGAGTATAAAACTCCATCTGTTTCATTACTCCAATTTACTTTAGGATGACCTAATAAATGCACACATATATATTTAAACACAGGTAATTCTAACCAGTTATGAATGGCCGAGCTAATTACCAGTCTATTTACAAATCTCTCTTCTGTACACACCCTAGTGGGTCCAGCCACTGCCTTCGTGATGTCCAGGCCGCACTGTAACGAGCGCGGGAAAGCAATCAGCTGATCGTTAGGGGGGAAGTTTAGCACATGATTTAGTAGAGTTAGATTTTCGCAGTTTTATTGAAATTATTACCAGTGGCCGCATGTTCACTCAGATATATGTGAGAATGAGTCGTCATCGACTGCATTATTAAGTGGAAAGCCGTTAATTAGTGAAGAAAACTTAGTGTGAGCGTGTATTTATGTGAAGCTATAGGTTAAGAGGATCATTCTTCAGTGTTTTAATTTTGTAGTTTATTTGTGTAAAGTTATATTTATAGTGTAAAATTAATTGAGTTAGGGCATTCTGTGTTTTATTATTAACCACTAATTGTATATACTTGAATTAAGATGATCAGTGAGGGAAATTTCCATGCCTAAGAGTTGCTGTGTGCCTGGCTGCAAAGCCAATTATAAACAAGGAGAGTACACTCCGGTTTTTCTGTTTAGCACATGATTTAGTAGAGTTAGATTTTCGCAGTTTTATTGAAATTTTTACCAGTGGCCGCATGTTCACTCAGATATATGTGAGAATGAGTCGTCATCGACTGCATTATTAAGTGGAAAGCCGTTAATTAGTGAAGAAAACTTAGTGTGAGCGTGTATTTATGTGAAGCTATAGGTTAAGAGGATCATTCTTCAGTGTTTTAATTTTGTAGTTTATTTGTGTAAAGTTATATTGATAGTGTAAAATTAATTGAGTTAGGGCATTCTGTGTTTTATTATTAACCACTAATTGTATATACTTGAATTAAGATGATCAGTGAGGGAAATTTCCATGCCTAAGAGTTGCTGTGTGCCTGGCTGCAAAGCCAATTATAAACAAGGAGAGTACACTCCGGTTTTTCTGTTTCCTTCTGATGAAGAACGAGTTAAGTTATGGAAGAAGGCCATTCCCAGGGATAATTTAATAGTTAATCACAACACAGTTGTGTGTATCAAGCACTTTCCTGAAAATCGCATCCTGAGAGAAATAAGAGTGTCCCGTCCAGATGGCGAGTTAAATTTTTTTATTATGTCATAAACATTGCTAACATTAGGTAGGCCCTATATTTTTATGTAATCAGACCTACGGCTTATCTGAATTCGGTGTATTTGAACATGCAAGGCATATTTATGAATATCACCGAGCTCGATAGCTGCAGTCGCTTAAGTGCGGCCAGTATCCAGTATTCGGGAGACAGTGGGTTCGAAACCCACTGTCGGCAGCCCTGAAGATGGTTTTCCGTGATTTCTCATTTTCACGCCATGCAAAGGCTGTACCTTAATTAAGGTCACGGCCGCTTGCCATTCCTAGACCTATCCTGTCCCATTGTCGCCGTAAGACCTATCTGTGTCGGTGCGACGAAAAGCAAATAGCAAAATAATAATAATAATAATAATAATAATAATAATAATAATAATAATAATAATAATAATAATAATAATAACAATAATTTATGAGTATCAAAAAGCAGTGTGATTTACGTAAATCTTATCTTCTGACAGATTTAGATCTTATTTATGAATTACCTCCAGAAGTAAGATATCTGCATTTCCTAAATCGAGGGGGCTTAAAGTATCTATCAGACATGTCAACAGAACTTGGAATTGAGGTGTACAAAGTATTTTGTGTGTTAGTGTCAGATACATATAAGATGGTATTTCTAAAATCAGACAATCCTAAGTGTGTCACAAAATCCTTGGCTTTGGAGTCAATGCAGTTGGCAGATTCCCTAGTCATTTGTGACTGCGGGGAAAAATTGGAAGACCTGGCCGGACAGTGTAGGCCTACATATATTTGGGTGAATATATTTTTAAATAACTTTTCCAAAATTCACACCGACTTTTGTATTCAACAAAGTGCTTCAAAGAGAGTAGACCTACTCCATACTGGTGTAACTTCCTGCAAGAGGTCCAGGAAAGCTGCAATGTTCATGGAGTGGAAACAGTGAGGTACAGAAATAATTTATATTTGTAGTAAATAAATAGTAATGGTAATTGGCTGTATGTTTTCTGTCAGTGTGTATGATGCGAATGTTCCAGTTGACCAGAAAATGGATAAAATCGCAAGAACATGTCTCAAAGTGTTAGGCTGTACTCACGCAAACGAACGTATCTATGCGAGAAAAAGAACGTTACGGAGAAGGATATGCATTGTATGTCAGAATTAACAAATATTTGAGGATAGGTTTTGGTTTTATAAGGTGTTAACAGTTCTTTAAGTAATTTAAACGAGTGTGTTATTCAAGCGGAGCGTATGTGTATCGCCTTCAAGTCCCCCCCCAAAGCGTGACGTCATCAGAGGTACAGTACGGCCTGGACATTACGAAAGCAGTGGTCCAGCCCACTCGTCTACCAGCGGACGCCTAAGCCTCACTTTCACTTGCCCAAGTTCAGTCAATCAACTTACACAGCGACTGTTCGTAGATAGCTGGATTTGAACACAGTGCCCCTGGCTATACAACACACGAGGACTGTTCGTCGGTATGACTCCAATGATAGTCCGGTACTTCACACAGTCACATGAAGTGAACAACAATCAGCAACAGCTCAACAGAATCCACCAACAGCAGGACGCTATTCACAGAATTACGTGAACACACAGTACAGTATTTCGTTCCGTCGCCTGCACCTACACACTGGTCTCTCCGACACCACAACAACAGCTCCTGGTTCAGACCTCGGTGGGACACTAGCGACTGCCAACACCTCTGTCGCCCTCAGCCCAGCCACCGAACCCCAACTCACTGAGTGTCACACTGGCTCCACATCGGAGCCCAACTGTCGCTCACTCTAACACTGACTACCACACGGAGTCCAATTCTGATTTCGAGTCCAACACTGACTGACTGCCCGCGGCTGGTCTCCTTTCTTATAGCTCGCGTAATTTGATCCAGAAATTTCACGATGTCACTGGGGGCAGAACATTCCCGTAGAATCTCCAAGGAACTCACAGGTAAGCCGGCCGCCGAGAACAACAGACGGAAAGGCCGGCCCCACCCCACAGTCCGGCTGGGAGATTCCAGGTAGTCTGAGTCACCACCCCCTTCCTGGAAATACCTAAAGGAGCTACCACGGGGCTGACACGTAACAATATTTTACACCATTGCCTAAAGCAGAAACTATATTAAAGAAACCTATTTAGCAATGTAAGGAAAGTGCTAAAGCAAAAAGGTTACTCAAATTCACGCAGGGTTGAACATTTCGATACTATTGCCTCTTTCTTTTAGAGCTGCATGATGTCACTGTACACTCATTTATAGAAATTCAGAACTTTGTAGACTCTGAAACTTCAAGTAATTATTTCATTTATTTCATTTGCAGCTGCGATTCATTATGATCGGCATTCTGACAGTCCTTTCCCTGGTACACTTTTCCAGAATATCATTTGGATGCCAGCCTTTCTCCTTCTCAGCAGCAGATACCTCCATTGCATTAGATGACCCACAAAAATTACACTCTCCACTTTCTTTATGATTTTTTAACCATTCCTGAAATTCTAAATCCCCTGTCTTCTGTATTTTGATATGCAGGCCCCGAAATACTTGGAGAGAATAGTGCAACCTACTACCACCAACCCTGTAAACATCTCTATAGCAATTCCTATACCATAGTTGGATGTATGGCCTCTTGTATGCCATGTCCCACCATATGACACAGCTATATCAATCACATTCTTACCATCAACTGATGGATCTGCCTCTTCATGAACTCGGCAGATCCATTTACGTGCCCTGCTCCATGCCCAAATTACTTCCCTCTGCAAGTTCCTTCAAATGGTTAGAAGAGTATGAAGCACTAATACAGTTCATACCCATTACCACATAATACCATGGATATCTTCTGAACTTCTCAGCCTTATTTTTTTTTTGCTAGGGACTTAACGTCGCACCGACACAGATAGGTCCTATGGCGACGATGGGATAGGAAAGGCCTAGGAGTTGGAAGGAAGCGGCCGTGGCCTTAATTAAGGTACAGCCCCAGCATTTGCCTGGTGTGAAAATGGAAAACCACGGAAAACCATATTCAGGGCTGCCGATAGTGGGATTCGAACCTACTATCTCCCGGATGCAAGCTCACAGCCGCGCGCCTCTACGCGCACGGCCAACTTGCCCGGTAGACTCAGCCTTATTAAGCGACGTGACATTTTAATGCAAAACTTAAAAATCCCTCCCTAAAGAATAACATCAATCTCAATCAAGAATATCGCAAGTGTAGAAACAATGTAACAAATTTAAAAAGGAGCTTAGAAACAAATTTTACACTGAAAAATTTAGAGTTCATAACAAGAACCCAAAGGAAACGTGGAAAATAATAAATGAAATCATACATAACATAAAAACAACAAAAGGCGATAATTGTACATCTCTAGAAATAGATAACAAGATAATTACAGACAGTCAGGAAATATGCGAATCATTAAACTTATATATTTCAAATATTGCTAAAACCCTGGATTCAGCAATCCCTCCCCAGAGCACTGAAACACTTGGGGTTCCTAGTTACTTGAACTCATTTTACCTATATCCAACTGATGAAACAGAAGTAAGATCTATAATATCAAATCTAAAAAACAATAATAGCTGTGGGCAGGATGGTATAACTGCCAACTTTCTAAAATAATTCAAGGATTCTTTAAGCGGGATGCTAACGGAGATCATTAACGAATCCTTGGCATCTGGTACATCACCTAGTTAGCTAAAAGTAGCTAAAGTAGTTCCTGTCTTCAAGGGTGGAGATGGGAGGAATCCTAGTAACTACAGGCCTATCTGCATTCTCTCCATAATCTCCAAAATATTAGAAACTATTGTTAAAAAGAGACTTCTCACTTTCTTAAAAAAATAATTTATTTTACAATGCACAATATGGCTTTCGTGAGAACTCTAACACTGAAATAGCAACCGTAGATCTGATAAATCTGCTACAAGAGTCAATAGATTTTAATAATTTTGCTGGTGGGTTGTTTATATATCTAAAGAGGGCCCTTGATACAGTGGGCCATGAAAGACTGTTAGCTAAATTAGAGAGAGCAGGAGTTCGTGGTGTTGCTTTGAAGTGGTTTGATAATTATCTGTCTGATAGAAAACAGTATGTAGTGCTGAATAACTGTAGGAGCTCAGCAATTAGGATAACCCATGGCGTTCCACAGAGGTTGGTATTAGGGCCGATACTCTTTATAGTCTACATCAACGACATTGCACTTGCCGTTTGAAAGGACGTATCACACTATATGCCGACGACACAAACATGTTCTACACTGGTTGCAATATAGACTCCATTGTTAAAAATATGCAGGAAGACCTTAATACTCTGCGCTTTTGGTTTCAAGCAAATAAATGAACAATTAATGTGCAAAAGACTAATTATATGATAATGACAAAACAAGATCAGAATGAAATCTCACACAGTAAAATATATATGCAGAATACTGAAATAAAACTAGTTAGTACTGTCAAATATCTTGGGTTGGTAATTGATAGGAACTTGAACTGGACAGACCATGTTTAATACATTACTAAAAAGATCACACCAGTTGCAGGAATTTTAAAGAAAGTTATCTTATCTCACAACATCTTCTAATACAGATCTACTACTCTTAATTCATAGTCACCTACAATATTTGAATGTAATCTGGATGCGCTGTAAGAAGTCTGACTTGAATGAGCTAATAGTAGTACAAAATAGAGCTGTTAGAAATATACTTAATTTTCCCTACTTAACGCCAATAAAATACCACACCTTACATAATTCAATACAGCTGTACTCATGTATAAAATAAAACATAAATTTATACTCCATAACACCACATATATTCTAAATTCTGACAATCATCCATATAGTACTAGGCACGCAAATGACTTTGCCTTATACAATGTCCGTTCTTATAAAGATGGTATAAACAGCCTGAAGTTCTCTGCAATCCAATTATTTAATAACATCCCTGTGGAGGTAAAAGCAGCACCAACATTGGCAAAATTCAAACAAAGAGTCAAGCATTATTTTTGGTAAAGGTACAGTGCTGTTTAAATCAAAATATCAGTTATCATTTAAGTCATTCTCCCAAACAATCTTGCAAACTGTCCGGAACTATTCTTGTACCTCTGCGAATTTTATGTTATATAAATATATATACTCTGTAATATGTTCTTGTACCTCTGCAACTCTGTGTTATGTATATGTTCTGTAAATACCCTGTAATCAATTCTTATACGTCTGCAACGTTTATGTTATGTAATCGTAAATAATCTGAAATCTATTCTTGTACTTCCGCAACTCTTATGTCATGTAAATGAAAATACTCTGTAAACTATTCTTGTACCTTTGCAACTTTCAAGTTATGTAAATGTAAATACAGTCAGAAATAATTCTCTGTAATCCTCATATTGATGATGTACATATTTTATATATTGTATGTGTTTATATGCTCAACCCTTTACTAATAATCTTATATACACAAACTATATTTTGATATGTAAGTGCCCGCCAGTATGCAATGTCCTGTACAATTCCTATGTATGAGCCTGCAGGCTCGTTGGAATTAATTGAAATGAATGAATGAATGAATACTTCTCTAGTGTCCTGCCTTTTCTTTATGTCTAAAAATGACTACCCTTCTTCTGTGATCGAGATTATGAGCTACTTTTCACTCTAGGGTTACGTGAACGAATCGCATCCACGAAATATCACTGTAATTTTTGTGCCAAGTGGAAGTTAGTAATTGCTTTTACTGAAAAAAGTGTAAAATCTGCGGTAAATTAAGAAATAGTGCGAAATATTTTACTTCTAGAGAATAATATGGAAACTTTACTACCTTACAACTATTTTTTCTGCTACATCGCAGCGCTTCCGTATGTGTTTTGTTCGTCTAACACTTTCTTGTGTGATGTCTTTGCTCACTGAAGTTGTTTGAATAAATTAGGTGTCGTTTTCTTCATGTTCCTCATTCGTTTTGTGCCCTAACTCATTCATTAAGGGATATATTTATTGGTTCAGGGTCAACAAGAAAGGTAATATATTTAGTGGTCCAGTCAGTGGCGGCTGGTGGTATCTGACGCTGGGTGTTGCACCAAAAAAATTCAATGTCGAGTTTTATATGAGAAGCGTACAGAAAGAACAAGAAACTCTATTATCGATTAGTAATGAACTACATTCGTACTAAAACTGAAATATATCTGGCAATTAAAACACAGGAAATAAGAGGCTAATTATAAAATATAACTACAGTACAGTTATCCTTGCCCCACTTGAATTGAAAATTAGCCCTCCTGTTTTTCATTGAAGCGAAATGTTGGTAGTATTGTGGATGGTTGGTATGGGTGGAAAAGAAATTACCGAGAGAGTTGGTCGTGCGTAGGGTCGCGTTGCTCTGAGCTTGAATTCGGGAGATACTGGGTTTGAACCCCACTGTCGGCAGCCTTGAAGATGGTTTTTTGTGGTGTCTCATTTTCACACCATTCAAAAGCTGAGACTGTACCATAATTAAGGCAACGATCATTTCCTTCCCACTCCTACCCTTTTCATATCCCATCGCCGCCGTAAGACCTATCTGCGTCGGTGCGACGTAAAGCAAAAAAATGTAAATAAACAAAATGGAAAATAAATTACCTTTGTGAGAGGAGAGAAAGCTGGCTTGAAGTAGTCTCCGCAGAATGGCGCAATCTAACGGGGACATTTGGAATTGTTTCCCGATAGGGTACTTGCTAGTCTCGAGTAACTCACTGAGACCTATGCTGGCGGGCTCGTCCCTGCTGAGGTACATTAATATTAAAGTTTCACTGAAGTACTGTATAGGCTTATTGTTGGTAATATATAAGGCCTTTCATGGAGCCTTCTGAGATTTCGGGGTCTGTAGAATATAATATACACGGTATCCCCTGCTTGTCGTAAGAGGCGGCTAAAAGAGGTCCCTGGGGCTTTCAGCTTGGGAGCGTGGAATCGCGACCACAATGTTCGTAGCTGAGTCCTGGCATTGCTTTCACTTAGTTGTGCCAGAGTCCACACTTTCATCAGTCCTGTCCAACCTCTCTTGATCAACTCTTGTTCATGTCCGACCCCGGCAGTATTACATTGCGATGCTACGAACTCTTTCATTTTCACGCCCTTTGTGACCCTTGTCTTTCTTTGGCCGATTTCTTCATTTGTTGAAGTGTCGGACTTCTTCCTGTGATCAGTTTGTTAAGCGTTGATGGTTGGCCAGTTGTATTTTATCTTAAAACAATAATCACCACCACCTTGTCACTGTCATTGAGATATAAACAGAAATAGATATTGTACCGGGCGGTACACCCCTACGCCGCAGTTTTAAATCTTGCGCCAATAAATCCTCCTCTACTGGAGAAACTCTGAACTTTAAAAAATGGATCAACTCATAAGTTTCTCAGAAGATGTCACTACCGTAAATTTTGTGATTACGAAGTTGTCAATACTGTGTGGATTTCAACTTGTTTTGTTTTCCAGTGATCAAGAAGTGTGGACATTCTCTTATAGATGTCTCTACTAAAAATACTATGATCATGCACCCTGGTGCGAAGTGAAGGAACTTTTTTGAAGAAATTTTGTATTCATAAGTTTTCTCTTTACTAAATTTCGTTCATTCATTGGTGGGTTGGCAATATCAATCTTTTCCTTCCGCCAGTTTTGAATTGAGCCAATCCAGAATTTCTGTAATTAATTTTTGACTAATCATGTCTTTCTTCTTCGATTTTGAGTGTACTGTCTACACTGACCAATAAAATTGAGTGGGTGTGGCTGTTTTATTCATGAAAGGTCTCGAATTTTCCCCGAGGGTATAAAAACTGCTGATTTTCTTGTCTCTCGGCCACTTCATCTACTTCTAACCTAGTGTATGGACATGTATCAGGAGGCGGGAAGCGCCTCTTTCATCAGGCAGCAGCTCTTCAATAAGGTAATGTCCATTTAACATCTTTATTTCTTGCTAGCTCAGCAGTTTAACCCTCGGGAAAGGTCCGAATCCCTTTACAATGTAAACTATCTTTCCGACATGTAATTGTTTTGCCGTTTGATGTAAAAACTTCATTAAATCTGTAACTGCAATTCGGGGATAGAAAGTGCTTTACCCTCTTGAGCTCCCCTTAAATTGGTTTGAGGTGACTACGTTTTGTAACTGGTTTTCTTATTTTCTGTAATGTCTTAAAAAATTTTCTTATACGAGTCACCTTCATAGTTTGGGAATAGCCCCTGTTTCATCGGCCTAGTGCCTCTTAGGTTTTAAGAAGTTTCATGTAGGAGTGCAAGTTCACGCCTCCATTTATTTTGCATTTTGGGCCATTTACTTAACCTATCATTTTTCTACTGAGGCCCAGTAGGCTGGGTACAAGATACCCCCGTTTCATTTTGTGTAAGTTGTGCCTTGATGGCAATTTAGTGTAAAGCCTGGTATTGCCTTTAATAGGCTTGGAAAACTGAGAGCGGGTCAGCTCTTTTAAGCATTTGGATATGTGCCAGTAGGAGCCCTGACATTGCTAGGTGGGAGCAAGTGCTCCATGTTATTAGGGGTTTTGTGCCCTTTGGTAAATATGTGGTTGTGAGCTGAGAGCTCAGAAATTGTAAAAAGTAGGGCTTGAAGCCCAGATTGTTAATTTGTCTCTAAATCTTGGCTTTCCTGGTCTTGTACTTGATTGTCGGTTATTTGTTGACTTGTTGTTATTTGTTAAATTTTGCAATTATATGTGAAAATTGTTAAGTTTTGCTATTTTCGAAAATATAACCTTTAATACAATTTTAATTCACATCTCGGCCTTGTAGGTAGACCCATTGACCCCGGCACCTTCTTTTACCTCTGCTAATCCACCAAACCACGGTAACACAGATAATTACGAGGTTTGTTTTGAAACGGAGATTAACTAAAGACATAATTTCTAGGGATATAACTAGCTATTCACATAAAAACTGTGTATTATTACAATTTTATTATTTACTGAGAACTGATATCTAACCGAATATTCCTTTTACTTTAATAATAAAGTTACACTGAATTTTAAACATATCGTTTGCTGTCATGAAATGAATAAATATTCTTTACATACAGAGAGTTTTCCAAGGATTCTGACTGAAGACACAAAACTAACAGAACAGTTCTGAGTAAAATTATTTTATGGCATATTTCTATGCAGCTAAAGTTCAGCATTATGTTTCTGACAAAGTAATATTTACAGTGCCGGTAGTATTAAATTTATTGTGTAGGCGTACTTTGTATTTCTGAAGAAAAAACTTCAAATTTTAAAATACAGTATACTTCCAGTTATTTTCAACAATCCTATTTCATCATTTATAAAATGCGTACTACAGTGAACGTATATATGTCAGTATTTTGCTAACTTATGACCTTGCGAGTCCCATTGCGCGCGCAACCGCTGGCCTCTATCGGGTGCTGGAGTAAGATACTGTTCCCGGTCGGAGCGGAGTCGGCTATGTTCAGCTTTGCGTGACGTCAGGCGTGGTGCTAGATGGCGGTGAATCTTAGGCCTCCCGACACAGATAGGTCTTATGACGACGATGTTACTAGTTTAACATAGGATGGAGCGAATACCAATATTTCTTCAAGTCGCTGTAAGAGTGCAGTCATAGACGCAAATCTTCGTGGTCAGTGTAGGTGTTGCTTTGTGTTATTGATGCACGTATGTGTGCGAAAAGCTGAGTTATTTTTTACAAGGGGTAAACGTGCCTGTTCAATTCTATTTGCACAAGTGATATTTTGTATAGAACTTTGAAATGAATTAATAATGTTCTGCTTAGCTTATAGATTTGTTCAAAGTTCGGTTAGAGTGTATTCGTTCTCTTCCGTTTGCGCAAGTTATATTTATTTTGTAGAACTGAGACTTTAGATTTTTCGAAATATTCAATTGTTGCGTACAATTTTGCAAATCTCAGCAAGATGGTTCGCAGCCAGAAGAGATACGATTACATAAAATACCGTCCAGAAAGGAATTGAGAGAAACGTGGCTGTCGGTGGATACCCTCAGAATATTTTCGCGTCTGTAGCCTTCATTTTCGCAATACGGACTATAAGGAGAACACAAAATTAAATATTTTAAAGCAAGGAGTCATACCATGTATTTTCCCTCAATATCCGATACAATTCTGGAAGGTTAACCTCGTAATGAAAGTGCTACCGGGGCAGCAAACAACAACGAGAGCATTGATTTGCATTTTTCGCATTATACTATTAATAATAATAATAATAATAATAATAGCTTCAAATGGACATGTGAGTCTACGACTCTTACTTTGTAAGCAAAGAAGCAAACTTAATTAAGACTTGTACATCCTCCCCGAGGTGGTAATAATGATGAAAACCAGGCGACTAGTCAATGGCATGAAGGCTATGTCAGTAAACTTCAAAATAAAATTTAAATTGAATTCAAGTGGATTCGTCCATCGAATGGGGACATAAAGCCTTGAGAAGACCCCTTGGTGTTATTTGACAGGAGTAGGGTATATGCCGGTACTGGGTTTCACCCTCTCCATTCCTACTATTTGACCGGATGCGCTTGTGAACGGTTGGCTGTTGAGAGAGCTCCTGCATTATTGTAGTGATAAAATAGTTAAATCCTATTGAAATTGTTTAAATTCTTATCAAAATTCTGTTGTTGTAATTAGGATAGGCTCAATTTAGTATCGAAATTGTTCCATTTAGAGGAATTTATACATTGGTGTTTAGTACTTGTTGGTATAAATTGGGAGTAGTGATATTTATTTGAATTTTATAACAAGTAATTCAGTTGGTAATCAGTAGATTGCGTTTTCTAGGTTAAGTAGGCTACCTAGGTGTAGCGTGTTTCGAAGTTAGGTTTAGGAAATACATTAGGTAGAGACAATAGGTAGAGACTCTACTGTATTTGATAATACTTACAAAAGCAGATTATCATAAGGAGTTGTAACTCATTGTAACTTCCGCGCAACGTTTCCGATATTTCGTATAGATATCAGTTCAAACTATCACGAAGGTAATAATTTATTAAATTAAATAACACGATACGCCTGTAAACTTCAATTTAAAAAGAATTTAAATAGAATACACGGTAATTTCACTGGATAATTACGGTACTTAACAGATTTTTGGATTGTTGACGATTGTTGCTACATCAACATGGTAGTTGTGTAAATAAATACAAAATCAGCTGATTACGTTATTCCGATAATTCGTAGTCTTAGTTCCCTGCATACTTTGTACTTCCCACCTTCGTTTATTCATCGAGTAAAAGTCAATAATCAAATTCCTATATCCCAAAATATTACAGTTCAAGCCCCGGCGTGATTTTCACAGAAATTATTGTAGACAACCTCTTATATTTCAGCATTTAAGGACACTTTTATTCTCCGTCCCGCGTAGTAGGGAAAATAATAGTAATTCACCAGCAGTAAAAGTTCATATAACCACATTTCAGCTGAAAATTGTAGTGTAGATACAGTATATTTAGATAGTACCGTATCTTGTCTGCTATATTCGTGTGTATCTGTTAGGGCGTAGTACTAACAATAATCTATCTAAGCATTTAGCTTTGTTGGTAATCTTTGAGTACAGTAGTTCTTGCAAATTTCAAACTTGCTATTTTCATTTCTGTTTGTGCTTAGTAGTGACATGCGGTACCGGTATTGTAATTAGGATACTGAACGTAGTTTAAAAAATTTGTAGTGTGCTGTAGAGTAGTGTACTAGTAATATCCTATTAGAATCTAGCGTGCTTATTTTATTATTGTAAAATTGTTGTATTTTATTATTGTAAAATATATGTGTAGTACCGGGGTAGTAGAGGTATCCGTAGAAACTGTTATCAAAATTCTGTTGTTGTAATTAGGATAGGCTCAATTTCAGTATAGAAATTGTGCAGTTCTTGTGTATTCCTTTCGGTATTCAGTAATTAACAGCAGTTTTCATCCTATTACGGGTTGTAGGATAAAAATAGAGTACGACTAAGTAGTATTGTAGTGTAGTCGTATATTAATTACCTTATTGTCGTGTGATCTTTAAGTAATATTCCAGACAACATAGCAGTCCGTTCATTTATTTTTTGCAAATAAATTATTTTATTTTATTTTATTTTATTTTATTTTATTTTATTTTATTTTATTTTACACCAAATGAATGGAGAGTTGCTATAGTAGCCCCTGTGTATAAAGGAAAGGGTGATAGACATAAAGCTGAAGATTACAGGCCAGTAAGTTTGACATGCATTGTATGTAAGCTTTGGGAAGGCATTCTTTCTGATTATATTAGACATGTTCGCGAAAATAACTGGTTCGATAGGAGGCAGTTCGGTTTTAGGAAAGGTTATTCCACTGAAGCTCAACTTGTAGGATTCCAGCAAGATGTAGCAGATATCTTGGATTCAAGAGGTCAAATGGACTGTATCGCGATTGATCTGTCTAAAGCATTTGATAGGGTGGATCATAGGAGACTACTGGCAAAAATGAGTGCTATTAGACTAGACAAAAGAGTGACTGAATGGATTGCTATATTTCTAGAAAATAGATCTCAGAGAATTAGAGTAGGCGAAGCTTTATCTGATCCTGTAATAACTAAGAGGGAAATTCCTCTATGCAGTATTAAGGAACCTTTATTTGTTCTTACATATACAAATGATATGAGTAAAGAAGTGGAATCAGGTGTAAGGCTTTTTGCGGATGATGTTATTCTGTATAGAGTAATGGATAAGTTACAAGATTGTGAGCAACTGTAACGTGACATCGATAATGTTGTGAGATGGACAGCAGGCAATCGTATGTTGATAAACGGGGTTAAAAGTCAGGTTGTGAGTTTCACAAATAGGAATAGTCCTCTCAGTTTTAATTACTGCGTTGATGGGGTGAAAGTTCCTTTTGGAGATCATAGTAAGTATCTAGGTGTTAATATAAGGAAAGATCTTCATTGGAGTAATCACATACATATCTCTGCACATGGTTATGAGGGTGTTTAGGGGCTGTAGTAAGGATGTAAAGGAGAGGGCATATAAATCTCTGGTAAGACCCCAACTAGAGTATGGTTCCAGTGTATGGGACCCTCGCCAGTATTACCTGATTCAGGAACTGGAAAAAATCCAAAGTAAAGCAGGTCGATTTGTTCTGGGTGATTTCCGACAAAAGAGTAACGTTACAAAAATGTTGCAAAGTTTGAGCTGGGAAGAAGAAATGGGAAGAATTGGAATAAAGAAAGAAAGAAGAGGAGCTGCTCGACTAAGTGGTGTGTTCCGAGCTGTCAGCGGAGAGGTGGGGTGGAATGACATTAGTAGACGGATAAGTTTGAGTGGCTTTTATAAAAGTAGGAAAGATCACAATATGAAGATAAAATGGGAATTCAAGTGGACAAACTGGGGCAAATATTAATTTATAGGAAGGGGTGTTAGGGATTGGAATAACTTACCAAGGGAGATGTTCAATAAATTTCCAATTTCTTTGAAATCGTTTAAGAAAAGGCTAGGAAAACAACAGATAGGGAATCTGCCACCTGGGTGACTGTCCTAAATGCAGATCAGTATTGATTGATTGATTTGATATCAAGTTATTAATTTTTTCTCAGTAATTCTTCTGAGGTGGCTACCGTTAGAAATGGCATCCTGTCGTAAAAACTCACTACGAAGTTTAGTCTCACTTCATATCCTACCCCGTAGAGAAACGGGACAAGGACATACAATCCTTAATGATAGCAGTTCCACTTACCACGGAGGACAAATGAACAATCTTCGATGTCACATATTTTCAAAGGCAGGCATTTATACACGTGGAGGCACATGCTTCCCCTAGTGCACCGTCACTGTATTGTCCTACATAAGAGGTTTACAATGTGTCTCAAGGGCGCACTAGCCGTCAGCGTCTTGGAAAGATGTAGCAATCCAACTGATGAGCCCACTGCTACATTGGGGTGAAACGCTGATAATTTCACGATTGAGAAAGCCTAAAGAACTTAAATTTTTTTAACATCTGCAATCGATGAAATTAAATTTTGATTTCCTTTTAGGAACCTTATTATTGATATTTTCGAAAGTTGGTGACGGACAAAATCACTACTATTAAAAATCCGCTGATGTAAGAAATCTATAAGCCGTTTATTTGATTGATCAGATAAATAAGTTTGGGAAGAGTAAACAAAAATGGTCAGAGTTGAGTTTTCGGTATTGCTTGGCAGAGAGACCAGTGTCTCCTAAAGAATACGACCATCCAAAACATTCAGAATTATTGTTAGCCCCTTCGCGCAGCACATTAGAGAGGTATATAGGAAATGTGGAATGTGATATCTCCGCATACTGAAGCTGAAATCCTACAACCGATGGAGAAATCTGTGTCTGTTTTGGATGATGAAATGGTTCTTAGAGAAAGAATACAATTTGCTTTACGTCGCATCTACTACGGGGTAGAAAAATACTAAAGGTGTGGGAAGTAAGCGGCCGTGGCCTTAATGAAGGCAGAGGCCCTGCATTTCCCTGGTGTAAAAATGGAAAACCACGGAAAGCCATCATCAGGGCTGCCGACAGCCGGGTTCGAACGCACCATCTCCCAAATGCAAGCTCACAGCTGCGCGACTCTAACCGAAGGGCCGACTCACTCGGAAGAGACAGACTAAATTATGACAGACCTAGTGTTGAATGTTATGTAGTGGTTCCTACAAAGGGGGGGATATGATCAGTGTATAGGAATATGTCCCACATGAATGTACCTACTCTATTTTGTCGTGAGTGGTCTCTCAGAAAGTACACTATCACTGCTGCGTGCTTTCCAGTGTGGAATTTATAAGGCTCCGAGCTCTACACCTTACTTAAGAAGGTGATTAAAGCCGTGAAGGATAATGGATTCTTTGCGATAACAGTTGTGACGGACAATCGCAAAACAAACGTCTTCTTGTTTAGACATTTTGGAAATGGTGATATGAAAAGTAGCGTGTCGAATCCCTTTGATAATAAACGTCAACTTTTTTTTTTAGTTCAGACTATTTTCTTTTGATTAAGAATATAAAGTTTCAGTATTTAGATAGAGAGATGACCGACTGAGACGAAATAATCTCAACAACGTATCTGTAGAAAATATATAAGATGCAAAGAAACTTGACAGTGAAGCCAGTGCGCTAATTAACAGAAAACTCACTGAACTAAGTTCGTTCGAGAAACTTAATGTTTTACTCGCCGTGCAAGTTTTCTTTCCTCCTTTGAGGATCACAGTTTAATTCATAACCGTTTCGTGACAGCTGTCGAATTTTCAAAAGCGGGCCCAACTATTTATTTAATGAAGATAATGTAAAAATTCTTCGCTTAACATCATGCAAGTGACAGGTCTCAAGGCATGCGGCAAAAGAAATCCAGTGAGTAAAGAGTTTTATTCTGCAGCCGTTGAGAGACCAGCATGGTTACAACAAGATTTCGTTCATTGCATCGAAAACCTTCAGTGTGAATCAAAACGGGCTAAGATGAAAGGATTTACAGAGGAGTCAGCTGAAGCGCTCCTTTTGACAGTCATCTCTATCGTCCACTGTACAGCTCACCTCTTAAAGAATGGACTTATCTACGTCCTCGAAGAAATTTTCTTTTTGCTGATCTCGTCGGAGCCCTTTCCAGCTTAGTAAGAATGGGTAGTGGGGGGTGGGGGAAGCAATTACATTAGTGATGCAAAAACTGCAGCATTTGCTATCAAACAGACAGTGAAGTCGGGACTCATGCTTCATTCGAACTCTGCCAATGTAAGTGATTATACTGAATTTTGCAGCGAAATCTTGCCAACGAAAGTGCGAATACGTACACAGAGAGTCAAAGTGGCGAAATTGTTCTCCAAAATCTCGTCTTGATTCTTTTGGATAACCTCAAGTTTACAAATAATAATTTGCCAGTGAATCAAGGGGGTACTTGGTTCGTGCTCTTGAAGAGATGATGGAGAGAAACATTTGCGTCAGCAACATCTCACTGCCTAGAGCTGCGACAACACTAATGGGACTGATTATGCACTAAGAGAGTGGAGGACGTCGATACCCAAATCCTTGTTTCGTTACTCTTATTAAGCATCTGGAGGAGTTTGTTGCAGCTGCTGTGCCCTACTGTTGAAAGTCCTCCAAAATTTACGAGCGTAATAGGAGGAATTGCTGTCCGACTCGTTGGCTGAATGGTCAGCGTACTGGCCTTCGGTTCAGAGGGTCCCGGGTTCGATTCCCGGCCGGGTCGGGGATTTTAATCGCTTCTGATTAATTCTTCTGGCTCGGGGACTGGGTGTATATGTCCGTCCCAACACTCTCCTCATCATATTCAGACAACACACTACACTACCAACCATCACAGAAAAACGCAATAGTGCTTACATCCCTCCATAGAGGGTTGGCGTCAGGAAGGGCATCCGGCCGTAAAAACAGGGCCAAATCCACATGTGCGACGCAGTTCGCACCCGCGACCCCACAGGTGTGGGAAAAGCGGCAGGAAAAGAAGAAGAAGAAGAATAGGAGGAATTGCTACTTTTTTCCTTTCAGAATGTGTTCTGTCACAGTGTGACGTCAGAGAACATTAGTAAACAGTTAGTGATAGTGTATCATCCTACTACTACTACTACTAAAA
Organism: Anabrus simplex; assembly: GCF_040414725.1. Taxonomy (NCBI): domain Eukaryota; kingdom Metazoa; phylum Arthropoda; class Insecta; order Orthoptera; family Tettigoniidae; genus Anabrus; species Anabrus simplex. Next base: position 120,813,855 of record NC_090269.1, read on the forward strand.
TCTTTTCATTCCTCCCCTGAAGAGGGAGGAGGGCCTCTTAGACCGTGAGACCGTGACGCCGTCTCTCAGGCCGGGAGATTTGTTGCGGTGAAGGGGATACTCGGAGAAGGTGACGGGGTTGGCCGTGGCCTATATTAGGAACTGTCCTGGCATTCGCCTTAGTGCAGGAGAATGGAAAAGCATAGAAAACCATTCTCAGGACAACCGACGGTTGGGGCCAGCCCTGTCCCGTCTCCCGAATACAGAGGCGTAGGGCCACGGTAGAGCCGTGGCCACCTCTCCTTTGCTCGGTTGGCCGGTCAGAGTGCAGAGCTGTTGGACCACGCACCATCCGTGGTCACGTATGGGCCGAGACCCACTCTGCATCTACCGACCTCATCCTACCCAAGTTCGTAAGACTTCTATTAACTGATACTGCGTTGGCGAAAACAGAAGTCAGCCGCCCGGTGTATCGCTCCAAGCCTTCGTTTAGGAAACTCATTAGTGTGAGAAGAAGAGATCAACTGCCACTTAAACAAGGTAATATTACTGATGTAGTTTACGAACTTCAGTGAACATATGACTATACTGCGTAGCGTTTTGTAGGCTGTCGTCAAAATTATGCGTTAAGAACATTGCGCGTCTGTGCCCGCCATCTAGCGGAGAATTTTTGACTCAGCCTATTCGTAAAAAGCCTCGCATAGATCAGACAGTATAGAGTATCGAGACGGTTGTGCTTTCTTTACGCTGACCTATATAATGAAGTGACATGCTTTATCGTGAGAAGCAATTCATTGGTATTCCGCAGTTATTAGTACCAATCAAGGCAATAAATTGTTCGAATTTTTAAATTAAAAATAGCAATGAGATAATTAAATTGTTCATAATCTGCACTATCATCGACACACATAACCCATCACTTTTACCTCCAATACCCTTTCCTTTAAAGTCCTTGGCCCTATGGATTACTGTCTTAGCCACTCTATGAACGTAATTTTCGCTATCTTTATCATCAGATTTGGGATTGCACAATAAGTAGGTGACCCTAATTCATGATTTGTAACTAGGTTTAATTGAAAATAAGATAACCAGTATCATGATGAAGCAATCGTCCTCTAGTCAGTAGATTTGGATATTTTCTTCGAACTGTTGGCTCAATGATGAACAGAAAGTCACCGTATATTACATCAACAGCCACTTGCTACTTCTGGGAAAAAAAGTAGCAGCACTCCTTGAGAATCTCTAAGTGCTATCGGTATAAACTTTTAAGCTGAGGGCGTAATCTTGTGGTTTGGGTTCGATTTCCGGCCGGGACGAGGATTTGAACTGCGTATGGTTAATTTCTCTGGCTCGGGGACAGAGTATTAATGGGCGTTCTCTTCATCTACGCACAGCACTAAGAATCATCACAAAAATACGCAATAGTGAATACATCCCACCATATAAAGTTGGCGTTAGGAAGGGCATCCTGCCATAAACAGTGGACAATTCCACAGTCATCATTTCTACTTCTCTTCCGGTTTCCTTTCATTGCATGTTTTCTCGTACTTGACCGCATTTGCTCAACTCTTGCTCGCTTCGGGCACCAATGATATTATGTTTTTTTGCTTTCTGCCTTTAATTTGCGAAATCCTTTCCTAAGGCAATTTCGGAAGGGTCTAGTCAACACTACCCGCACACATTTTGCCGTTGACATATTTTCTGGGACGTCAAAATATGACACAATTCCTTGTGGTTTCAAGAGTCGAAACGATCTGTAGTCACGTGCAATGGGCTCACTTGATGAGCTCAAGATCGTCCAGCAATACTTGATGAATTGAATGAAGTCAGTCGAGGCTCTTGGATCATTTTTGGAGGAACTTAATACCCTGCAATTCGATGCCAGAATGCATCCAAATCATGTTCGATAGTGATGAGATCGGGGAAAAGTGCTGCTCAACACTAAAAGGTCCATTGATGTAGACGGCCGTAAACAAACGTAATTAGAAACAGGAACCCTTCATCCACTGGAACTCTGAAGGACCTGATATGCTGTTGAAATATGACATCTCTAGGTATGACCTCATGCAAAATTGCGATGCAACACATGAAGGAGTAGGCATGAGCCTAACGTGGCACCTAATCTTCAACAGTATATAAACATACCGGAAATCCTTAAGAAGCCTTAAACTGTACCCGTCCGTTTTTATCAACTCCAAGGTTGATGTTCTCTCCACAACTATAATCGGTATGTTTTGGTCAATGAGATATATCTTCGAGGCCTGCAGACAATACATTCTTATTTGACTCAAGCTCTCGGCATACAGATAATCTGTGGTCAATTGACGATCTTTTATCAGAATTTTCTTCTTGGACCTCAACTGCTGTAAAATGGGCTGATATTCCCTGGCTCATTCAAGCCTGGAAATCACATTTTCTTGGATGTCAAGGCGTGATACAATTTCATGTGATTCGGCGCCCGACTTCGTGACTAAATGATTAGCGTCCTGGGCTTTGATCCAGGGGTCCCGGGTTCGATTCTCAGCCGGGAAGGGGATTTTAAGCCTGATTGATTTATTCCGATCGCTCGGTGGCCATCTTCGTGGCACTTGTCTTTCTTTGGCTGATACCGTCATTTTTCGAAGTGTCGGATCACTTCAATTTTCCCCCTCTGATTAGTGTTAATAGAGGATGGTTGCCTGGTTGTACCACCACTACTATCGTGGAACTTCGCGAGGCGGGATGGGCATATCGACGGATTACTGCTCACATTGGTCAGGATGCATCCATAGGCTGGCGATGTTATCAACGGTGGTCATTTGAACAGGTCCAGACCCGTAGACAAGGTTGACGGCCGCGAAGTACAGACGCACGTCAAGATCGGTGTATGTTTAAGCTATCACACTGGCAGACCGCAGTGCATCCGCAGCTGAGATCCGATCGAATGTACCACACGTACAACTGGATTATGAACACGTGTGTCTTTGGCCTGGCTTCCTCTTCTGTCACACCACCATCGTGCATGTCTCCTGTAGTATGGAGCAAGGATAGCATGTAGAATGGAATGGCAATCTGTTGAGCTCAGCGATGAGATTAGGTTCGTCTTCATGCAGGTGATGGTCGTTTTCGTCTGCGATGTCCACCTGATGAACACCATCTTTCAGAATGTATTCACCTCCGACACGCAGGTCCACCTTCTGACATCATGGATGAGGAGCGATAAACCACGGTTCTCGTTCACCATTGTTGTTTGCGGAGGTTCGGTTAAACAGTTGTTGCTACATCCAGGACATTGTTCGATCCGTCTTGCTGCAATTCCTGCAACAGGAAGGTGATGTACTGTTTCAGCAGGGTAATGTTCGTCCGCATACTGCTGCTACTATGTAACATGCTCTACATGATGTTCGACAACTCTCCTGGCCAGCATAATCCCCAGACCTTTTTCCCATTGAACACATTTAGATATTTGGAATATGATGGGACGACACAGTCCGTACGGCCAGCTTCTAAGCTTGCATAGTTGTGACAACAGGCGCAAGAGGCTTGGAACCTTATACCGCTGATGATATTCGTCACCTGTACAATCGTCTGCATGTGAGAATGAGAGCCTGTGTGGCTGCCCGAAAAGGGTAAACCGTGTATTGTTGTGGTGATAAGCACCTTCAGTACTTGACATCTATTGCTTGATTTGTCTGTTGTTGATGTAATGCCATCGTTAGCAAACTATATTACCTCAAGGTTGAATCGTGAGTACAGTGGCATACACATTATGGTATTGCTATAATTTTCCACCAGTGTAACTCTTTAAAAGTTCACAGTTTAAACCACGCCATTACAAGAACAAGCACACTGAACGGTCCGTCCCCATCCGGTCCACTGCTTGTCTTGATTGCAGCACCGTAATACAGCCTGTCAAACACCATGTGTTCATACAATTTTAGTGGTGCACCAGCAGTATAATTGACCAGTGTATTGCACTTCACTATTATCCTTTTTTTGCTTGTAAGTGTATAACAGAAGTGATTTTGTGTGGCTATTACAGCCGGATACGGCCCTTGTAAGACAGACCCCTTGATGAGGGTGGCCGGCGTCTGCTGTGTATGGGAAACTGCATTTTACTATGGTAGATGATAGTACTGATGGCGATATCATGTATGGTGTGTGAGTTACAGGATTGTTTGGAACAGCGCAAACAGAAGTTCCCGAACTCCGAGCCAAGAGAATTAACTGTTCACAATTGAAGTCCTACGTCTCAACTGTGAATCCAACTCTGGTGTGCGAGGTTCGAGACACTGATCACTCGGTCATGGAGCAACAGAGACTAAGTAATGTAATCGTTACATAAGTGAACATCAATAGGAGGTATATGTGAAACAAATTATGAAATAAATCGACGCTCCGAATTATTTTATACCCTAGTCTACGGGGCCCGGACACCCCTGATATTTTTGGTGGAATTTTTATTCGTAAAAAGCCTCGCATAGATCAGACAGTATAGAGTATCGAGACGGTTGTGCTTTCTTTACGCTGACCTATATAATGAAGTGCCATGCTTTATCGTGACAAGCAATTCATTGGTATTCCGCAGTTATTAGTACCAATCAAGGCAATAAATTGTTCGAATTTTTAAATTAAAAATAGCAATGAGATAATTAAATTGTTCATAATCTGCACTATCTTATTTTTATTTTAAAAATTCCGGTGAAGGTAAACTAGCCTAGTGCATCTCAGCATTCTTTAGTTTGCCAAGAATCGAACCCACAATAATGAACTCAATAGATGAGTTTTCAATAAAATGAACTGTGCGTCCAGTTGGGCAAATGTAGCATCGATTAAGACATTTTTCTACAAATCAAGTGCCTGTGTACTGTTAAGCTGTTTTTCTTCAGGTAATTCCGTACAAATATTTTATTTTAAAGAACCTATCATACCTCCCCTTGACAGCATAATGTCATGTAAGCTATTACCCACGCTCACTTCAATAACAGAAGCCATCTAATGAACTTACGTCTATTTAAATCGAAAACTTAAATCTTCAGCTATTCTTTTACTCAGGATGATATATTTTACCAGGCCATAAAAAGTTTCCGAAGTCTAAGGGTAGGCAGAATTCTACCTGATTAGTCTAATTTTAGTTCCTGACTTTGCTATGAATATAAAAGTAGTCTGAGGGACTGAGAAGGGGTGCACTTAGCCTCAAACAACGCTATAAATAATGACGTATGATTTCCGGAGAGTCCTGGTACAGGTCTGGCTAACTGGTGCCTGTAGACGAGTTGTGCGTCCGTGGAGATGGGGCGCTACATATAATGAATTCTTATGTTGATGACACACACACATACACAGTCCCCGAGCCAAGGGAATTAATCAATAAGGGTTAAAATCCTCTACACTCCCGTGAATCAAAGCCAGATCCCCTTGGACCTAAGGCCAACACGCTAAAACAGGGCCTCTCAGAGTGCATACACCGGTGCATTGCGCGACGCAAGGTACATAAGACGACTTCGTTAGGTTGACCAGAGTGCAGACTCCCACTCCTCGAGCTTGAGCAATAGCGCTGTCCCTCTCTTTCCCTACGCCTGTCTCGCCCTTCCCCACTTGCTCTGCAGCACTCCTTCATCCGATCACAAAGTTGAGCCAACCTTAGCCGAGCTTAGCCGAGTTGCCCCAAGACGAAACGCTGGTCCGAGCCGAGCCGAGTTGTACCGATGCACGGTGCACAGAACCCCTGCGCCTCGGTTTGCAGGCGTGAGATTTCGGGCGTTTGAGAGGCGCTGCGCTAAACATTTAGTCATGAGGGGAGCTGGTCTCGTCATTGAGGAGTGGTTTAAAATCTCGCTGTCAGCCATTGTAGAAGTGGTTTTTCCGGGTTCCCGTGACTCCAGTTTCGTGCAAATTACTGGGTTGTACACTTCCTGGCACAAAAACTGAGTGGAAGAGTCAGAATCAAACTATGTATACCGATACCGATAGCTTTATACATTTTTTTTAAATTTGCGAGGTGAAAATTACGGATGAGAAACGTTTTACAGTGCACCAACACAGCAATATTGCTAAACACAAAAGTTTGTGAAACTACACAGCAATTCATTTCCAATCCATCTCAGTTTTCTAAGCATCTTTGTGAAATGATTGTTTCCTCAAACATTCCTTAGTACTTCGTTTCCAAAAGTTCTTAGGGAAGTACATGACTGATCCCATTCACACTCAGCTCACGTTAAGGAAGAAACTACTAGGCCTACGATGATACAATCAACAAAATAAAAAATAGTGTCGGCAGCAACAAAAGAGTGAACAACTCCATCGCTGTTGTTTTCGACACTTACTGAATTTTCTGTGGTCAGGCCAAGTAAAACGAGATAATACACTCATCTTCGAAACGAACGCTGTACTTTACATGGTAAAAGCAGCAAAAGATCTTTAGATTCTGTATCTCAAAATGATTTGTGTAACTTGTCTTGCACATGCCGTATATAGAGTAGCTGAAGAGGTTCGAGAGAACTACCCTGAAGTGGACAAATTCATTGCTAACGGCGTGATGCCTTCGTGTTAAGACCCCGCTTCGAGTGAAGTAGATTAAGGAAGAGGCGCGATCACTACGTTTTTTCCCCACAGCCCGTTGTAACACGTTGAGGGACTTGGCCTGGTGCTGCAAAGTACGGTGCAGTGAGATTGAGAAGATCTTCAGTAACTTGGACAGAAGAAATTTATCTTCAAACAAAACTCTACAAGAGTTGTATTCATCCACCTAGTCAAGAAACTCAGCCTACATAAAATCAAACTTCTGTGTGATATCAAACTTCATCACTCGCCTTGAAATTTTAGTCATGCAACTGTGTGATTTTGTAAGCATTGTGAAGTAAACGAAGTGCAAGGAGAAATAGCTAGTAAAGTTGTTGACATTATTTGTGATAACGAAGCAGAATTCGACGAAAATGAACCGGAAATTTCAGCTGTATGCCCCCTCGTTACGTCGTACAATGTAGAACGAAATTTCTCCAAGTACAGGGATCTACTTGCTGACAGCAACATTGACCATCTGAAAGTGCCAGCTGTCATCCAGTGCACCTCTACTGAAAACGAAGGCTAAGAAGTATGAATTACATTATCTGGAATGTGTGTTAAAAGTAAATGCATTTTTTCGTGTATCATTTGCATGGTTATGTCATATTTTCAGGGCTTTGCGTCATATTTTGTTAATTTTAGGGCATAGACTTACGCATATGTCAACTTCTTAGGTCATAGAAACCCAAGTCCTACTCATGATACTCTGACCACTGTTAGTCGCAATAAGAATTATCAAAAATAACAGTTGCGATGTAAGTAATGTAAGAGGTGGGGAGGAAAGTGGAAGAATAATACGACTATGAATCGGGCCAAAAATTGACATTCCTAGCCTTAACTTTATATTTACTTTGGTGTTGGAAATTTTTTAAACCTTGTTTGTACCCTCCTGAAATAGTTCCTATACGGGTCGTAATAGACGTCAAAAAGTGTCAATAATTTAGTATTACCTACTAGATAAAGCCTGTAGTTTGTGCATGATATAATTAAGGTGTTGTACATCTATGGATGACCAATGGGCCCATACTTGAACTTACTCTGGAAAGGCGAACTAATTTGTACATCGCTGGTGATGGTAGCGGCTTCAGCGGAGCTGCGGTGGATTCTTTTGAAACCGATAGATCTTATTCGGTTTCAACATCACTGTACCTTTACATGACTCACATGTCGTTGGTTTCCATGGTTGCGTCTCGAAGTGGTAAAACTGATAATAATGTGATACAAATACTATAATGTGAATAGTATTATTAAAGTGGCATCGACTATACTGGAATACATTTAGAATGTATTCTTCTTCTGGAACTGACATATCTTAAATAGATGTTGGCGACTAACAGTTGCTCTAAATAAGCCAGCTGTTGATGAATTGGACCATCGACGAAGGTTTCCCAACCAGTAAATGCGCCCACGGCGTCTTATTCCTCCTACTTTTCCTCGAAATATAAATTGTTTGGCGTGGTATTTCTCGTTACGCATAATGTGGCCAAAGTATGCTGTCCTCCTTTCTTTGATGGGCGTTGTTATTTATAATTACTTTCTCATGCGCTGCATAACGACGTCGTTCGTTACGTGATGTAACCAAGGTATTCTGAGCATACGACGATAATACCAGAACTCAAAGCATTTAACCGCTTAATTATTGCGACTGAGAGTGTCCAAGCCTCCTCGCCGTAATACAAAATGGAGAAGACATAACCGTTAAGGACTCGGGTTCTAATTGAAGTTCAAGTTCAGATTACATGATACTTTCTTCATTCGATGGAATACCCTCCGTACTTTCTCAGCTCGGATTCGTATTTCTTGGTATTGATCCCACCTCTAATTTAGTGAACAGCCTTAATAATCTATCATTTATACTATTAGTAGTTGTTTTCCACTGACATACGTTCGGATTATATATTTCGCAACTCTCGAGATCACTATTATGTGCCTTGTCCTAGAACTGAGAATAAGTTGCTTCGTCTCCCTCCGCTGTCTCGCCTGACATACAATCTTCCTTAGGCAACTATTTTATGTCCTAAGGACTCCTTGCAGGTCTCTGTTAAAATCTTTTTAATGGCTTCCTATGTTTTCTCTACTCCTTCAGTAACTTCTAGATCTAAAACTTCAAACTGGTCCTTCAACTGTACGGTAACTTAAAACCTTCTACTATCGATTCCTTCTTCATCTTTGCAATATAATAAAGTCTACTTCGCCTCTTTAATTTTCTTGTGTTTGCTGATTTGAATTTAAACCAAGCCATCACTAAGTCATGAACAGACCCAATATAAATGCTATCTTCCTATTCCGCACTTTGTGAAAGCGAGCGCCTCCATTTATGACTTGCTGCCACATGATCAATAGGATTCCCTGTGGGGTGGTTAGATGACATCTATGTGACTGTATGGCTCTCCTTCTGATGGAAAAGCGTCCCTCCACTCATCATATCTTGCTCAGCACACAATTTAATGAATAACTCGCCATTCTTATTCCGTTCAATAAGTCCATGCTTTCCCATGATGTGTTCCAATCCTTCATTTTCTTTTTCCACCTTTGCGTTGAAGTCTCCCATAAGCAGTATAGTATCTTTTCGTTTTATTTTCTTTAAAACGGATGTTAATGCTGAATAGAATTCCTGCTTCGCTGTCTCTTCAAAATTTTCAGTGGGAGCATAGCACTGTACTACGCTGGTAATGCGTATATTACTTTGAAATCGATCTGTAATCATAAACTCCGACATACCGGTACCATTCCAGGAGTCCCATCTTCACTCTCTTGCTCAGCAACAGTCCAACGCTGTCCCTACAGTCTCTTCAATTTCTCGCTCCAAGTACAAGAGAGTCATTCCATTTTGGTTTGTCAGTTCATCAAAGTCATCCCACCTCCCTTCACTTAAACTAAGAATCCGATCGGTAATTGTCCATTTCTTTGATGATTTGTTCCATTTTCCGAAGTTCTCTCATCGTACAAATATGCTAGCATCCAAATCACATTACCCGTTTCGTGTGAAAGGTCGTCAGCATTTTGTCCGTTCGGCTATTTTTCATCTCTGTTTCTTTAATAAGTTTATTTAAGAGCTTGTGGGTTATTGGCCCTCAAACTTCGATTGTCTTCGTAGGACTGCCACCTTAAGGCCAAGGCACAAGGCCTTTACACAGATGTTGGTGTATATACTGAAGAAAGAGAACTTTCTTTTTTCTTCTTCATAGTGTATGCTTCAGTTATACCGCCGGTATTCGGCCCCCATAGACCCAGTTTGTGGTAACAGGGAGCACCACGAGAAGGTTGGGTTTGACATTTGGCTGAGAGAGGTTATGCATTGCGCATCATGAGCTCTTGCTCCCAAGTCATTGATTAACATTAATTATGTTAATTAACACAATGAGAATAATGTGAAAATACATTATTATTATTATTATTATTATTATTATTATTATTATTATTATTATTATTATTATTATTATTATTATTATTATTATTATTATTATTATTATTATTATTATTATTATTATTATTATTGTACCGGGTGGTACACCTCCACGTCGCTAATTCATACTTTGCGCCTGTTGAAACTCCCCTACTGGAGGAAGTCTGAACTTTATCTAATGTGTTAATTTTCAAGTTTCTCAGAAGATGTCACTACTTGGAAATTTTGAAGTTTCTGAACTGGGTCGTTTTCGATGTATTTTTGTTTTACCTGTAGTAAGAAGTGTGAACTTTCTCTTCTAGAGGACACTACTGAAGAACTACAATGGTGCACCCTAGTGCGAAGTGAAAGAACTGTTTTTTGGAGAAAATTTTATTTCAAAAGTTTGTTCCTTGTTAAATTTCTTTCTATTATTGTTTAAGTTGGCTGTATAACACTTTCTTTCCCCTTGTTTTGAATCTAGCCAATCCCGTATTTCTTTAATTAATTTATGACCAATCAGGTGTATCTTCTCCAAAGGGGATATGTTGCTTAACCCTAGCCAATAAAGTTTTTGTGGGAGGGTGTTCTCATTCCTGAAACGCCTCGAACTTTCCGCGAGAGTATATAAACTGCTGATTTTCGGGTCTCCGCGCCACTTCTGTAACATCTTTCAGTGTGTAAAGTACGTAGCAGGGGGCGGGAAGCGCCTCTTTCTTCGGGCAGCAGTTGATCCACAAGGTAATGGCCTTTTAATAACTTCTTTTCTTGCTAGCTCAGCAGTTTAACTCTCGGGGCAGGTCCGAAGCCTTTTCCATGTAACTTTCCTTTTAAAATGTAAAGTCACTCGGTGTCAATTCTTTCTGTTCTAACTACATATTGGGATAGAGAGTGCTTAACCCTCTCGAGCTCCCACTCATATTGCATTGAGGTGAACTTATTTTCTCAACCGTTTCTTCCATTCTAGTGTAATGTAAATTGTTTCCTTCTAAAAGTCACCTCTTTAGTATGGGATTAGCCCTTGCATAAACGGCCTAGTGCCAAGTAGGTTTTAAACAAATGTATTAGGAGTGCAGATCGCCTCCTCTCAAATTAGTATTTTAGAGGCCATGTAATTAACCTTTTCTCACTTAATAGGCCTCAGTAGGTTGGGTATTTGTACCCTTGTGTCTATGTCCTTGGAGGACAGCTTGAAGGTGGAATTTGGTGTGGCCTTTGATAGGCTTAATCTTTGAGAGCAAGATCGCTCTTTTGAAGTTTGTTTCTGCGCGCCTCGAGGAGGCTTTACTGTGTAATTGGGAGCAAGTGCTCCTGGGCATGTTTGGGGTCTTCTGCCCCTTTGTTGAATTCTGTATATCGTAAAGTTGGGCTAATTGCTCAAGAATTGTGTGTCTGGCTCTCGGAGCCCAAATCCTGTAACTCTGTAATTGTACATTCTCGAATAGTGGCTTTGCTACTCTGTACCTGCCATCCTTGTTATTTCTTGATTTTGCAAAGAAAATATAACCTTGTTAAAATTTAAATTAACTTTAATTTCGTAGCCCGAGACCTGTTCACCCCCGCACCTTCTTTCACCTCTGCTGTTCCACAGATACCTCGGAACAATTATTATTATTAAAGTAAACAGCGCACAAATGTGCATTCGGTTTTACAGTATTCCAATAGGGATCTTTCTCTTTTGATGCATTTGCTGAAATAGTATCGTTCACAAAAGGCTTTACAAAGCTTACATAGGCTTCACATTGCACAGAAGCATGGGCGCCCGCAGGATCTTTTCCAGGGGAGGGCACATTAACAATTTTCTTGAATATAAAAACCAATATAACGTCAGCAACATTAAATTGTTTACAGAAACTTCCAGTTATAACATATGCTAGCTGACTGACAGTAATTTCAGTTTATGAAATAATCTAGTATGATATTAAACAATTGAACATCAACATCTTTAGAATTCCAGGGGGGGCAAGTGCCCCCCCCCCCCCCCCCCCCCCCTTGCGGGCGCCCATGCACAGAAGATTCGTGGAAGCCCGATCGGCTACATAGCATTTGGTGAAATCCGTGTATTACTAACCGATTTAAAGCACTCCTCATAATATTGTTCGGTTCTATCCATCTCCGATCGAGCATAGCGTCTGTCGAGTACAAGTCTGGGCCTATGTTAGCTCTTTTCTTCTTCCTGTTCTGTAGAAGCTTTTGTTCCTACCTCGTAGATGGGAGTTTCATTCTGTATTTTAAGTCCTCCAATAGAGACGTTTCTGAAGCAAGTTCATATGTCAATCTTGATGGAGACGTCTTGGAAATCCCAAAAGTTCTTTTCAAAAATCTAGCTTTAACATTTTCAATAACTCGTAGGTCCGATACTGATAAGATACTCTCAAACGAATTCCAGCCCATAAGTTATTACTGGAAGGAATTTAGCGTAAAATAAAACCATGGCCGTAGTCAAAGATAGTCTCATGGGATCCCTGATGTCGTATATACTTCTAATAGCTACTACTACTACTACTACTACTACTACTACTAATAATAATAATAATAATAATAATAATAATAATAATATTAATAATAATAATAATAATAATAATAATAACTTATAGATGACCTGTGCTTCTCTGAGGATGCGACCCTATCACAATTTACCAATGAAGGTCAAAATACCTAACTCGGCCAGAAATCGAATCCGAGCAGCTTGGACAAAAAGCGAGCACATTAACCATGTAATCATGGAGTCGGACACTTGAAAGGAATAAGAAACGGTATAATTATGTCTCGCTGATTCATGGAAGATATGTATTGCTTCCAGCGGGTGCGTAGGCCTATATCCGAATACACTACAGAGAATACGTGCCACTTTGCGAGATATCGCAAGACATTGATTGCCAGCGTACCTAGCGGAACGGCCTTGAAACTGACTGTAGTAGTACACTGTACACTATGAATTATGCCGAAAATGTCAGATTCCAAGCCTGCTTTGATTAAAAAGTGGTTACAGGAGTTTTCCCATTTCACATCGGATGGTAAAGTGTGACGTTTGCAGCAAAGAGGAGAGCGAAACTTATTTTATAATTCCCCCTAACGAGTTATTATATAAACATGGTACGTATTTTAATTGATGCCTATTAAAATACATAACACTGAGCTGCCTAAACATATTTTTGAACCTATTCGAGAGTCTACCTTAGGCAGCTAAATTAACATTTAAGCACCTAACTATCCGAGGTCTAGTAATCACTATTGCATGTTTTTGTGGTGGTTGGAACGGTAGTACGTTGTCTGAATATGAAGACAAACGTGTTGGAACAGACACAAACCCAGTCCCCGAGTCAGAAGAATTAATTAGACGCGATTAAAATCCCCTATCTGGTCGAAATCGAACCCAGACCTTCCGAACCGAAGGCCTCAACGCTGACCATTCAGCCAGGGATTTGGACAAAACAATATCTTTATTATTAATTTAATTTCGCACAATGTGCATAAGTAGAGGACATACACTTAAGCATTTTCATAGAATTTTGTTATAGATATTTCTCTGCGCTTACATGTCTTCACGTGATATCTGTCACATGGGTTATCACCAAGTTTGCATACGCGTAGTTCATCCGGTTGGTGGTAGATGTCTCTCGTGCAGATACGGTGGTGAAAACCATGAACAGCAAAACGCGTCATGATGTGTCTCAATGTGCAATTGGCTTTTATCAACACCTCCTAGATAATAATAATAATAATAATAATAATAATAATAATAATAATAATAATAATAATAATAATAATTTCGTGTGGCTATTTCTAGCCGAGTGCAGCCCTTGTAAGGCAGACCCTCCGATGAGGGTGGGCGGCATCTGCCAAGTGTAGGTAACTGCGTGTTATTGTGGTGGAGGATAGTGTTATGTGCGGTGTGTGAGTTGCAGGGATGTTGGGGACAGCACAAACACCCAGTCCCCGAGCCATTGGAATTAACCAATAAAGGTTAAATTCCCAGACCCGGCCGGGGATCGAACCCGGGACCCTCTGAACCGAAGGTCAGTACGCTGACCATTCAGCCAACGAGTCGGACTCCTAGATAATAAGGCCTAACAACAGCGTGGTGACGTCGCACCAAGGAGGCGATGACAATGCAGAGAAACGCGGAGCATGGTCAAACACATATGATTTTAATATCTTTTACCAATGGAATAATTTATTTACTAAATAGCGTTTTAATTTGAAAGGATATTGAATTACACTGTCGTTATTACCATGTTTTAGTAGCTCTGCAATTAAAGATAAACAGCACACTGCCGTAAAACATGACAGCATTTTACAATGTTAACTTACTTAGGTCGAAGTTACAAATATACAAATATAGTTCAATTTAAATAGGCACTAAATAGGCATTACATGGTCTTAAAAGAAAACTAGCACGTATAATATATATATATATTTTTGCTAGTAGCTTTACGTCGCACCGGAGCAGATAGGTCTTATGGCGACGATTTGGTAGGAAAGGCCTACAAATTGGAAGGAAGCGGTCGTGGCCTTAATTATGGTACAGCCCCAGCATTTGCCTGGTGTGAAAATGGGAACCACGGAAAATCATATTCAGAGGTGCCGATAGTGGGATTCGAACCCACTATCTCCCGGATGCAAGCTCACAGCCGCACGCGCCTAACCGTACGGCCAACTCGTCCGGTACGTACAATATTAGCTTAGGCCTAACATCTAAGCTGATGTAGCGTCACTGGCAGAATATGCACATGAACCTACAATATTTCCTCCCTTAAAGTTCATGCATGGTTTAATGAGAATTTCATCTACTATCAATGTTATAAAATTGTTATTCTATTCAAAACCTTGAACTGTATGTTTTCCAGAAAGTATATAATATTGGACTACCACTCAGACTGGCGCCTACTCTTTTAAAAGTATTGACATGGGGCAAAATTAAATTGCTACTGTCTCATAAATTTGTAAAAACCGCACGGCGCAACAGCCCTGAAGAGTCTTGGCCCACCAAGCAACCGCTGCTGAGCCCGAAGGCCTGCAGATTACGAACTGTTTTGTGTTCAACACGTCGAATCTTCTCGGCCGTTATTCTTGGCTTTCTAGACTGGGGCCGCTATCTGACCGTCAGACAGCTCGTCAAATGTAATCACGTAGGCTGAGTGGATCTCGAACCAGCCATCAGATCTAGGTAAAAATCCCTGACTTGGCCGGGAGTTGAACTCGGGTCTCCGGGTAAGAGGTAGGCACGTTATCCCTTCACCAGGGGGCCGGCCATAAACGTGTAAGCATGAGGAGATATCAGACAGAAGTTTGAACAAATAACAAGAAAATCATTAACATACTCCTTTATGAACTAAGCAAAGTTTTAACTGTGATTATTAAATTAACTGTGGGGTCATCATCCTCGGTGTTCAGTTTACCAACTCGGACTAGAATTAACTTATTACTTGTATCATTCTGCACATTGTTACACTCATTCTTTGTAATGCAGCTATGAAGTTTTGTAACTAAAGAATATACCGCACTTGTAGTACCGGTAGTAATTTTGTCCACATATACATTAGAAATATTTTATACTTTAATAAAACCCCTTTAGAATAAAGGCCATGTCCTATTCCAATATGGAATGCAGTATGGTTGCCTTGATGTATCCACATACAGAAAAATTACTTACGTTCTCTTCATCACAATACAACAACCATCAAGTAACAACAAGTGGTAGAAATTCAGTAAGGGTTACATTACATTTATAGCATTCTAAGGATGCAATATGTTGGAAATGTTAAGTAGAATACCTTGTGGAGGAGCGATGTGTTCACTGCGACAGTTAAGAACCCACCCACCGTCCCCCAGAAGTAGTTTTGCTTTTATAACCTAATAGAAGTTATCACGCGCCATTGTACATCGCCTAACTACGTACCAGCATTTCCATTGGGTGAGACACTGTGGGATATGACGTCACTCCTAGCAATGAAGTAAGTGAATTCCGTTACCAACCCGCGCACAAGAAATACACAACTGCACAATAAATACACAGGTGAATGCAATCTGTAAAGAAAGAATTCTATTTAACTTACCTTAATGTAGGGGAGGGTACAGAACGAACCAATCCAGACCAATGGCTTTGTCACGCGGGATACTAGAGGCCTAGGGCCGCTTCGCGGCTTCTAACCTGGGGGCTTACGACCCCAGACCCCCTTTGCTCGATCCAGACCAATGGTCTAACCAGTCCAGACCAATGGCTTTGTCACTGACCAATGGTCTAACCAATCCAGACCACTGGCTTTGTCACTGACCATTGGTCTAACCTATCCAAACCAATAGCTTTGTCACGCGGGATACTAGAGGCCTAGGGCCGCTTCGCGGCTTCTAACCTGGGGGCTTACGCCCCCAGACCCCCTTTGCTCGATCCAGACCAATGGTCTAACCAGTCCAGACCAATGGCTTTGTCACTGACCAATGGTCTAACCAATCCAGACCAATGGCTTTGTCACGCGGGATACTAGAGGCCTAGGGCCGCTTCGCGGCTTCTAACCTGGGGGCTTACGCCCCCAGACCCCCTTTGCTTGATCCAGCCCAATGGCCTAACCAATCCAGACCAATGGCTTCGAGGTTCGTAAATTCAAACGTAGCGCCGCTCCACTAGGACTAGTTCTATATATGAACAGTTGGCAGCACTGTCCACCGCACGATCAAGTCCTTCGCGAGAAGCAACGAGCTAGAAAGAGGACCGTATGCGGAAGAAATTATATGAATGGCGCTTAAACTATGGAGTCGCTATTTCGTCTTGGCACCACCCAGAGCGCTGTAGCAGCCATGTTAGCCACTCTATAGTCCTCTTTCTAGCTCGTTGGCGAGAAGCGAGCGAGAGACAAACAAATGACAGTGCAATCGCGCCTGGATGCGTAGCGCTAGAAAATGTAACCTGTTCTGAACTTTTGCCATACTATTTTCAATGGCTCTGTTTATTGCTTCTCTCTCTATTCTACTTCTTTGCATGGATCTTCTCTTCACCTGCCAGAATGTGATAATAAATATGATGAGCAGTTGGGAAAGATACAAGGCACTGCATTCTCTGACAATCATGGTCTTGGAAGAGGAGTAGTTAAAAGTGAATAATAATAATAATAATAATAATAATGATAGTATTGCAACCAAATGGTCATGATATATACACTTAAATACACTTAGATATATATCACTAATAGTGATAATATGCTGAATAATAATAATAATAATAATAATAATAATAATAATAATAATAATAATAATAATAATAATAATAATAATAATAATAATAATAATAATAATAATAATAATAATAATAATAATAATAATAATAATACCGTTGAAATAATGCATCCCATGATTGTGAGCAAACATAACCTTGCATCTTTGAAGAGTAAATATCACCAGCTATTGCATGTATTTAAATACGCCATAGGCCTATGCTCATTATGATGGTGTGAGAATGTAATAATAATAGTTACTCACCATTGAGTAATTAGTAAATCTGTAGTCTTGTCTTGGCATTGCACGTAAACATCTCTGCCACATAACCTCGTCTTTCGGAAACTTAATGCATGCACTTCGTTATCACCGTCGCAATTCTCCTTACAGTTGAGTACGCAACACACCAATGCCATTATATACAACGGTATTAGCAATTGGCACCGTTAAACGAATTAAAACTCTTCTAATTTCAGCGATACATGGCCAAACACATTGCTGTATTATTACCGAAGAGGTTCAAGCTTGCCACCCGATGCTGACGTCACAGTATATTCCCAGAATTGCTTTTATCCATTCTCTGTTGACCATAACATCTGTAGCGTAAAATTCAGGAAATATTTCTTCTCTTTTTCCTTGCAGTTCTCGTGCTAAACTCTGGTATGCTTCTGTTAATGGCAGGCATAGGTCGCTTCTCAAATCCTCAATGTAGAAGGATTCTCTGGCGAGAACATATGCCAGACGTGAGGGTGTATACTTTGAAATACACAAGGCCTTTTTCAGGAATCTTGCTTTTAATTTTTCGATTTCCTTGAGGTTCTTCTTTCTTAGTTGGTCCCAGATTAATTTAAAACCATATGTCACTATTGGGGTGATTTTTTACTTTAAAATTTTTAACGCAGTATTTAATGATAACTTCCGTAAATTCGGTATACTGTTCATAGTTGATAAAGCGGCGATAACTCTCTCCCGAACATGGATACTGTATACATTTCCGTGAGTCTGTAATGTGATTCCCAAATTTTTGTAATGTGTTACGATCGATAGTGTGTCTCTTTTATAAATTATAACATCGTTAGCTGCCGGTTTGCTTCCTTTTCTGAAAGTTATTGACACGGTTTTGTTTTAATTTTATTGAAGTTCGTTCTCGGTTGCCCATACTGTAAAAGTTTGTTGAAAGCCTCCTGGAGAAGCGTTAACTCAATGGATAAAAGCACCATGTCGTCCGCGTATGCGTACAATTTGACCTTTTCAGTTCTAATGCTCTGAGTTATGTCCACAGTTACTATGTTAAATAGGAGCGGGCTAAATGGATCACCTTGTAAAACTCAGTTTGTTTGTTCAATTTGATCTGATATATCAATATTGTCATCTATTTGTATGAAATTTTTATTCAGAATGTTCCTTAAAATCCTCGTGATGGAATTTTTCCCAATGAGGTTTCCCAGTTTATCGATTGCTATATTTCTATTTACGAGGTCGAAGGCCTTAGTGTAGTCTATAAAGACAGCGTGTAGTTTACCTCTGTGGAATTTTAATGCATCTTCTATCTCCCCTTGTAAACATTTTACTGCTTGGAGAGTGAATTTACCCTTCATGAATCCAAATTGCTCTTCTGGTATTGATCCTTCAACCAAGCTGTATAGACGTTTTCTTATAAGGATTGTCAATATTTTTAGGGCAGTACATTCGAGAGCTATTCCACGATATGCGTTTGGATCCATAATGTCTCCTTTCCCTTTATACAAAATTTTAGGAGTAGAAAGTCTCCAGTCATGAGGCATTTTTCCTTGTTTTATGCATTCATTGTATATGCCTGTGCATATTTTCTTGAGGTGTGTTGCTGTACCTTTAAGATTTTCATAGTAAATTTTGTCTGGACCACAAGCCTTTTTGTATTTCGTTGTGTTTATTACATGTTCTACTTCTTCTACCGTAAAAGGATTGAAATTAATCTCTGGATACTCGTCTTCACTTAGCTCTTCTGGTCGAGTTTCGTTTGCCTGCAAGACTTTGCTGGAATGTTCTTTCCACATTTTAATCGGGATGTTGCTCGGAAAATGTGGTTGTTTGGGCAGTATTGCTTTGTACCATTGTTGTTCTGCCTCTTCTATTTGTTTTTACTCTTTTTTGTCTTGAAATATATCTTTTGCTTTTCTGATTGTAGTTTTATAATTCTTCCTTGCGTCTTTATATTTTCGTAGGGATGTTTCTGTTGGCGTTATTCTCGCGTATCTCAGTGCCTTCAGCGTGTCTTTCCTTGATTTATAGCAGTTGTTATTAAACCAGGGTTTCGCTTTTCGATTTTGTTGATTAATATATATGACGGTATTTTTGATACATCTTTCTAAATTGGCAGTGGCATTATCTATATTGCCTTCACGATTTTTTCTGTTATTGCATCTGTGTCCATTTCAACTAATCTGATTTGGTCAACTCTTCTCCCCCTCTTGGATTTTATTTTTCAATTTCGGTATTTGGCAACTCTTCCAATTTTATTTCGCTATTTGTTTTACGTCGCACCGACACAGATAGGTCTTATGGCGACGATAATATAGGAAAGGCCTAGGAAGTGGAAGGAAGCGGTCGTGGCCTTAATTAAGGTACAGCCCCGGCATTTCCCTGGTGTGAAAATGGGAAACCACAGAAAACCATATTAAGGGCTGCCGACAGTGGGGCTCGAACCCACTATCTCCCGATTACTGGATACTGGCCGCACTTAAGCGACTGCAGCTATCGAGCTCGGTCTCCCAATTTCATGATAGTATCCACTGGAAGGTGCTTCCTTGCAACTATATTTGATGCGTTGACCTTACATTGCTGAAGACTAGATGAATTGTGTTGCACCCATTTACAGACATATACGTTTTAGAGTCTCTTTTATTTACCACTATCAAGCCTTCGCTTTATAAATACTCAACTACGTTCTCCGATTTCTTTTGACTAATGTCGATTCTGCAGTTTAAATCTCCCATTAATATGGCCAGCTCATCGATAATATCTTCTTTATATTCGGGCTGAAAGTAGACAGCGATTATTAAGCATAACTTTGTTTTTACCATTATAATGGTATCGGTTTCCATAATGACACTGAATGGGAACAGTCTTGCTTTGAATAGCAAGGTTATACCGCCTTTAGGTCTGCCACGTAGGCCTTGTGTTGCGTGACAGTGTATGGAGTACAAGTTTTTGGTGTTCCATTCTACGGTGAGGAATGTTTCAGTTAAGATTACTACATCATATGGTTGGAATAACTTTTCTGGTGTCAAATCCAGGGCATTTTTAATCCTTCAATGTTCCAAACTAGTGTCTTTAATGAATCTGGGGTGCAATTTTTATTATTTTTTACGGTATCAATTTTTACATTTTTGTGAACGTTCTTATTTTTGTTTGCATTGGTTTTATCTTCACATGGAAGTTTCGAGTTTGATTCACTGAATTGGCCTGTTTCTGTGTCGACTTTGGAAACGAAAAGGCCTCACAATCACTCCTTTAGGCCAAAATCTTGAGTCTTCTGTTGCTTTTAGTTGCCTATATGAGAATCCTATTTTGAACGATTTATAAGTACCCGGTGAAATTAATTCTTCACATATTATATTTTTCTCTATTCCTTTCTGTTGAAGGAAGTTTTTGGCGTTTTTTGTTGTGGTGCTTTTGGATAGTTTACCCAAATACAGCCATGCATCCCTTTCTGCTGCTTGAATCGTGTTGTCCATAGAGGTTCCTATGATGACCTGTTGGTTGCGCTTATTTATTCTTCTTTTATTTATTTATTTGTAACTGTTATGTTAATCTTGTTCACCATTTTTATTGCAACGGTGTTCGAAGTTTTTTCCTACATATTCTATGTTCGAGTCGTGGATGGTAGCTTTTGTTTCGCTGATGATAGGTTGCTCTACTGATTTTGGTCTTTCCTCTGTCATTTGGTTTGTCTTTGCCTTCCGAGGGCTGTAATCAAGTTCTATATTGATTTTGTCTAGTTGTTCACTTTTCTTTTTGAGGCATTCTACAGTTAGCTTGGAAAGTGCTTCAGCCATTTTTTTTTATAGTTCCGCACGCATGTCTTCCAGTGCTCCGCTGCATGTTCTTTCCTGCTTTATACAGGGTGAAATCTTGTACACAGCTAATGCATAACCATAGAAGTTTTGACTTCTTTTTATTGGTTGATTTAAGAGCGTTGAATTGACCTTGTTGTAGTTCCGCACATGAGAGGTGGTGCCATCGCTGGCATAACCAAATACAGTAGAGATAATACGCGACACTTACGGATTTCACCTTGCTAAAATGGGAGACAATTCGACGGTGGCGCTCCTAGTGACTTGACCTGAACAAATCGCGCTAAATTCAAATATCAATGGAAATGTATATACGGAAATTGATAAATAAATTACGTCTAGAAAGAAAGTGTTATTGAGATATTAACTTCGAAGTTGCTAAAGCAATTCTGGATATATGAATGAAGAATTATTTAAAAGGTTATTATTCAAAGACTGGAATTAGACATATAAACAAGAAGTGAAATGGACTGGTGTGAAATGACTTGATCTTTCATTTATGCATTACTTTTTTAGCTTTAGCATTCCTGCCTGAACTCTTACGGTTGGATTTGTCTTTTTTTCTCATTTAAAAACATTGTACCATCACATTAAGACACTTGTCAATAAAAATATCGGCACATTCCTTACATATATGATGCAACGAATTAACATTTAATAGCTGGACAATTTTCCTCTTAACATGAAGCCTACTAACAGAAAGATTCCTTACACATATGATGCAATGAATTAACATTTAATAATAATTGTACCGGGTGGTACACCTCCACGCCGCTAATTCAAACTTTGCGCCAGTTGAAACTCCTCTACTGGAGGAAGTCTGAACTTTATCTACTGCGTAAATTTTCAAGTTTCTCAGAAGATGTCACTACTTGTAAATTTTGAAGTTTCTGAACTGGGTCGTTTTCGATGTATTGTTGTTTTGCCTGTAGTAAGAAGTGTGGACATTCTCTTCCAGATGGCACTACTGAAGAAATACAATCATGCACCCTAGTGCGAAGTGAAAGAACTATGTTTTGAAGAAATTTTGTGTTCATAAGTTTGTTCTTTGTTAAATTTCTTTTAGTTATTGTTTATGTTGGCAATATTAACCCCTTCTTTCCGCCAGGTTTGAATTTAGCCAATCCCGAATTTCTTTAATTAATTTATGACCAATCAGGTGTATCTTCTTCAACTTGGATATGTTGCTTAACCCTAAGCAATAAAATTATTGTGGGAGGGTGTTCTCATTCCTGAAACGCCTCGAACTTTCCATGAGGGTTTATAAACTGCTGATTTTCGGGTCTCCGGGCCACTTCAGTAACATCTATCAGTGCATAAAGTACGTAGCAGGGGGCGGGAAGCGCCTCTTTCTTCGGGCAGCAGTTCAACCACAAGGTAATGTCCGTTTAATAACTTATTTTGTGCTAGCTCAGCAGTTTAACTCTCGGGGCAGGTCCGAAGCTTTTCTACCATGTAACTTTTCCCCTAATATGTAAAGACACTCGGTATCAATTCTATCTGTTTAAACTATAAATTGGGATAGAGAGTGCTTAAACCTCTCGAGCTCCCACTCATATTGCTTTGAGGTGAACTTATTTTCTCAACCGTTTCTTCCATTCTAGTGTAATGTAAATTGTTTCCTTCTAAAAGTCACCTCTTTAGTATGGGATTAGCCCTTGCAGTAACGGCCTAGTGCCAAGTAGGTTTTAAACAAATGTATTAGGAGTGCAGATCGCCTCCTCTCAAATTAGTATTTTAGAGGCCATGTAATTAACCTTTTCTCACTTAATAGGCCTCAGTAGGTTGGGTATTTGTACCCTTGTGTCTATGTCCTTGGAGGACAGCTTGAAGGTGGAATTTGGTGTGGCCTTTGATAGGCTAGAACTTTGAGAGCTGGTTGCTCTTTCCAAAATAAAAATTGTGTTTTCTGCGCGCCTCGAGGAGGCTTTACTGTGTAATTGGGAGCAAGTGCTCCTGAACATGATTGGGGTCTTCTACCCCTTTGTCGAATCTTGTTTTTTGGGTAAAGTTGGGCTAATTGCTCAAGAATTGTGAGTCCGGGGCTCGAAGCCCAAATCCTGTGAATACTGTAATTGTACATTTGGTGCCTTGCTACTCTGTACCTGCCATTCTTGTTATTTCTTAATCTTGAAAAGAAAATATAACCTTGTTAAATTTTATCTTAACTTTAATTTCGTATTTTGAGACCTGTTCACCCCCGCACCTTCTTTCACCTCTGCTGTTCCACAGATACCTCGGAATAATAATAATAATAATAATAATAATAATAATAATAATAATAATAATAATAATAATAATAATAATAATAATAATAATAATAATAATAATAATAATAATAATAATAATAATGTTTTTGTTTTACGTCCCACTAACTACTCTTTTACGGTTTTCGGAGACGCCGAGGTGCCGGAATTTAGTCCCGTAGGAGTTCTTTTACGTGCCAATAAAACTACCGACACGAGGCTGACGTATTTGAGCACCTTCAAATACTACCGGACTGAGCCAGGATCGAACCTGCCAATTTGGGGTCAGAAGGCCAGCGCCTTAACCGTCTGAGCCACTCAGCCTGGCGAATTAACATTTAATAGCTGGACAATTTTCCTCCTAACATGAAGCCTACTAACAGAAAGATAATCTATAAAATCCCGGCCTTAATCTGAGAAGAGGGATAAAGAAAGAAAAGTATGAAAATGTTGTCGATAGTGATGCTTTAAGGAATATTTACGTACAATTAGAGCAAAAATGTAACATACCCTTGGCTGTATTGTCGAGGATTTTTAAAGTCGCTGGCCTGGAAATGATCTGAACAGATCTTATAATTTTTTATATGAGCGTAACGTCCCTTCTTTCTTGTACACCTTATCCAGATCGCTTCTGTGACATTTCAAAACCCACAGATCACACCTACAACATTGCACTATAGAATAAAATATGCGTATTACATTTTATGCCAGTTAAAATATGGGTCGAGCAGGTCAGAAGATTATGAAGTACTATAAAAATCTCTGTCACTGGAAGAATATATATGCAAACACAATATTACTTACATGTTCTTGTCACGAGAGAACCTGAAGAACGCCCGCGCATTTTTCTCTACTTCGTAATTACTTTTTTTTGCTATTTTGCTTAACGTCGCACCAACACAGATATGTCTTATGGCGACGATGGGAGAGGAAAGGTCTAGGAAGTGGAAGGAAGCGGCCGTGGCCTTAATTAAGGTACAGCCCCGGCATTTGCCTGGTGTGAAAATGGGAAACCACGGAAAACCATCTTCAGGGCTGCCGACATCGTAATTACTGCAGCCAAACACAACACATACCTTTCCCCTCATATTGAGAGGAGATATCGAGGAATGACACACACTACTATTTATTTATGTCAACTCACTGAAAACGCATAAATAACACCAAAAACTTCACACAAAAATACACGTGCTCTTATGAGAGAATCGGTACTGTTCAGGTCTATCCGCTAGAGTGAGCTCCAGTAGCTGTCCCTCGATATCTCGCTCAGTGTCGCGTATTATCTCTACTGTATTTGGCATAACCCATCGCAGGTCACAGCTGCATCATTTTCTTCAACTCGTTTGTCGCATATTGAACAGATTTCATGCTTATCAATTTTCTCGCTAGGTGTCGCAGTTTGCTGGTGGCTTTCTTTCGGCATGCCTGGTTGGTATATCTGTATTTTCTGTGTTCTTCGCAAAGCAGGCTCCAAGATGGCAGATCCTGTAAAATATCTTGCCTAGTACTCTTTTGAAATATATATTCTTTATTCTACACTAGGATTATCAAAGATTATACTTCCTAACACAATTATTATTAACGGCACTTCACTTAGACAGATATCACTTACTTTTGTGAATTGTATCACTGTTTTATTTCGTATTTGTAAGATCCGATTTTAATTGCGTGCTCATGCTAAGTACAGAAATAATTGAGTCTCATTACTTCTATCAGTATTAACATTCAACTTTCATAGTAGAACAGAGCAAAAGTAATTATATAGTTTCATTATTTCTATCAATTTTAACATGCAACTTTTGTAGTTTCAATCTTGCCGCCTGATGTTTAAGGCCCCATTCACAATGCAAACGTAACCGTAAACTTAACGACGTAACGTAACCGTAAAATTAACGTAAAATTTATGGTATTCACAATGGAGGAACGTAACATTAACGTAAAGAGTACACAGCAGCCAATCAAAACACTGCCATGTTATTTAGTACGGAAGTCAGGTTTTGGGCTATCTCGCAGTTTTATATTTCAGTACCTCGATGGAATCAAACAACGTGGTAGCGGAATTCCTATTACTTCAAACATCTATTGCTTTACTCCTGGGAGCTGTGTAGGCCTACGGTACCTGAAAAAGCGATCTAAACAACGGTGCAGAAAATGGGTTCATCCCTTGAATCAAAGAAGGTTATCTCAGGGCGATTTCGGTAATCTACTGTAAGAAATGACCCTCATCAGTTCGTTTTGGACGTGCGGATGAAACTTGAACTGTTTGCCTTTCTTACGATTTGCTTCCCCTTTTGTAATAAAAAGAAATGTAAGGTCTCCTTTACCGACATCTATGACCCTACTATCACAACCCGATAAGATGTTTGGATCTATTTGTTTGGATGATATCGTTTTCGTAAACTAGTAGTCCGTCATAATGTTAAGAAATATACAGGGACACTGTTTTATTTATGACAGGGATTGTCTCTCGTCCGTTTGCCAGCGCTGCGAGCTTGTCCCCCGCCATTTATTGTCAGATTTCATTATTACAGGATATTAATTTCCACCTATTATTTTTCGGTACAGCGTATTTGTAATTATTTTTCCTTCTACCGTACATAGCCTATACACAAAGAGAATTACAAGTGTTTCGTCGAAAGAAGTCATTATATCATGCACAACACACAATGTTTACCTCTGCTCTGATTGGCTGGTTCTTAAAGTTAACGTACAATTAACCGCAAGAGCTTGGAGTTTGCAATCCCTTAATTTTACGGACTCGCAGTTAAGTTTACGTCGGCGCATTGTGAATGGATCCATTAGATAAGATGGCCGCTAACTTCTAAGTTAACGTTAATTTTAAGTTTACGTTACGTTACGTTTGCATTGTGAATGGGGCTTATGGTCGGTCCGCCAGTTGCGCCCCTGTTAACATGTCTCTCACAAGGTTAGTCTAGGGAGGTCAAGACACGAATATTAGTTATGGAGCCGCCATGTTGAGTCTTTCGGCGAGCGTAACGAAATGCAAGTGTATTCAAATTTAGAGGATTTAGGTACCAAGCATTGAAATGAAAACAAACAACTATATTTCATGTAGAATTGAACTGGGCATCTATTTTTCCTATATATATCATCTGCGCTGTCGAAATATATAATCTAATTGATAGAAACATAGAAATCTGCACGCTCCCTCTGTTATATTATTATTATTACATGGAATATTGAATTTAAAGTACTTGAAGATAGTTGTAGTAAATTACCTTAAGCATTTCCTTGATTAAGAAACTATTTACCGGTACTGTGCGTTTCTGAGAGGTTACCCCCAGCATATTGACAACATGCCTCTTGTGCTAAGTGCATTAAATTATGTTTGCTAACTGTTGCTATCCACTCACATGATCATTTCTTTGGGTTCAGAGGAAAAACATACTCTTCACATATACAATAAGAGTGATGAAATCAGCAACTCTAACTAGTTTATGGATAACCCATGCAGCTAAATAGTACAAAGTGGTGGTGGTGTTGGTGGTAGTGATTGCCGTTTTAAGAGAAAGTACAACTGGACAATCACGGAATACCATTATGGATACAATCCACAACCAAGTCGTATAATGCAATGAAATTGAGAAGAGTGCAACGACTAATAAACATTAAAATAGCTGAGGCCTTCCGTACAACATCACATGAGACACTATGTATCATAACCGGGTTAACTCCCATCGTGATAGAACTTGGAGAAATTGCCAGGCACTATGATATAGGAAAACGGACTGGAGAAATGGTAGTGGGAAAAGAGACTCTGAAACTTGATTCCAGGATGTGTTATAAACAATGGTTTCACCCGGCTCAAACGGTTAAAATACAGGACAAAATGGTTGACAAACACTATCCATTCCAAAGCTATACAGATGGAAGCAAAAGTGAGGCTGGAGTTGGATCTGGAATAATTCTGTACAGTCACTATGAACCTCCTCGACAATACCAATTCAAATTACACAATACCTGTTCAAATAATCAAGCAGAACAATACTCAATATTGAAGGCACTGGAGAAATTACAAGACATCAACCACGAAAATAGAGCAGCAATTATTTACACTGATGGTAAAAAACCCTGGACCTACTCAAAAACAATGGCAAAAGCAACAATCTCTTAGAAGTGATCAGAAGGAAGATGAGAGACCTACAACTACAAAACTGGGAAATACACTTTTCATGGGTTAAGGCTCATGTCGGCACAGAAAGCAACGAAACTGCTGATCAATCGGCGAAACAAGCAGCCAGCAGGACAGACCTAGAAGTGACTTTCGATAAAATTTCTGATGCAGAAAAAAAGGGTATTGCATGGGAGAAGTTTACAATTGTGGGAAGAAGAGTGGAGAGAAACTTCCAATGGATCAATAACGAAAGCATATTTCCCAAGTGTTAAAGCGAGACTTGACTCAAAATTTATCTTAAGCCACAATATGACGGTTAGGATGACAGGGCATGAAGAAATAGGGACCTATCTGCATAGATTTAAAATCTAAGAGCTTGCGACGTGTCGGTGTGGCGAAGAAACGCAAAGTGTGGACCACATCCTATATGAGTGTGAATTATTAAAACACGAAAGGATAAAACTAAAGACAAATGTAATCAACTGAGGTAGGCCACTCGACTACAAGCAAGAGTGAACTCATAGGTAAATACTTAAAGTTCTTTAAACTGTTCGTGAAGTGTATCAATTTTGATGACCTGACGCAGGGCATAGTTATGTCAAGAAAGAACACTTTCATTGAAAAAAACCTGTAACATGATGTTTCTAGGCTAGACACATTAAAATCAGACATGTAGGTATAGGTAACATAATTAATAGAAAATGTAATCACGACTACAAAAGAATACTTATGCATGTAGTATTACTTAAATTGTAATGGAGCATGCAGTTAATGAGTATGTTAATAAAAAAATTTAAAAATTAAAAAACTGGACAATCACCCGCTGTTAATACTAATCACAGGAAAAGAATGGAAGGGATCCGACACTTTCTTAGAAATATGAAGGTATCGGCTTAAGAAGGACTAAGGCCACGAAGTTCGTGAAAATAAAAGACTCCCTAGGCCTCGAATGTTCTAATACAGTCGGCGTCGGAAAAGAAGAAGAGTTGGCCAAGTGAGGTCGGATTGGATACGAAAAAGTGAGGAGCCTGGTACAAGTAAGTGAAAGCAACGCTAGGACTCAGCTAAGGGCCTCGTGGTCGCCAACCCACTCTCCAAAGTTAGAAGTCACTGGGTCCCCATTTTATTCACCTCTGATGACAGGCAGGGGATATCGTGGATGCATTCTGCCGCCCCCACGAAATGATACAAAGCCGGCATCTATATTTTGTTTATGTCAACATCCTTTGAAAATTGGTGATCATAATTTTGTTAGCTATAGTCTTAAGTTGTCTTTTGACAAGAAAAGAAATCAAGGTAATACTCATCATCATCATATCACCATCATCATCATCATCATCATCAAAATGTTTGGCACAAGTCGTAAGAAAATCCACTAATCCTACTTCCTAAACACTCTAATAGTTGTTTTTGAACAGGCATTTTATTTGCGAGTTTGCTCGTTAAATATGGTTTGTGTCAAGTAGCTATCAACTTGCATTTGGAGATAGTGGGTTCAAACCCCATTTTCGGGGTTGAACATGCTTTTATGGTGCATTTAATTGCAAATTTTCGTGATTTTGATAAATGCATCATATTTTAATATTTTAGCGCCTACATGGCATATTTTAATCAGTTTAATTGTTTTTACAGTATATTTAATCAGTTTTCATCTGGTTGATGTTGGCAGTAATGTTGCGCATGATGACGCAACTTGTCATGTGGTCAGGAGTTATGATGTCACGCAGTGAATCCCCTGTTTCATCATCTACCCTCACGTTTTGTGCTTAGCTGTCGACTGGCTGTCCGTTGAGTCGTGTAACGGTGTTGTGAGCTGCTTGTGACCAAATTATGTTCCGCGTATGAAGTGTCCGTTAAAAAGTTCTTTAAATGCCGAAAATAAGAGCAACTTCGTGTTGTAGATTAACTAATTTACAGAAGGAGTTTTCAGGTGACTTAATATCTGTGGATAATAGGGCACGGTTCTGTGGAACGTGCAAGAAAACTATAGGGAGTGAGAAAAGATTTCAAATAGTTCAACACATAAACACAGCAAGACATAAGGAGAATTTAACGAGCAAACTCGCAAATAAAATGCCTGTTCAAAAACAACTATTAGAGTGTTTAGAAAGTAGGATTAGTGGATTTTCTTACGACTTCTGCCAAACATTTTTAGCTGCTGATATTCCCTTGTATAAAATTAATAGCCCCACATTAAACATTTTATTGGCAAATAGCCCACACTCGACAACATGTGCCTGAAGCAAGTACATTGCGTAAGACTTACGCAGGAATTTGTTACAATAACGTATTGTTAAATTTACAAATTGAATTAGCGGATCAGTTTGTGTGGTTGTCTATTGATAAAACCACTGAATCCGAGGGCCGATTTATTGCTAATGTAATTGTGGGCGCCTTAAATAAGGAACAAAAGACAATATCATATCTTCTTAATGTGTATGAATTGCCGGCCACTAACAATGTAACTGTGTGTGATGGACTCATTAAAATCATTACGGCCATCTGGAGTCAAATACGGCCGGTTACTTTTATTTGTTACCGATGCAGGTACTTATATGATAAAATCAGGACAAACACTGAAGGACATTTTTCCTAACTTAATTCATATAACTTGTTTGGCACATGCTCTTAATCACATTGCTGAGACAATACGCAATTCTTTCCCATTGGTAGATCGATTTGTGGCCTGTTCAAAGAAAATGTTAAATCTCCTTCAAGAGTCAAGTTGTTTAGATCAACAGCACCCAATATCCTACTTCCTCCTGCGCCAGTGTTAAGACGATGGGGAACATGGCTGGATGCAGCTTTGTATTATGCTCAGCACATAGAAGTATTCAAAGAGATTGTTAATTCATTGGACTCGAATGAAGCTGCATCAATACAAACCGTGCAAAATATTCTGTCAGGCACTGAGTTAGAAGAGAATCTTGTTTTTATCATGCCCATTTTTCTTTTTTGTCAACCGCCATAACGTCACTGGAAGCTGTAGGATCTCCCTTAAAGGAAATACTTACCGTACTGTTTTCGAAAAAAAAAACCTATATCCAATCTAAATTCTGTTCTTGGTAGTATAGGACAAAAAGGGAAAGAAAAAATAAATTATGTAGCTTCAAAAAATCCTGGTTATAAACACTTGTGCGATATTCGAGACATTCTCGAAGGAAAACCGTCTGTCACACCATGAGACTTGCCTCTTTCTGTGGAGCAGTTATCATCATTTAAATATGCCCCAATAACATATTGTGATATGGAAAGAAGTTTGTCACGTTACAAAAGTGTTTTGCGAGACAAGAGACGATGTTTTTCAGTTGAAAATTTGTGTAAAGTGATGGTTGTGAACTGCAATTCATCGCTCAGCAATGATAGCGGGCCAATTTCTGCTTCAACCTTCAAGGAATAAATATAAGTTTACTATTATCAATACTAACCTGACTTTTTTCAATTTAATAGTGCATATTTATTGGCATATTTTTAAGTTTTAAGAGCATTTTTGCATGCAGAGCTCTAATCGCTGTCCTTCGATATCTCGCAGAGTGTCGCGTATTGTCTGTACTGTATTTGACTGTCTGTAGTGTATTTGCCTTGGTCTCTCGGTTTAGTATGGGAGAATACTGAAGTATCCAGTATTGTATATAGTGTATTTGCTACTCTAAGATTTGCTATATCTTCTCATGAACTTCTTTGGTTGCGTGTTACACCGTTGCCTACGAGAGATACAAGGCCGGGAAGTGCGCGCTAGTTCCGAGCAGAAAAAACCGTCCCCAACCAGGTTCGCAGTACCGCCGCCAGATGTCTTGACATCGTGCTATAGTTTGCATGTGCTGTAGTGTATTAACCCTTTGGCACTCAGCCTATATGCAGGGGTTTGCTCGAAGACACTCGAACTAATTTTTGTGATTTTCCAAAGCAAATTACAAAAAATCAACACGTAAACAGTTTAACACACATTAAAATAAATCACACTAATACAGGAAACTATGAGCATTTCAGAAATGAATATACCTAGGACGTATTGTTATTGGTAAAGCCCAAATAAATTATTAAATTTCTAAAATAAATTAAAAAATAAATTATGGTTGTCAATGACAGAAAAATCAGACATTATTGCGTCTTCCTTCTTTACTCTTAGACGTGAAAGAAAGAACATTTAATTCTGAATAATTTGATATAAATATGATGTGTGTGCTGCAATTCACTCATGAGGCATGGCACAAAGTTGTTCAGTGTACATGTAACGGTCATCGAAGTCAGGTCCTCGCGGTCCGATGCACGCTGAGCAGCTGTGACTGTGTCATTTCCCACATAATGGGAATCACATTCGGCAAAAGAAGGTCATTATTAGTGTCTAAATCATCTGAAAATTCAAGAATATCGGTCTCATTCGGCCTTGAATATGGCGTAGCCATTACGATAAAAAGATGACGCAAGCACGTGCAACAACGGAGTTATGAAAAGGAGTAAAATTGTAGTTTACGAAGTATATCGAACACACGATATACCAAAGAAACGAAATAAACTCTAAACAAAACTCATAGCAAGATCAACTTGTAGTATTCATAAGCTTACCAAAATAGATCCACGCAATAACAACTTCAAATAACCACAACATAAACATTCAAGGTCAACAGATTTCAATTGAAAATAAAAATAACTTGTAGGGCTGGTGGATATATCTGTTGAGTAAAACGCAAATTCAACGCTTTAAGGCACCGTCACGATCAACTGTTACGACTTAACAGCTACGCAAATGACCAAAATCCGTAAATAGGACAGAGCCGATGTATCGGCGCCGTGAGCTTTCTCGCCATAACCTCTCGCGCCGATAGATCGGCGCGCTGAGTGCGAAAGGATTAACATAATGGAGAAATACGTATACGTATACATTTCACTTATTGTTAGTGTTCAAGTGAACTCCAATTAGATTTAATATACACTATAAAATATTGTATATCGTACTGTAAGTCCAATTCGTCAAAGAAAGGAGAACATTGGAGTTTTCAATCGTTTCCTTCCGATCCACTTTTAAATGAGAAGTGGAGAATTGCTATATCCAGACAGGGGGGCAAATTAGGTTCCCTTTGGTAGCCTGGGATGTCATCCAGAGTCAAATATTGAGACTTCAGTTTATGGGCTACAGATTCATTAGATCAGTTCACTGCCTCCGACTTCCACATCAAAAGACACTTAAGAATTATGTCGGCTTTTCGAATGGAGAAACTGATTAACATCCCTTATGAAAGAAAGGCTCCATTACGAAGCCATGAACTTGACATGCGTGGAGGAAACGTTAGGATCCCTTATCATAGATGAAATGGCTATCAAGCCCAGAGTACACTATAATCGTAATCTTGACCAACAACAGGTTTGGAATTATTTGATGAGATGCTCGAAGGTAAGCTAACTAATCAATTCGCGATTATTGTATTTTGTTTCAGATGTACTATTTTTAGTAGGCCTAGACCTAAGATATCTGCAAGTTTTATGAAATATTATCTTAGACGCTATTGATATTAAGAATGACACCATGCCTTTTCAGAGAAACCTGTCACTCTGGAGTTGTCTTCCTTGGCCATAATATGTGGTTATCTTGTTCGAGTTGTGGAAGAAAATTCCAGTTGTGAATCATGCTTGGGACAGGTATCCTCGGCCACTACTGACAGTCCGCTGATGTGCCTCATTAGGATGAAATCGTGGAGCAAGAAAATATGTTTACTTTCTGCAAAATATGTTGAATTTTACGCGTCACTCCTTACGTCATCTAGGTAATACGAATTTAGTTTTAAAACCTTAACGTTTTTGTTGTTCCAAAGTTCATTGAGGAATTCAAATGTGACGAGAGTGATCAGAGAACACTGACTGTAACTCTCATTACAAAACTTTTAAAACCAATACTCGACAATAAAGCTCATAAAATTACAGATGGAAAGGAACTTCAGGACAAAGCATTTAAGTTGGAAGATCCTAAAAATGTGAGTGATACGAGCAGTGATCATGGTAAGTCATTTTAATGTATTGCTTTCATTATTAAATGCAGTTGACTTCGCCTAAAATAATTCCAAATATCCCTTAAATGTGCTTTACTTTACATCCAATCACATTTAGGTGGTCCTAACTTCATTATTTGTAATTTCTTACGTCTTTAAAAACCAACATGTACTATTAATTGAATGTAGTTCGCGCGAACTGCATAGCACAATGTCGAGGCCTCTAGTGGACATGAGTAAAACTACTTGCGACCTGCACACCGCCGTTTCTATCCTCTTATATCGATCGCCGTCTCGATCCTCTTATATCGATATAAGAAGTTCGAGACGGCGGTGGACCCGCATCGGTCCATATCCCGGCCTTGTACATCTCGTAAGTCAACGGTTACACTCACCATCATCGGCTTAGTCTCGTCCGCGACATCGTACTGTACGGTTCGTTGTGTTCGAGGTTTCGTGTTCGGTGTCTGACGTTTCTAGAACTTACTCGTGCGTTCGGGTGCTAGCTTGCGTGTGATTGTGCAGTGGTGGTGGCATGAGTTCTGATAGTGGAGGTACTCGGGACTTTCATCCCGCGTCAAATAGTAATGTTGAACGGGAAGAAGAAGTGAAAATGGATACAACCGTGAATGATAATTCTACTCCTACCCCTTCGTTGCAAACCGCGACTCAATCCAATCCTAACCCTCCCCCTCCTGCTCAACCTCCTAATACTAGTGCATGTAATTTATACCCATTAAACCACCCAGGACCATATTTTGTTTTTGTTTCATCTAAACAAGGTAATAACATTGGCAATCTACACCCTATGGCTATAGGGCGTCTACTCCATGAAAGGAAATTTCCTGTTAAATCCATCCAGTATAAAGGCCGTAACAGGATTCAGGTAAACTTTCACTCTCCTAATCATGCTAATGACTTTCTGCAGAATAAGTTTCTTGAGACACAAAAGTTGCATGCCTTTATTCCTCACTCAAATATCTTCCGCGTAGGCATTATACGCGGTGTTGAGAAAGATCTAACTGAATCCGATATTCTTACTTTACTTCAGAGTGACGTCAAAGTTCATTCTGTTCAACGCCTACGCCGTAAATCCCTCCAAGATGGTCAGTCAGTATATCTACCTACCGGCTCCGTCAAGATTGTTTTTTGCTCCAAAACGTTGCCCAAATATGTTTCAATCTATCATGTAATGTTAGAAGTCAATCCCTTTATATTTTACCCCATTATTTGTTCCAAATGCCAGCGTTATGGACACACCATACGCAATTGCCAGTCCACTAACTTTCGCTGTCGCAACTGTGGTTTGAACCATTCTACCTCAGACTGCCTTGCTAATGTCAAGTTATGTGTACATTGCAATCGGGACCACGAAACGGGTTCATCAGATTGTGCTGTTCATCAGAAGCAAGTGGAAATCAAAAAACTTATGTGCACTGATAACATTTCGTTCTCAGAAGCTTCAGCTCGACTATTTCCACCTACTTATTCTGAGTATCATAACGTCCAACAATTTCCTCCCCTACCCTCTCAACATCCTTCTCCATTACCAGACGCCCCTCGCAAACGCAAATTCACACAAGTGGTTGTTAAGGATTTGCCACCTAAACCTTCTCCCGGCTATGATAGAGCTGCGTATCTCCAGCTAGTGCAATCCACTACATCATCTCACCCCTCTCAATCTCTGAATTATCAATACCCCATTCAACCCAGTCAGCCCACTCCCTCAACATCGAGCCCGTCAATGCCTCTGCAACCCGCACAGCATTCTCAAACAGGTACTACACTTCCTCAGCGAGAACATGTTCATCAGTGTGTTCTCCATCTTCTCATGCAGCTTACTCAACTAATTGGCGATCACCCCAATATCTTACCAGTTATTAGTCAACTTCGCGAAAGTTTACACCTTAGCTTTAATAATGGTAGTACGCATCCTTCAATGGAATGCTAGGAGCCTACAAAATAAACACTACGAATTCAAAATTCTCATGCACGAAACATCTCCTCATATAGTCGCTTTGCAAGAAACTTGGTTTTCTCATACAACTCACTTTTACTTTCCAGGATATTCTATCGAACGCCATGACGGACCAGGATTTGATGGTGTCGCACTTATGATACATACTTCGTTATCGTACACTCCATTACATCTACAATACATAATACCAAATACCTATTCCCTAGGTCTTATATATCAGAACACATATGTTATAAACTTGTATAATCCCCCTGATAACTACATATCTTTTGCCCAATGGTTCAAATTTTTTAATCAGTTTCCACCTGATACCCAACTGTTGTTTTTAGGCGATGTCAACATTCATCATACTCAGTGGGGAGCTCCGCTCAACACCTCCAAAGGCACACAATTCTTACATGCTGTAACTCAACATAATCTCTTGCTTCTGAACGATGGTTCCCCTACCAGGCTCACTACTCCTAGTTCGTTGCCTAGTGCAGTCGATCTATCACTTTGCCGCAACTCCATTGCCTCTATAACCACGTGGAGAGTACTCAGTGACACTCATACAAGTGATCACTTTCCTATCCTCATTACTTATGGCCACGGGTATATCCCTAAAAATCCCCTTAACGACCATTATATCGCTCCGCTACGTTCCATGAAACAGTTCAATGCTTCGTGCTTTAACTCCTACATGGTAACCCAATTGGAGACCTTCCCTGTAACAGAATTATCCTATCACTCCCTGCTCAAAATAATAACACAGTATCTGGACCTCTACCATCCTTTTACGACACCATCAAACTCCATGACCACTGGTGCCTCTCAATTAAAGTGGTGGGACAGTGAATGTCACCAACTAATCCTTAAACGCAAGAGACTCTTCAAAATTTATCGTAAAACTCTAACCCCTTCACACTACTTTCACCTCAAACATCATATTGCGCATATCAAACGTGTATTCAATCAAAAACGACGACAGGCATGGAAAACTTTTATATCCTCTTTCCATAACCATATTTCTGCATCTCGCTTATGGAATGCTATCCGTGCTCTCACCCGGGCTTCCACTCACGTTCCACGCCCTCAAATCCCGCCGCCTATTCTGAATGACTTTATCAGGTCCCTCACTCCAGATCATGCACTTCCACCTTATACTCCAGTTATCTCTGCTTCCACTCGTAATTGTTCAGTACTTTCACGTCCCATCACTCTCCCTGAGCTCACGTCCGTTCTTAATTCCTGCAAATCATCCACTCCCGGTCCTGATTATATCTCTTATGCCATGTTACAACAGTTGCCGACCAAAGCCCTACACGTGCTTGTTCAGTACTTTAATTTTGTGTTACATACTACGACTCCTCCTCCCGAGTGGAACACTTTTTTCCTAGTTCCGGTTCCAAAGCCTCGACGTCCAATGACCTCCCCTCACAATATTCGCGGAATAATTTTGCCGTCTTGTATACGCAAACTATTTCTTAAACTCCTGCTCCAAAGGTTTCTCTGGTACTTGGAATATTATTCCCTCCTTCCCAAGTATCAGTATGCTTACTGTAAGGGTCGAAATGCTCAGGATGCGATCAATATGCTTATAATAGACATCTTATTAGCTAAATCTCGAAAAGAACACACTATTGCTGTCTTCCTCGATATACGAGGTGCCTTTGATTCCGTCCCCCTGAATATGTTATGGGATGTGTTATCACAGAAAGGCATCCCAACCACTTTCATAACTCTTCTACGTCATCTGTTAACGTCTCGCACTCTAATCTTCAAACCTCCTCTCACTACGCCATCCCCTCGTCAAGCTAATGTCGGCGTCCCTCAAGGTGATATCTTCAGTGGAATACTGTTTGCTTTATATTTATCCGGCCTCGAGCAACTTGCCCTCCAATCTGCCCGAATTCTTATGTATGCTGACGACATAGTTCTCTACTTTTCCCATAAAGACGTAGATGTTGCTCGCAAATGTATAACACGGCTACTCATTCAAGTTCAGTCCTGGTTACATACTCATGGGTTCTCTTTATCACCCGATAAATGCTCTGCAGTAATCTTTACTACCAAGCGGATTTACAACTCCGAGCCCTTACTGTTCGATACTTATGAAATTTCCATACGTTCGCACCATAAATATCTTGGCATTATCCTTGACCGTAAATTACAATTTTCCCAACATATACAACACCTACGTAACTGTACTGCCACGTATATTAACCTCCTCAAAGCCATTACACGTCGTTCGTGGGGAGCTGATCCTGCTACAGCAAAATTAGTCTACTGCTCCACGATCCGTGCTCGTTTCGACTACTGTGCACATATAATTGATCTAGCATCACCATCTGCCCTTCAATCCCTCACCACAATTCAAAATCAAGCACTACGAGTTTGTTTTGGTGCGTTGTCTACCACGCCTACTAATGCCTTATTAGTTGAAACTGGTGACCCTCCTCTTCTCCTTCGACGCAGATTTCTAGCAGCTAAGTATCTCCTCAAACGACTTCTCGTACTCTCCAATAACCTTCTACCCAAAATACAATTACTCGCTCAATCATTCGCAACGCCTATCCCACATCCTTGCCGAGCCCCTGCCTTAATTTGGGCATTTCAGTTTGTCTCCCCTTTTAAATCTACTATTATTCGTAGTCATGTGCTACCATACTATTCTGTGGCATACGATGTGATTCAATATACACCTCCTATTATTCATTCTAAAGAATCTTCTTTTGCTATGCTCCCTTACCGGCTTTCATATTTTCCTCTACATTTTAAAAAAGTTCGCATATCATCCACTAATGCCTGTCCCAATTTTTATACTGATGGATCGAAAAATTCTTGTGGTGTCGGCGCTGCTTTTTATTACGAACAGACTCAGTATGCTGAATTGTTTCACTTATCGTCCCACTTTTCTATTTTTTCGGCTGAACTCCTTGCCATACGCCAAACATTACTCTACATCAAACATTCATCCATACAATCTGCTAATATATTCACTGATTCTCTCTCTGTGCTACAAACACTAAAATCTAACAAGTTTACGCTGAACTGGTATGTTTATAACGTCAAACACATCCTCTTCAATTTACACCAATCAGGTGTCCAAATCACCCTCATTTGGATACCTGCACATAAGAACATACCAGGCAATGAACGAGCCGATCGCTTAGCGAAAGAGGCTTCCCTCTTATCTACAACCCCAGCTACATTTTCTGTTCCAGCCACAGATTTCATATCTCTCCTCAAATCACAACAACGACAAACATGGCAAAACACATGGACAACATCTGCATGTCAGAAGGGCAAATTCTATCATAGTCTCCAACCCATACTACCTACTACTTTCTGGTATCAACACGCCACCTACACTCGTCGTCATATCATCAATATCATACGTCTTCGCTTTAATCATTCCCTTACCCCTCTCTATAAATTTCGATTTCGCTTACAACCGCATCCCACATGCCATTGTGGATCTGTAGATGCTGATATCAATCATCTCTTTTTTCAATGCCCATTGTATAACTCTCCTCGTCGATGCCTGTACTCCAACTTAATACAATACAATTATCCACTTCCCACGTCAATTGCATGTCTCGTCTACAAGCCCTCTCCCACAATCATACGTATCTTAAATCAGTTCTTAGATCACTCTAATTTACAACTCTAACCCCACTTTCCCACAATACATTGACACTACTTACATATTTCATCATATTCTCATTTGCCTCCCGCCCTCCTCTTCAACCACGACACATAGCTACTGTTTTCTCATCTCCCCCTCCGCCGATCGCGTGTACCTTTTCATTGATGTTCATAACAACACAATATCGCCCCTCTTCCTCTTTTGTTTACGATTTCACCGACACTTTCCCCTCCCTACATCCCCCATATACTTTGCTCAGATCTTTCCTTCCATCCGTCCAAAGTCCTACACTCTCACATATATCCACCCCTCCGTCGTTCCCCTGCCCTCTCCTGCTTGTCCCTTATATGTTGGCCCGGTGTGTATGTTTTGTAGAAGTCGCTGAGACGGCCACTCTAGCGTGAAGATTAGTATTCCTTGTGTCCCTGTGCTTTTCCTATATCTCCTAGTCTTGTATACGTAATTCCTCACTTTTAATTGTCTAGGTGATACGTCTTTTCTTGATCTACTTTCAGTGCTTTGAACCCATTTGTGAGTCTGCTGCATGGTCTACTTCCCTCAATCTTCAAGTACTTCGTACTCCGAAAACATTGTCAACTGCATTGGTGTCCTACTTTATTGAAATTGTGTGCGTGTGTAGATCTAGTACAAATATCATACGGTATAGTGTCTGGGTGAAATAACGAGCCCAAATAAACTTCACGAACAGAACAGAACCATCATCGGCTCAGCTGACTATTGGCAACACTGGTTGAATAAAAAATGCAATCAAACACCTGTCAGTTTACTGTCAGTGCAGTGACTCATTGTAAATATCAGTATTGACCGTGACTGATTGTTCTCTTTACAATCCGATGACGCCGGCAGCGTACACGGAGAAGGGTGGTCATTTTCACGTGATCACGATGCGGTGACCGGAAAGTTGGTCTTTTAAATAGGTTATGTGAGTAGATTTTTTTAATACTTGGCCATTGAGGAAGAATGTACAATTATTATTATTTTTGTTATCGTTATTTATGAACTCTCCTAAGTAAGATCTTTAATCTTTATTAGCATTTGATGAGATGTAATCCAAGTATTATAAAACCGTTCTAAATGAATGATTTTCGGTTCTAGTTGTACGAAGGGTTGTCGAATATACATTTTTCAGTAAATGTCTTTTATTTTTTCTAGATGAATTGAATACCTGGATTGACCATCACTCCTAAATATGGAATCGGGTGATGTGACCAATGACTACTCGGAGATTGTCCAACGCCTTCCCTTGAAGTTGCGGTTGGCTTATGGTGTTGGCCATGTTCTCAATGACATCTGCGCTTCCATGTGGTTTACATATCTCCTAGTATTCTTTCATCTAGTACTGCAGTTTGACAGTTCTTTATCTGGAGTGATACTGCTAGTAGGCCAGGTAGCTGATGCTGTTGCTACCCCATTTGTTGGTTTAGAGTCTGACAAGATTGACGAGTTCTGGCTTTGCAAGTATGGGCGAAGAAAAACTTGGCATCTTGTGGGTAAGTACAATGAAAATTTTCACATAAAACAAATTGCTAATAAGATTAGATTTGAGATGTTTAGTTCATTTTGTTTTGTAATTATTATGTTGTCATTAAGTTGACTTGTATTCGTAAGGATGTTACAGTACTCTTGGGAGAGCGTAAGATTTGTGAAGAAGGTAACATAGATTTGTAAAGACCTTTTAAGCTAAGTCTGCTGTGGTAATCCAATTCTGTGAGAATAAAAATAATCATTTGTTTTGTATATGCTGTAGGAAATTGTACAGTACAGTAATCATATTCACTGGATAGAAAGTTCTCCTGTCATTATGAACTGAACCATGTTAGCTACTTCACCTTTCTTAAGGGGATATTTATCTAGTTATACTTCTCCGTAAATTAATACAGAAGGTCGTTTGAGTTATATCCGACCGATTGCATAATGCTACTGCCATCTGGTTAGTAACTTTTGGAACTACAAGTCTGCTGTCGTGGGTAATGTTGTGTCTGATCTTGTAGGTGTGTGCGAGTGTTGTTTGTGAGAGTCGTGAAATGACATCGAAAATAAATTTTTATTGGGGATGGTATGTTACAGTCCTTTTCCACGCTAGGTTTTTGTACACACGTTGTGAAGTGCATCTGCTGTGACCATATGCCAAGGGATGCAGTAACTTTTTTTGACACTGCCAGGACAGTTTCCTACGTAGGATTATGGTTGTCACAGGATTCAGTTATGCAAGGAAGTTGGCAATATGCAAAAGTGACTGCAAAATACTTCCAGGAATCCATTATGGCACCTATCTATTGGACAGACTTCTCACAGTCGTATGGAGCGGACTCAAACCATGTGTGAATTTGTATGAACAAGGCCTTACATCATACCGTCAGATATCTCTGCACTTTTGACTGAAAATGGTTGGGAATAAGGAATTCATGTAATTCCGTTTCAAGACATTCCTGTGAAGAGCCCTGATGCCAGTCCAGTGGATGCTTACATATTTGGACTGTTGAAAAGACTTCACCAACATCTCTGTCCATGCACCTTACTGTTGTGTGGAAAGCTTAGAGGGAGGAATGGGACAGAATTCCTGTGTTTTTGCTCTGCCAGAGTTTACTTCAATGGGAACTTTGATGTTGGATGATAGTCCACAGTGGTGGGAGTCTATTAGTATATGACTGTGGTGGTGACAGCAATGTATCTCGTAATATGAGTATGATTGAAAATCAGTCAGATGTAAACCTAAGGACCTTCTGTAATCACGACTACAATCACTGGCCTTTCCTTTCATTAAGTCGGTGCAGAGATGAGAGGGTACTTACATGAACATTCATCACATCACTCTGATACCATTATATTCTTCTTTTTCCAGGTACAGTCTGTGTCCTTGTATCATTTCCTCTTATATTCTCACCATGCATAAATTGTGAGAATAGTCATCACTGGGCACAGTTAGTGTATTACTCTGCATTTGTCATAATCTTCCAATTTGGTTGGGCTGCAGTACAGATTTCACACCTGTCCCTCATACCAGACCTTACACCAAATGAACATGAACGGATTGGACTTACTGCCATTAGGTGAGTGTTTTGAGTGATACTTGTATCCAGTTGTGTAGCTTAAGCTAGGGGCGGCATAGATGTCTGGCCAGGATTACTTGCTATGGGATGGAGTGAATTATACAGCCAGTGACAATGCCAGGTGTTGAGCGATGGTAAATAACCCTAGTCTCTAAAGGGGCTAGAGGCTTTGGGTGGACGAGCTCCTTTAAATGTGTGCTGGTCTGCCAGTGGAGAAAAGTGTCTGAAATCCAGCATGCAGAGTCTGTTCTTTAGGTTAGGGGTTGCTGCATAAGGCATTTGTTCTTCTGATTAGGAGCAGCCTCATTGAAACCTAGCAGCTGGGTATAAAATGCCTTTGGATGTGGTGAGCCCACCATAAAAATATCCTATATGAAGCCTCAAAGTGAATCAGGAATAGAGGACAGTATTCCACTGCCTGACCCGGGAGCTCCCTGGACAAGGGTGTTGGAAGTGGTAGTGTGTATTTTATTATAACATATAAATATTAACCTATACAGGATGTATGAGAAAAGCCATCTACTAATTATCACAGGTTATGATAAAGAGTATTAGGATGGTTAAAATGGGGACAGAAATCAACCCTCTAACTCAGTTTTTATCCGTAGGCAAGTGGGAAATCTGTGCTATTTATTACCGCCATACTGGGGAGAAATGGTTATTTTACAACTGAGAAGCCTGAATAAAGTTTTTTGTTGATTTGATATTCTCAATTGGGCAAATTAAATTATGGTTCTGTACTGGGAAGTTTATTTTTGATTCTGAAAGACAATGTAGGCACTTATAGCAAGTGGGGATAAGTTATGTACTTCCTGTATTTCATTGTCACTGCTTTTTACTTCAAAGGCTGCTTGCAATGTTGTCTCAGCATTGTACTAGCTAGTATGTTGGTGAGATGTGGCATTACAACTGATGATACCGCTACCACACTCAGACAAAACGCTGGTTACTTTACGTTTGAGAAGCCTGAATCAAAGACTAACTTGCTCCGACAATGCTACTATCTGTTCAGGTTAATCACGAGCGAGATTGGTCTGTGCACGTCGTAGTCCTGGTTAATGTCACAAAACGATTGGTTTAACACGTCAAGGGTTGAAGGGAATTCTCTTTCATGACAGACCATTAGTTAGTCTACTTAATAATAATAATAATAATAATAATAATAATAATAAGGAAAGAAACATGGATGACTAGAACTAACAAAATGAAAAACAGACTAATTTCTAACCTGGTCAATGTATAATGAGAAATGCCTGTATGTAGACACTAAGATCCAACACTATAAAACCGTAATTCTTCTGGAAGCCACTTATGCTTGTGAAACCCTGTTCGAAATTTAAAATGAAAGAACTGATCAGCTTCTCTAAAATGAAAGAAGAATAATTAGAACTTGCATATTTTTTAAAATATATTTTAAAATACCAGGTCGAAGGAGTCTGGAGAATTCTTCCTAAAGAAACTGTCTATCGAGAGATTGACCCAGTCACAGCACAATGAAGAAGAAAAGAATCCGTATTTCTTTCATATCTTGAGACTGCCAGGAAACTGGATTTTACGACAACTAGTGATGAAAAATCTTGGAAAGAAGATGGGAGGACAGTGGCTCTACAAAATTTAGCAAGATCTCGGAGTAGTAGGACTTGAGATGGCAGATGCACGAGACAAAAATAAAATAAACGCCCATCTTAAGACTCGCAAATTTTCAGCAGAAATGAGACATAGAAAAGCTATAGTGATTCTTGACAAATTGAGAAAATTATGATTGGAATGAATGAAAAAGTACTGGGCAGATTACAAGAACCAAACAGTACAACCTTCAAACAGAAAGTGAACATGAAATGACTCAAGTGGTCCAATGTGACCAATAAAGTTAATAATAATAATAATAATAATAATTGTTACCGTGGTTTGGTGGATCAGCAGAGGTGAAAGAAGGTGCTGGGATGAATAGGTCTCAATATACGAAATTAAAGTTAATTTAAAATTTAACAAGGTTATATTTTCTTTTCAAGATCAAGAAATAACAAATATAACAGGTACTTAGTAGCCTAGCAACAAATCAAGAATGTACAATTACAGTTTATTAATGTATATTGGGCTTCGAGTTCCAAAACACAATCCCTGAGCAATGAGCCCAACTTTATTTATACACAAGGTTTAACAAAGGGGCAGAAAACCCCAATCATGCCCAGGAGCACTCGCTCCCTATTACTCAGTAAAGCCTGCTCGAGTCACACAGAAACCGATTTAAGAAAGAGCAACCCGCTCTCAAAGTTCAAGCCTATCAAAGGCCACACCAAACTCCGTCAAGCTGACCTCCAAGCACATGAAAACAGGGGTAAAAATACCCAACCTACTGAGGCCTACTCAATAAAGAACCAGGACAATTACATGGCCTCCAAAATACCAACTTGAGAGGAGGCGTACTTGGACTCCTAATACACTTTATTAAAACCTAATTTGGCCCTAGGCCGCTTATGCAAGGGCTAATCCCACTCTACGGAGGTGACACGATAGAAAAACTTTATGACATTACGAGTAGAAGGGAAACAGTTATGAAAACGTAGTCACCTCAAAACAAAATGAATGGGAGCTCGAGAGGGTTAGGCACTCCCTATCCCAATTT
Organism: Anabrus simplex; assembly: GCF_040414725.1. Lineage (NCBI taxonomy): Eukaryota > Metazoa > Arthropoda > Insecta > Orthoptera > Tettigoniidae > Anabrus > Anabrus simplex. The sequence continues at coordinate 120,858,697 of NC_090269.1, forward strand.
GTAGTTTAAAGAGACAGAATTTATGCCAAGAGTCTTTTACATTTTAGAGGAAAGTTACATGGTAAAAAGTATCGAACCTGCTCCGAGAGTTAAACTGCTGAGCTAGCAAGAAAAGAAGTTATTAAAAGGCCATTACCTTATGGATGAACTGCTGCCCGAAGAAAGAGGCGCTTCCCGCCCCCTGCTACATAATTTACACAATGATAGATGTTACTGAAGTGGCGCGGAGACCCAAAAATCAGCAGTTTATATACCCTCGTGGAACATTCAAGACCTTTCATGAATGATAACACCCGCCCACGAGCTTTTATTGGTTACCGAACACAGTTACAGAGCAGGTTGGGGAAGAAAGCCCCGATTGGTCGAAAATTAATTTAAGAAATTCGGGATTGGCTAATTTCAAAACTGGCGGAACGAACGGATTAACATTGCCAACTCAAACAATGACAGAAAGAAATGTAACAAAGAGCAAACTTATGACTACAAAATTTCTTCAAAGAAAAGTTCCTTCACTTTGCACTAGGGTGCATAATTGTAGTTCTTAAGTGGTGCCATCTAGAAGAGAATGTTCACACTTCTTGCTACAGAGAAAACAAATATAAATCGAAAAAGACACAGTTCAGAACACTTCAAAATTTATAGTAATGACATCTTCTGATAAACTTTAGAATTAACATGGTTGTTAGAGGTTAGAGTTCAGGCTTCCTCCAGTAGAGGAGTTTCAACTGGCGCAAAGTTTGAATTAGCGGAGCGGAGGTGTACCGCCCGGTACAATAATAATAATTTTGTCTGGCTCTTGCTAGCTTGTAAGGTTCACCTTCCAACGAAGGTGGATGGCTGTGTTGTTGTAGTGGAGGATAGTGTCGTGGGGTGTCAGCAGTGACGGTGAACACTTGTATCTCTCATACTCGTCATATGAGGTAAATTTTATAAGATTCTGCATCCTAAATTATATATTTACCATGGGGAGGGGGGACAATAGTAAAGTTTAACCACTAAATTTTATGCTGATTTAGCATAATATTGTTTTAGAAGAGGTCTGTGGCTGAAATATGCATTGAAATGCCTCCAAAGGAGGAGTTGCATTATGAAACCCATTTGTTGGGAGAGTAAGGTGATATTTCAATATCTGCCATCAGAAACCTGAGGTCAAAACTTTTGACGAATAGAATACTTCCGCCACTCGTATCATTCAAAATTTTACGAAGACCAAGCAGAATAGCTGTAGAGACTTACACTTAATAGTTAAAGGTTGTAAAACTAACCACATGACTTTTCCCAAGTTGTCTCTGGATGAAACTTGCGAGTTGATGGGATGGTGGGCATCCTCATTTTAACCCTTTTAGTGGTGGGTTCTCACAGAGCTCTTATGCCAGAAAGGTGAGGCTTTTTCAGAGGAAATTATTGGAAGCAAGGAAGTAATGGATACTTGTCAAGTTGGCTGTGCGGTTGGGGGTGCACAGCTGTGAGCTTGCATCCGGGAGATGGTGTGTTCGAACCCCACTGTCGGCAGCCTAGAAGATGGTTTTTTGTGGTTTCCCATTTTAACACCAGCAGGGGCTGTACCTGTGGCCACGGCCACTTCCTTCTCTCTCCTACCCCTTTCCTATCCCATCGTTGCCATAAGACCTCTCTGTGTCGGTGTGATGTAAAACAAATAATAATAAAAATAATGGCAGTTGTTAAAGGAAAAATGATGCTAACACATTCATGTAATTTTCAGTGGTTATTAAAAGCTTACTTTATAGTTTTGTTTAGCCTTTCTTTTGGTGTTTTTGGTATTTTGTGAGTATTGTCTTGTAACCGATACATATTTAACTTATCTCCAGCTTTTGAATTATTCCCATAAACAAAACTAAGTTAATGCAAAAACTGCCAAATTTCACAAGAGTTGGTTTCTTTCCAAAATCGTACCCTTGTATGCGGAAAATTTACAAGTTTTCCAACGCACTTTTTAGAGTACAAACTAGTTTCGATCACTACCAAACTTGCATCATCATCCATTAGAAATGGTTTGAAACAGTCAGTCACACTCATGTAGATTTCCAGTAAATGAAATTATATTAGATCGTATTGTATTTCCAGGCTAACATATTTTTCACAAAGTTATGTGCTAAATCTCCTACCATCACCATTGCTTCCTACATAATATCTTCTTCAGTTTCACTAGAAGTACAAAGAACATTGTCATCCGAACAGTTATTTGAATCGTCATCACTATTAGCAGAAATACTAATATTACTTAGAAATTCATCTTTGATGTAGTCCCTTATTTTATTTTAAGACGAACATCTCTTTCGTTTCGTGCTCACCATTTCTGTTTTCCTCATCAGCTGGCCAGAGATTGTATGTAAAGGGGAGGAAATAAGGCATATATCAGGCCAAATCAGACCAAAGATTTCATGAATGCAGTTGGAAACCCTCCTCCCAACTGTTGAGAATTCTGGAAAACATTTTCCAAAGAGATTGCAGTACCCAAGAAAATGTTGAGCAGTCACAAAATGGCTAGATTCACCTGCTTGCGATTGCGGAGCTCAAGAACAGACGATGAACCACATCATTCGGTAGTGTCCACAGCGTAGATTCACAGGTGTTTGGGAAGAATTCATGAAAGCATCAGCTTTCCTGGCTGAAGAGTCTTGATATTCATTTTTAATGTATTACATACATATTTGTGTTCAATAATGTAGATCATTTGTTCCATACGAAATATATATAACACTGCAGCTAAATAAGAATTTCTCAGGCATGTCACTAAAGAGGTTAGTTGTCCTGGTTTTGTTTATTAGAGCTTATAATTATGGGACATTCTTCATACACACTGTATATTAACAAAAAGATAGCAAAGTAAAAGTAATATGTTGATGGCAGGACATTTGGTAATGTCACCAAGCACACTCTTGTTGGAATGTTACTGCTACCTGTGTTAACCACATTCAACCAAGGAAGTGCTGCATGTTTATAACAATTTAAATTCCTTCAGGAATTGTATTATCCACACCAAAGTAAATCTCAGTGGTTCTTTTGAGATTCATGTAATACCTATACTCTTATGAAATCATAATATATTTTGTGAATTTTTCCATTATACCAAACTAAAAAAGTAATGACAGTAAAATTAAGAACACAGGCTTCTCAGCACTGCCATTGAACATAGCCTAATGCACAAGTTAAATTAAATTTGAGTTTTCAGAACATACTAAATGAATATGAACAGTCCATCTTTGTAGGATAATGGTTTGTGTTTAAACGACAAGCATCATCATCATTTTACTCGAGGCTACTTTCAAACACTGCATCTTAAATCTTGATGTTTATTTCGAATCGTAATGACATGGGTTGCTTCGCATTAATAGTTTTTTTTGTAATTGGTCATATAAGCATGAAATCTTGATATCAAACTGATACTTGTTGATTTTTCTTCCAAAGCTGAAAGAGAAGTAATAGCTCCTTGGCTCTGATATCTTGATTCTTTGAATACTTGAAGACTGCTTTCTTCTGTAGTTGAAACTTTTATCATCAGTGTTTCTGAATCCCAGTAGTCATAATTTTAAAAGTATGAAACCTTTCTCACATCACTAATTTACTAATGTTTTGTTCTAGGTATACTTTCACAGTTATATCTAATGTGTTGGTCTACGTCATCACCTGGGCTGTTTTACATGTAACAACAGAGTCAGATGCACAGGTGGGGCCAGATGACGTCAAAAAATTCCAGGTTAGTTGAAATGGATATGTTCTGATTTCGAAAAGGAAAAACAAAAGACAATTTTTATAAGAGTTCTGTATTGTTTTCCATGTTTCCAACTTCTATTTCATCACAGAGATTAATATGTGTAGTATCCATTATCATCATAGGTTATTGGACTGATATTGAAGATGTAATTTGTTGATGTGTAACCGTAATCGGGATAAGTACGCCTACACATAATAATAATAATGCAAAAATAATAATGATAATAAATATTGACTTAAAATGTGGATAAAGAAATAGTAAAATAACGCAGTGGCGGTGAATACACATCAGAGCACGGAAACGTGACGGATAACTTTCAATACGCGTAATTAAAATTAAATCAAATACAAGGGAACACCTACAGGCCTAAAAATGACAACTAAGAGAGGAGAGTGGAAGGTGCTGGAACCCTATGAGGTCCATGGAAAGGTATGGCGTTATGGGGGACAAAAGACTTACAATCATGACCTCAAAACTCATTATATTAACATAATCAAAACCAATATTACAAGAAACAAGATCATGACATAGCAACTGATACTTATGCACAAATGAAGGGTGTTTAAAAGACTTTAACAAAATAGTTCCACGACACAGAATCAAGACATACTTAAGTAACTTGGATAAAATTTAATTTAATAATAGAAGGGTGATGCTACATTACAATGTATAGTTTAAAACGCAAGTAAGTGATAGAACTGAAATTACGGGAACGGGAACCTAGGGCAAACTCGGACACGTTAAATTTAAAACCTTGAAAATGACATTAAGCAAGGAAATACCGAAATACCAAAGTAAATAAATTAAATCAAACAAAACCAGAAAACATTGAAATAACACTTACCAATAAAAACTGGAGTGCACACAACCGCACTCAAGGACGGTCAGATGGAATAGACGCGGCCAAATCGCATCCCGCATGCGAAGCGGCCTAAAGCCGGAAATTGACAAATCACAATCCACCAAGGGGAAACAAATTCCACCAGATTCCCTATCTTTTCGCCAATAGGAAATCTCGTTATTCTAGCGAATGAAATTGCATGACCATATATGGTCATATTAAGATATTTGGCAACTTCTCGAGATTTCCTATTGTGACACCTATTTCAACAGCAATAACTGCACATGCGGTATAGGATGTTTCACAACTAAAGCACCTTTACATTTTCATCTTATTACAATTTTGACATACAGAATTACAAGAAATAATTTTCAAATAATTCTTCAAGAAATTCTTCAAGTTAAAACGTCCCAAGTGTCTTTTCCTCGTGCTTGCTGACATTAATTTAAATGCTCAATTAAGTTACATAAAATTTACATACAAAAAAAAATCACTGTTTGCATCTTGCAATGTTCATACTGTTCAATATATCTTGCCTATTGCCTAAAAGAAAAATTATTACACACATATTTAAATTAATATTTCTCGCCGTTACATAAAATAATTCCAGTAGAGTCCAGAGCTCCAACCAAAAATGAAATTCTTCAGACACATTAAATAAAAAAACCTTTAAAATTTTATTTCCCTTAGTTCCAGTTCTGTCCCGCCACATATTACAGTGTGAATAGCCCATATAAATAAATAGAAAAAATCTGAGGAGACCAGGCTCCAATTACCAGGGTTGAATACCAATATTGTTAGGTGGGATTTGAGATTCATTAAATTTGAGACTTATACCCCTAGCTTCATTTGCTTGTTATTGGACCCCTTTCTGAGCAAAATTTCTTTAAACTTAAGGACTGTTCAGAAGATTTTAAATACAGTATAATTCGCATTATCCAAGCTAATGCGGAGAGAGGCCACTTCAGATAATTTAAAACTCTGATAATATGGACGTCATGTCCTAGTTCATGAATCATGGGCAGTGGCTGAGTGGCCTAGTAAATGGTTCTGAGAGTCTGGATGTCAGTTGCTATGGATTGGGGGTGGGCACCTCGGACATATTCTGAGTCGTGGCCCTCTTTGTGCTCAGGTGGCTAGGACTATACAATCCGTTAGTGGTCCTCAAACCGTTAGAAGAGAGGTTCTCACTGGGACTGTGTGCAAGTAAGGTAGCACCTGCTTCACAAATGCTTTACCGACCACGCTCAGAACATTTTAAGCAAGCCTCGTACCTACAGGAGTAAGAGTTCCACTTCCATTCGATAGGCAAGGGACTCCTTGGAAACAACTTCGCAAACGAAATGGAATTCAATGGGGAGTTATCAATATTAATGGGGCTTATGGAAGTAAGAATGTAAAAGAAAGAAAGTAGAACTGGTTGAGTCGCAAAGAGGATGCGTCTGGACGTATTAGGAGCTAATGATATTCGGGTAGGGGAGATAACTAGGCAGATAATAGATTATAAAATATTATTAATGGTTGTTTAAAAGGGAAGGGCAGATTATGGGGTAGGGCTGTTAGTTTATGTTAGTCATGTGCATTGTTTTTAATTAAAAATGTATTCTAGTTGTTTTTTTAACTTTTGTTTTACTGTAAATTAATTTCATTTTTAGCAGCTCTTGTACTGTAAATTATACTTCTATTGTTTTACTATTTTAACTGTGTTCTTTTTATAGGTACTTGTTTTAGGTATGTTTAAAATTTATTTTAGCTTCTAATTTTTTATAATGTATGTTTAAGTTCAATGCCTAATTAAATTTTATTGAATTTCTTTTTTCTCAATCGATACAGAGTACCTGCTCCTTTTTTTTTTTTTTTTTTTTTTTTTTTTTTTTTTTTTTTTTTTTTTTTTTTTGAGGCTTATACCTTTTCTTTACATTGTAACCAAAAGATCTTCAAACTTGGGCTTCTCTTCTGTAGCATGGCTTAGCGGGATGTCTCTCTGGATTCTCCCTCAAATTGACAGCTTTCTCCCTGAAGATGTCTTGAATTTTTTTTAGGAATTGATTCAGGTTTTCATGATTTTGTGGAAAATACGGTATTTTGAATCAGTTCTACTGCTTATTTTAAAATTCATATTCATCTTAGTTGGTGGGTGAATTTTAATATATCATTTCATTCCATGCCATCAGAGGCCATTGACCTAGAGGTTAGGCCTCTTAAAATGGCAACTGTTGTCATGGTAATAATAATAATAATCATCATCATCATCACTGCCAGCCCTTTATCTGCAAGTTAAACTCTGTACTCTGGAATGTGCTTGATAAGCATTCAACCTCCCTTTCATGCCTCTTACTGTTCTGTACATTTAAATTTCCTAGCCAGGTACATTCAGATTACCGAGTGAGTTGGCTGTGCTGCAGTCGCTTAAGCAGTGTTCTCCCCAGAAATTTTCGTCAGCCGGGTGGCAGGAATGAGTAGCCGGGCGGGGAAAACTACGTAAAAACTTAATAAGAAAACATTTCGTTTTATTCCTCTCAGGGCATTAATAATAATAATAATAATAATAATAATAATAATAATAATAATAATAAAGACAGTCACCTCCATACAGGCCATGAAGGCCCTTGGAGGAGTGGAAGGTAAAGGCTTCCACCATTGTTAACCGCGGCACGTTAAGGGGTAGAGTGGTTAGCTCTACGCCCGGCCGCCTTTGCCCCCAGGAGTTAACCTGGTACTCATTTTTGGTGTAGACTGAGTGAACCTCAGGGCCATATGCACCTCCGGAAGTGGAAATCTCGTTTCTTAAATTTTACGACTTCCTGACGGGGATTCGAACCTTCGTCCTTCCGGACGAACCGAGCACGCCTTTACCGCCTTGGCCAGGCAGCCCCTGATGATGATAATAATAATAGTAATACGACCTCAGATACCGTGTGCAAACATCTTAATTCGACGTCATATGGCTGCTTGCTCGTCAATTTCGACGTTCCGTTTTACTTTAGGCCTACTACATGTCAGAATAAACCGCATCTCTCTTGGGCGTCTAGGCCGAGTTTGTGAATTTTGTCGGGTAAATACCAAATATGTCACCAGATATCCTCTACGTGCTGACATCGTACGACATAGAGTGTCGCCCTTCAAAAATCCGACCACCTCTGTCGGGTTCGAACCCGGTACCTCTACCACTGATCCACAGAGGGCATTAACAGTAATATCAGACAGGTAAACTATTTTAGTGTTATTATCTCGAACAAGATGTTCTAGCGTTCTACTGCTCGTTCATAATCAAACACCGGGGCATGTGGAGTGCCATACAGGTTTTTGACGTCATGAGGAATCGAGTGCTCCCGTGCGAATCCACATTAATCCAAACACCGCTCGCGCACGACACTACGATATAGTCAAGCTAAACATTTAAACTCTAATGTAATTGATGCAATTATTGCTAACAATAATGAAGATTTACCATTTAAATAAACAGTTTTACAGTATTTACAGTTTAATTTGAAGCACGCAACGATTTAAATATGTATTAATATTACGTAATTAGCGTGTATCTAGGTTATTATAGCCGGGCGGTCTGTAGAAAAGGCACTAAAATGGTCCTAGGGAGAACACTGGCTTAAGTGTGGCCAGTATCCAGTATTCGGGAGATAGTAGGTTCGAACCCTACTGTCGGCAGCCCTGAAAATGGTTTTCCGTGGTTTCCCATTTTCACACTAGGCAAATGCTGGGGCTGTACCTTAGTTAAGGCCACGACCGCTTCCTTCCCACTCCTAGTCCTTCCCTGTCCCATAGTCGCCGTAAGACCTATCTGTGTCAGTGCGACGTAAAGCAAAAAAAAAAGTTGGCTATGCAATTTAAGTCATGTTGGCTGGCATTTGGGAGATAATAGGTTTCAACCCCGCTGTTAGCATCCCTGAATGAAGATGGTTTTCTGTGATTTCCAATTTTTGCACCATAATTAAAGCCACAGTTGCTTCCTTCTCAGTTGTAGACCTGTCCTATCCTGCTGTTGCCATCAAACCTGTCTGAGTTGGTGCAATGTAAAATAAATAGGGAAAAAAAAGCTTGATTTTAGTAATTGTAAATTACATGTATTTGAATTTCACTTTATTTTTTTATTAGCCTTTACCCAGGCAGTCAGTTTCTGTTGGCCACTGTAAACCCTATTTACTGGAATCCGTTATAAATTATGAATGTTGTATGGCTCAGACAGGCAAGTGGTAGCCCTGCCAGACTTAGCTAGCGCTTGTGGTTGCCAACCTGTGCTCCCAAGTTGACAGCCTCTGGGGTCACCTTTTAATCACCACTTACAGTTGGAAGGGGATACTGTGGATGTAATCTGTCGTTTATATGACAAACTTGCATAGCATTTATTCCCCTCTGTTACCTATATGCAATTATTTACTGATTAGACCTTCTTTTTCTGTACAATTTCGAGTATGGAGTATCTAATTTCTAAGAGAACTATGATGAAATTCTTTTTAATATTTGTTGGTTTAATATCTTACAGAATGTAGTGTTCATTGGCATTGGAATTGGAACTGTGACTTCACTGATATTCCATCTGACGGTTAATGAACGTCCTTACAGCCATGCTGTTGGTAGTACCCCGGGTATGAAGAAGACGGCTGGTCACTTGATGAAGGATATCCAACTATACCAAGTGGCTGCTGTGTACATGGCTACAAGGTTATTTGTTAACCTCTCTCAAGTCTATATTCCACTGTACCTCCACGAGTCGCTTGGTATGGGAGCTGAGAGCTTGGCTGTCATTCCTCTAGTCATGTTCATCTCGAGTTTTGTGATGTCACTCACAATTAAGATTTTAAACAAGAAGTTTGGTAGAAAGGTAAGTTCTTTTTATTTTTGTTGATAATTATGGTTATTGTATAGATGGTAGAAAAATCTGATTTTTCTTGTCTTGGAGGGAGATTAATTATGGTGATGTTCTTCTTAGCCTGCCTGGTGGCCATGATCATTAAGGCATCAAGTCTGTATGATCTGACACTGTGCTTACCTGGTTTGTGTCCCATTGGTGGAAAAAGAAATTCACCATCAGAATGTTGGCCGGCAGGGTAGGAGAGGTGGTGGTACAATTTCTAATCACTAGATTGCATGCCAAAATCCTGGATTCAGTTCCAAACTTGTCCAAATGTGGTGAGAGAATATGACACTGTTGATGGTGATCCATTTGTCGCATTGTGACGTTAAGCCTTGAGCAGACCCTTATTGAGTGAGTTGACCATGCAGTTAGTCGCGTAGCTGTGAGGTTGCATTTGGGAAATGGTAAGTTCAAATCTCACACTTGGCAGCCCTGAAGATGGTTTTCCATGGTTTCCCATATTCACATCAGGCAAATGCTGGGGCTGTCACCTTAAATAAGGCTAAAGTCACTACCTTCCCAATCCTGTCCTATCCTTGCTTTGTCAAAAACCTTTGATGTGTTATTACAATATTAAAACTAGAAAAAGATAAAGCGGACCCTGTGGTATTATTTGACAGGAGTAGGCTATGTGCCAACACTGGCTGTCACCTCTCCCTATTTAGTCATCATAATCAACACCACCACCCAGATGTGCAGGTCACCCTTGGGCATCAAATAGAAAGACTTGCTCCAGGCGAGTTGAACATGTCCTTAAACACTCCCGGAACTAAAAGCCATACAATAAATAATAATAATAATAATAATAATAATGTTTGTTTTACATCCCACTAACTACTATACAATAAATAAATAATGATGTTCTTCTGAGTGTTTCTCTTAAGGCGACACTCCAGAGATAAAAATCAATACAGTGGAACCTCGATTATACGTTCCCGGAAACTACGTTTTCCCATATTATCCGTTCAAATTACGTGGTCCCGCGAGCATCCTAATTAAATCACGTTGTAAAAATCCCGCAATATCCGTTCCTCGAAGAAACTATTTCCCATATCAACCATCCAGGAAAATTTCAGTCCCATGAACGCTAAATCCTCAATCACACGTTGTTCAAGAAACTGTATCCCACGAAACGGCAGATACGGCATACTTGCGGATCTTGGTGTTAACTTGGTAATTTGAGGAAGCAGAAAAGCAATCGGCGGTGAACTTGCATAAGGGACCATCTTAGCATCACATTCGGGTGGTATTGTTTAGAGAATCGAAATCATAAAGCAGAGAGTATCCACAGCAATTGGAAGGAGACAGCGCATTTCAACAGCTCTACTTGAAGGCGGAACGAGTTTCGTCAAATGTTCGTACTTGCAAAACATCTACATTATGTCCAGGGTTAGATGTTTACTTCCCCCCCCGAGTGTATCGCCGAACAGGCTTCGGCACTGTGTAGTCGCTGAGCTTTCAGGCAGGAATCTAAACTGCTCCTTCTTAAGGAAAACAAATTTAGTATTTTAATATTATCGTATACGATTAGGCAATATGTTATCGAGACCAGAACAGAAGTTGCACCTTACATACAAAAAGCCGTAGGAGGTTTTGTGATTGCATATTACAGTTTTGGTCCTAATGTAAGATTGGGAATTTCACGTTATTGTTTTAAAATGGTAAAACCGCAGTTGTTTTATTTGTGCATGTTCATGTAAAAACTTTGCATCATTTTGCACTCGTACCAACTTGGACAGCGAGCGCGCTTTCCAGCTGAGCTCAAGGTCACAAATAACCGTAAATTCGGAAGTTATGACGATATTTTTTCTTTTTCCAATTTGATCGTGGTTAGTGACGGACATAATTGAATACAATGCATTCGAAAACTTGAGAATCAATACTTACATTCGAAACAATATTCTCGAGTTCAACATAACCTGTTAAAAGTCTATGTAGGCCTAATTTGCACGGTGCAAGATTTCCATAAACTGACTACGAACAATATACCAGTGACCAAATTACAATGGAAGATTTGTATCCAGTGTGCTTTATTTTATTACATTAGAGAATTACAAAATACTTGTGGTCGATTGTTGTTTGGCTTGGTGTTATTAGGTTTTTCGAACAGTGTGACCGATCAAAGTTGCCGAACTGAAAGAAGTTTTCAGAGGAAACTGACGAAGTTTCCCCGGTAAAACTGAATGTAAAATTTAGAGATTTTTAAGTCGCATACCGGTAATTATTGAAGCGGGCCCCGCGGTCAAACTTGCCTGCTTCTCACCCGGAGGACTCGGGTTCATTTCCCGGCCAGGTCAGGAGATTTTACTTGGATACGAGGGCTGGTTCCAGGTTCACTCATTCTACGATTACCTTTAATTGAGGTGCTATTTAGTGGTGAGGTGGTGACACCGATCTGTAGAGCCAGGAATAATGGCCGGGAGGATTAGTTACACTGACCATGCGTCACCTTGTAATCTGCAGGCCTTTGGACCGAGCAACGGTCGCTTGGCAATCAGAAGGCCCATTGGGGCTGTAGTTTGGTTTGGTTTAGGGGTGTTTGTAAGATTTTAAGTACCATATACATATTTCTTTTTTGTGGTGTTTAGCCAAATTGTTCATGGTTCATTCATTTCCGGATTTTCCGTTTTCCCGTGTTGTACGTGTTTCTTCGGTGGTCCCTCCAAAAACGGAGAATCGAGGTTCCACTGTATTTTGGTGAAATTTTTTTATGACAAATTGAAAGGATGGAGTTTCTTTTTTCTTGTCACGAAGTTATTCCACTGAATTCAAACAATTTATCACTGTTATAATGCTATGTTTGCCAGTTGTTATTTTACATTTAAATCTCATTTTTTCTCTCATAATATTCTGCCAAATGTAACAAAATTTGTATGGTATATGTATCACAGCTATATCAAGAAACCTGCATATGGAATTTTTATTTCTGAATTTTTTCAAGTAGTAGGGATTTTTAAGTCCAAAATTTTGAACATAAAAATGACACAAACTTTGGTACAATATATCTCCTTATATAAATTATGTACAGAAAAATACGATACATAGTGCTTATGTAGATGACATTCTCACAAAGTTTTATGTAAATCCATGCAAAAATATCTTTTTATCTCTTGAGTGTTGCCTTAATATAAGAGATCATTTGGTATTTGAAATTGCCTTACTGGAGGTGGTTCAACGGAACTCTTTAAAATGCTCACCATGGTAAACTGAATGTTAGTGTTCCAAATATTGTTATTGCTCAGAACTTGAGATTCAGGAATTGTTTTCTTAAGGTCTGTACTGTGTTCCTATTATACTCTAATATTGATATTGGTAATCTTTTGTAACGTATGAGAGCATAAAAATAATTGTTACTTGTGGCTTCACTTGAAATGAATCAGATATTTAGGATGGGTTCTCTAAGTAGGTCATTGCTAAATCAAAACTCTGTTATGAAGCGTTCAGTGCAAATTCATAATCATGTTGCTGGAGGAAAGTATAATATGATGACAGTTATTGGCAGATAAACAAAAGGAGAGGTTTTCTAGACACTAAGGAAATATGGAGTGATATCCATGCAATCATGGCAGCACACTGATACAGAGTTAGTTATCAAACACATGGTAATTGGATGCAGTTCATGAAGAGTATGTGGTACTGGATTGAAATACTGTTCCTGAAAGTATTGCAATTTGTGAGGTCTGAGGTCCAGGCAGGATAGGGAAAGCCAGCTTTGCTGGACATACTCTATTTGGAAAGAGGTCCTCGAGGAACATTAGATTACCATTGCTGAAATGTGAAGTGGTTCTGTCCTGCTGGAAGACTCTGCTAAAAGCTCAAACCATTGATCCTGCAAACAGTCTGTAACCTGACATAATAATGCTTAAAGATCTTTTGCCAGTGTTCAGTAGCATTGATAGTATGATCTCGCCATTGTGCTAAATGAAATGTGGGCTGATGACACCATGACTGGATGTCCATGCCCATGTGAAAGTTTCTGCAGGTATTCATCAAGTTTATCCCACCCAAGGAACCAGATGTTTTCCTCATTTACATCAACACAAAGTAGCACATGCCATTCATCTGACCACATCCAATTGTGTGTTGTGTGGATCCACGTTGAGGCCAGTAGATGGGCAGAGTACATATCGCCCCCACTCTGGCAAACTAGTGAAAGTGACAAACTAGAGAATCTGTAGTTTTGAAGTTTTGGTCTAGATTTTATTATTTATATATTGTCTACCCTCTGAGAAAGTCTCACATCTGCAGCCTGTTCTGTATGCCTAACACACAAAACCAATCATTAAATATATAAATTGATTTGACATGAGTAATCACAACTTTGTATGACCTGCGTAAGCAGAAATGTGTAAGGAAGAAGAGGAATCACAACTTCTTTCAGCTCTCCTAACCTTTTAACAATTTGCAGATTCATTAGTTTGCCAGAGTAGGGACGATGTGTGAAGATAAAAGTACGGAGATATCAGTTCGCGCAGCACCTGCATCCAATGGGAGCAGACGTTAAATTAAACACATCCTGGTGGTGTCCAGTTGCAGTTCCTAGGATATATGCCAGAGGCTCTTCTTCAGTGATTGCAGCATCTTGTCCATCATACCTGAAATTATCATTGCTTGTGGTGCTGGGGGATATGGCAGAAAGTCCTTCCCTATGGTCATTTCAGACCCTACTTGCTGTAACGCATCCTCTAAAGACTGGATAGTTTTATTCAGTGATGCAAGTCTCTGGAATTCGTTCTGGAATCCAGTTGGTATGAATGACAAAGAAGAGTCTCCGTTCTTTGCTGTTTCATAACTTTGGAAATAATGTTCCATACTCTGTTTATATTCTTTCTGAATAGCAAATTGTGACATGTTGGCTGTAGCACAGTGTCTACTGCAAAACAAACATAAGATAGAGTAAGTTACTTTAATGTTGTATGTCTATGTGCAGTCTTCAGCCCTAAGGCTGGTTGGATCCTCAACAGCTCTGCCATCAGGTATCATAGAAGGCCTAGGCATCACTGAAGAGGCATACAAAGGAAATGAGGAGTGAAGAGCATCCCGTTGCTTTCCTCACCAAGCCAGAAGTTGCTGTTACATATCATTCTAGAGGAATGGCATTACTAGCATCGCTCATACCTGTCACTTTCATATTGTCAAAGCCAAGGATAAGACAGAGACAGATCAATTGAAAGTAACAAAATTGCTCTAGCCCATACCAGGAGACATAGTGCACTGTAAACACTAGGTCCTGCCAGCAAAGGGATTTATCTTTTAATAAAAAATAAATTCCCATATAATGTTCAATTAGTTTTTCTTTCCTTTTTGTTACTCCTGGGATAAGAGTCAAATATGAATTCTCTTTATGAACATGTTGATAATGTTTTGTTATTTCCACCCATAAGAACAAGAAAATTAAACTATTAGCAACCAAAATACTTCTTAAACTCAACTTGTCTTTCCATAACATTCTTTAATCAATCTCTAGCTACATCATTCTTCTGTGATTTCATATTCACCAGTATGTGTAAAATTAATTTCTTTTGTCTTGATTTTCTTCTCATGTAGGCTGTGCGTTTGTTGTTGATAAAAAGAAGTTTCTTCTTCCTATACCGGAAACCTGTAGTATGTTCACAGCAGAACTCTGTGCTATCCTTGAAGTTCTGCAGTATGCACTATCCAATGAACATTGGTACTTTCTCCTGTATACCAACTCCTTGAGCTCGTTACAATCTATTGATATGTTGCCTTCAGCACCCTCTGATGCAGCAGATCCAGAACTTGCTGGCCGGGTGTTTGAGTGCTAGCAACAGACTCATATTTTTGTGACTCCCAAACCACATGGGTGTAGCGGGAAACAAGTTAGCTGATGGGGCTGCCAAGGATGCAGTCACATTGGCCCTTCCCCCAGCCTATGATATTCGTTCTCAGCTGAGATATTTGGTTATGTCCAGTTGGGAGATCGAGTGGCAGGCCACCCCTCCTCCAAATAAGCAGAGAATGATAAAAGGAACTACGAAGGTATGAAAGACTTCCCTTCAGGTTTCTCGGAGAGAAGCAGTGATATTATGCAGTCTTCAGATCGGCCACAGTATTGTAACACGCTCCCACTTACTGAAGGGAGAAGCCTCCCCTGGTGTGTTCTTGCAGGGGTCATCTATCCGTGGTACACATTCTTACGGAGTGCATGGATCTGGCTGATCTGCACCATAGTCTGAAACTTCAGAGACCAGCTCCCTCATCCTATGAGATGACGAGACCTAGTTACCCATTTTATGGGGGGTAATGGCCTGTTTTAATATGTATAAACGTGAGTTTTCTACTTGTTTTTAATGTTATTTTATCCTTAACTATGTTTTATTCTGTTTACTCTTTTTTAATTAATTTTTGGGTATTGTAATATGTTTTTATGCTTAAATTTGAATGATATATATGATTTCACTTCAAAGCATTGCCTAATTCTATTTTAATCAATTTTTACTCATTTACTCATGTATTAGACCCCCCCCCCCCCATGGCTTTTTGAGATGAAAATGAAAAAATAAATCTTGCATACAAGACCCCCTAACATAATTCATCAGAGAAGAACGATTCCGCATCAAAGCGGGTACAAGCCTTACTGCAGCTCTGATGACATCACACAAATTTGTGAATAGTTTCGTTCGTACGACCCACACAATGATAACATGCGTTGAAGTCATGCGGTACAACTGTGTTTCGTAGTTAAGAAATGTCCGCCTCTGTAGCGTAGGCTTACTGCAGCTCTGATGACGTCGCACAAACAGGTGAATAGTTTTGTGTCTGACCCGCGCATTGCAAGCACGCATCAGTCATGTACTGTATATGTGGCTGTGTTTTGTAGTTAAGAATGTCCGCCAGCATAAGGGTTAGCCCGATTACTTGCAATTCTCGGGAACCTGAGTTTGATTCCCTGTACCGTATTGCCAGAGATTTAGGAATGGCAGGAAGGTTGATGGCGGTAAAAATGGTACATGCAACTCCCTCCCACTTGGGGCCTGTCTAAAAAGAGCTGCACCACCTCGGGATAACGAACCTAGTTTAGTTAAGAAATATTCAGTTGTTGCTATTAATATAGCAGGTGAGATCATTAACAAAGTGATCGTTCAACATCTTGTAACTTGGGCCAATATAGGGTTTTTCTTTTTTGCACAGAAGTGGGTTTAAAACTTAATAAAAACAATCCAATCATAACGGTTGTTTTACTCACCAATGTACCTCACGAATAATAATTATTATTATTATTATTCGTCCCCGCTTAATGATTTTCGGAGATGCCAAACAAAACATACTATGCATTAATAATAAAATGGAGGCAACATTTGTATGAAATTAAACATTATGATGATAAAACGCATTACCACCACATCTCAGCTTTATTTAGAAGGCGTGGCTTATGCTACACATACACCAATTGGGAATATCAAAGACCATCTCCAGAAACCATTTTGGAATAGATTCTCACTGTTTGGACTCTATAGTCGGGAACGAAAATATTACAAGTGACGAAAATATTTTTAAAAGTTTCAAAAAAGACAGGACCTTGAATGCTCTGGATGCATGGCTGACGATATGGCTGTGAAGATGACATCATTTGGAATGACAACATGCCGTTAACAGGGAAGTTGGCGGCACAAGACGATAATTCAAATGAAAGCAGTGATTAGGTTTACTCAAGTTTACTGCGTGGTAGGCCTATTGCTCAACTGACAGAGACAAATGACTGGCCATTAAGTTTTTTTGTATCAATATTGAATAATATGATAATACGATACCCTTGTCCCTTTTCTTTAGGGGGTCGAGTATGAAGTGAGACAAGTCTTCATAGAGAGTTTTTATGACTAAGCCCTTTCTGATGTTAACCTAATCAAAGGAATTAATGAGATGAAACAAATGACGTGATATAAGTAACTTAAAACTGACTATATTTGCTTTATATGTAGGCCTAAAAGTAGTGTTCACCATGTATTGTCTTTTTACATACTGCCTTCCAATGAAAATAGTCAGTATAACTCAAATACATTCATAAGTTTGTTAAAGAATAGTGTCGAATGTTTACATGTGTAATTTATAGCCTAGAAGCCATGTGTTCACTGCACAACATTTGAGGCTATCGTATATTGGACCCCTCCTCCCCTTACATTTTGGGGTGTAAAAGTGGGGAAAAAAGGGGGTTTAATATGCGAATAAATATGGTAATTTTTTAAGAAAATAAGGCATTGTGAATTACATCCACTTATTATTTTAATTAATTTTGTTTCACCTCATACCATTAAGGACTGATGACCTAGATGTTAGGCCCCTTTAAACAACAAGCATCATTATTTCTTTTCATCACAACAGAGTGATAATATTGCCAAAACTGTATAGTGCTTCTTCTTTTTGACAACATTCTTCTCAGTAACACCTTCATATATATACACAAACTTTTTATTTACAGAATATCACTATTGCCGCAATACGAGGTTCAGTAACCATACTCTGCAACCATCTATATAACATTTGAAGAACCATACATCATGCCACATTCCAGATTCGTTCCAAACTTATTCCTGAGTCTTGTGATGAGTATTTCTATCGGGCATACTAGCAAATTTAGAAGACAAAATACTGTGTAGTTGATATACTTTGTCCTTGTGGCAGGCCCCTCACGGAGGAAGTTGTATTAATAAAGAATAATAACTATTTTATTGTTTTTTCTGTTATATTTATATGAAAAAATAATAGAATGCCTGAGGGAGGCAAGTGTACTGTAGGTGTGTAGGTGTGAGTGGGCATTGAGTTGTGCTAAGGGTACTCCTCAAGGAGTGAGTTCAGGAGAAGTGTTGGTAAGGAATCAGAATGAGTCACTGCAGGTACAACAGATAAGGTGATTTGTGGATGATGTTATACTGTATGGAGTAATAAATGAATTGCAGGATTGTGGGTGACTGCGAGGGGACCTAGACAGTGTTGTGAGATGAACAGCAGACAATGGTTAAATGGGATGAAAATTCAAGTTATAAGTCTCAGTTTTAATTATTATGTTGATGGGGTGACACTACCTCATGGCGAACACTGTAAATACGTAGGTGTTAATATAAGGGATGACCTTCATTGGGGTAATAATATTAATGACATTGTCGAGAAAGGTTACAGATCTCTTCACATGGTTATGAGAGTATTTAGGGCTTGTAGTAAGGATGTAAAGAAGGCATATAAGCCTTTGGTAAGACCCCAGTTATAGTATGGTTTCAATGTATGTGACCTTCACTTGGACTACTTGATACGAGAAGTGAAAAAAATTCAAAGGAAAGCATCACAATTTGTTCTGGATGATTTCCGTGACAGGAGTAGTGTTACAAAAATGCAAACTTTGGGCTGGGCAGACTTGGGAGTAAGGAGACGAGATGCTCGAATATCTAGTATGTTACAAGTTATAAACCTTATTATTGATCCGTATTGAAAATTGGTATAGTTCAAAAACGGTGAAGGTATTTATTAAACCACCTGTTCAAGGAAGGGGAAGTATTGAACAGGTGGTTTAATAAATACCTTCATTGTTTTTGAACTATGTGGTATGTTTCAAGCTGTCAGTGGCGAGTTTGCGTGGAATGACATTAATAGACAAATGAGCTTGAATGGAGCTTTTAAAAATAGGAAAGATGAAGATAAAGTTGGAATTCAGAAGGACAAATTGGGGTAAATATTCATTTATAGGATGAGGAGTAAGGGAGTGGAATAAATTGTCCAGGGAAATGTTCAATAAATTTCAAAGTTCTTTGAAAATTTTTAAGAATAAGCTAGGTAAACGATTCATAGGGAATCTACCACCTGGGTGACGGCCTTAAATGAAGATCATTGATTGATTGATTGATTGATTGATTGATTGATTGATTGAGTCACTGCAGGTAGAACAGAAGAGGGAGGTTGGGGAACAGGGAGGAGTTAAAGAGGAGGAGTGAGTCAAGAGGAAAGATAGAAGATACGAAGAGGGTGGTGAAACAAAGTTGTGAGAGGGAGAAAAGGGAGGAGGATGTACAGAAGTTGAAACCCAGATAGGAGGGTATCTAATGAGGTAGGTGGAGTTCAGGCTCTGGTCATGGGTGACTCTATTGTTAACCATGTGGAGGAAAGGGAACCAGCATAGGGAGTTACCCAGGAATTATCTTAAGGCAGATATTGAGGAAAGGAGGGGGGTAAGGAGAAGGTGATAATCATCCATGTTGTACCAACAGTTTAAGGCAAGCAGCAATATCATTGGGGTTGTATGGGATCTGGTTATGACAGTAGAGAAGAAATTGTAAGTGGGATGGTGTGTGTGTGTATGTGTGTGGGGGGGGGGGGGGGGGGGGGGGGTTGATCAGGTATTTAAATAAGAAGTGAGTATGTGGGAAATTGGGAATGAGATTTGTAGATCCTAATGCATGAGTAAGAGATAGGGATCTACACTTTAATGGCATTCACTTGAACCTTAATGGTATATATAAGTTACAGGGTTTGTTTAGAAGAGTTATAGGGAGGTTTATACAGAAGGAGTGATGAGAGTATAGAGAGCTGGAAGTCGAGTAACAATGACATAAAGTTGTTAGTTTTAAATTGTAGAAGTATTGTAAAGAAAGTATAAGTAATTTAATGGGTATGTATTTTCCAGATATTGTAATAGAAGTTGAATCATGGCTGAGAAGTAATATTAATAATAATAATAATATTATTGGCTTTACTTCCCACTAAATCCTTTTTCTGTTTTCGGAGGCGCCGAGGTGCCGGAATTCAGTCCTGCAGGAGTTCTTTTACGTTTTACTGACACAAGGCTTATGATGTATTTTAGCACCTTTAAATACCACCAGACTGAGCCAGGATCGAATCTGCCAAATTGGGGTCAGAAGGCCAGTGCCTCAACTGTCTGCGCCACTCAACCTGGCAGAAGTAATATTATGGATGCAGAAATTTTCTTATGGTACTTGAGTGTTTGTCATAGAGACAGGATAGGAATGGTAGGAGGGAGAGTATTCATGCTGGTGAAAGAATAATTTGTAAACTACAAAAAAAGTTAAGGATGAGAAACATGAAATTCTTGGTTTAGGGCTCATCTGTAAAGATAACAAGCAACTTGATATTTTTGAGGTTTATGGACTTGGAAAGAGTGGCTCTGATGCTGATCCGGAATTATTTGATAACATGATCAGCTATGTGGGGAGCGACACGTAAGAAATGTTACTGTAGCGGGGTATCTCAGTTTACCAAGCGTTAACTGGGAAGGTAATGCAAATCGCAGAAAGCATGACGAAAAATAAGTTAATCTGGGAAGGACAGCTGAATCAGAAAGTGATGTAACCAACTAGAGGGAATAATATTCTAGATTTGGAGCTATAAAACTAGGTGAGCTCTATAGAGAAACTAAAGAGATGGTATAAGTGATCACTAAGCTGTTTTTGTTGTAGTTAAAAAGAAATGTGATAGAAAGGAAGGTTGTAAAAGTTGGACTGTTAGGCAATATTACATTCTTGATAAGAGAGGTATGGGGTAATTTAAAAAAAGTAATTATGATCAATGGAAAATAGTAAATAAAAATGCAAACAGCCTATAGGATGGGTTTAAAGGAGTGTCAAAACAGATATTATGTATCTTTAAAGGTGATAAGGAAGGAGAGAAATAAAGCGATTGAGGAAGTACAGGGTAATAGGAAAGAGAGTCAGAAATGATTGTGGAAGTAAAGAGAGATTGAAAGAACTTACTAGGAAATTAAATTTAGCAAAAATATCAGCTAAGTATAACATGATGACATATATAATAGTTGTTAGTCATATAAATTGTAGGGAAAAATGGAAGGGTGAATCAGAGTCAAAGTGAAACTCATACACCACTGTAACTAGTATGTGTTTATGAATAGAAATGTGGACAATAATTTATGTTCGCAGTTTATGTGTGGAGCAATAAAGGGTATGTCTTGAATTATTAAGTCACCACAGGATAGTTAGCATATCCCTTAATTTAGCAAGATAAAACAGATTCTTTGTCTATATGCTGCTGGGGCACGTCAAAATGAAACTCATACAGTCCTACATGGACAGATAATAGGGCAGTACAAATGCTGTATGTTTGTGTTTTGATCCCACATTCAGTTTGTTTTGGAGAGTTGTGAAGTACAGATACGTTCTGGTACTATCATGGGGCGTCAAAAAGGACAATCTTCGAAAGAAAAAAGAACTGATGATTTTTCACCATAAAGAGAGGAAGATCACTGCGAGAAATTGGTAAACTTGCAAACAGGAGACATGCAGTTGTACAGTGCATTATAAATAGATATAAAAGTACACGCAGCATTGAAAATAAATACAAAGTGAGAGGAAGAAAAATTTTCAACCTCAGGGAGGAACGTTGGCTAGTAAGACAAGTTAAGAAAAATCCAGCGATTAGTGCTCCAAAACTGGCTATGATGGCTGAGGAACATAGCGACGAGAGCACATCCAGAAACTATACGACTTATCCTAAGGAAAAGTAACAGGCATGGACTAATAGCTAGGAAGAGAACATTTGTTAGCAAGATTAATAGGAAGAAAAGGTTGAGCTTCGTTAAGGAGTATATAGAAAAATATTTTTACTTCTGAGAGACCATTATTTTTGCAGATTAAATTAAATATAATCCCTTCGGATCAGATGAAAAGTTTAATGTCTGGAGGAAACTAAACGAGGAGTTGAAACCCAGGAATCTACGTCCAAGTGTCGAACATGGTGGAAGTAGTGTAACTGTCTGGGGGTACATGTCAGCTAGTGGACCAGAGAGTTTACTTTTATTGATGGGACCCTGGATCAACATGTGTACCTAAATATACTGAAAGAACATTTACGACCTAGAGCTCAAAAGCTTGGAATACTTAATCAATTTAAGTATTACCAAGATAACGACCCGACGCACAAAGCTCATAAAGTACGGACGTGGCTGCTATATAATTACCCAAAGGTATTCAAGACAACTCCACAGTCACCAGACTTAAATGTGATATAATATCTATGGCATTACTTTATTTATTTATTTATTTATTTATTTATTTATTTATTTATTTATTTATTAATGCCTTTTTTTTCAGTGTTTAAGTTAGTGCTCGAGGCCCTCTCTTGGAAGTAGCGATAAGAAAACACCAGATTTCCAACAAGATGGTCTGAAACTGACTTGATGTGAAGAATGGAAGAAAATAGATCCATCGTATTGCGAAAAGTTGGTACAATCTATGCTTAAATGTTTAAGAGCTGTGTAAAGTGCTAAAGGGTACCCAACAAAGTATTGACTGTTAAAAATATTGTGTTATTAGAGATCGCTCAGGAACTACTTGGAGGTGTATGCGTTTTACTTTGACCTGTTTCATGCATATTTAAGAATAATGTATTTTTTTTCTTTGTAAGTATAAGAAATATGAGTTGATTTACTTTGTACCTTAATAGAGAAATGTGTATTTGTTAAACCAGAACCAAGACTAAAATAAAGTAATGGTTATATCTTTTGTTGACTCCAAATAAACAAGCTTTCCTCTAGTGTATAAGTTTCATTTTGACTCACTGTAGGTGACTGAAACAGGTTTCAGGAAGGGCATTCCAGGGATCATTAATGAACAAGGGATGTTTATATGTGAGGACTTAGAGGAGGCAGAAGTATTCAGTCATCAGTATGTAAAGATAGATATAAGAATAATAATCCTGGTATGGGAGGTTACTAATACTGGCAAAGCACTGAACGTTACAAATAATGTCTTGGTAGAGGAGGTTACTAATACTGACAAAGCACTGATTTTTACCTATGATAATCAAAATATTTACAGATGATAGCAAAGTTGAAAGCTCGAAAAACAGCTAGAATTGATACGATTTCTGTGGGTGTACTAAAGGCAATGGGTTTGGATATATGCCTGAATCTGAAATGTTAATTATTTCATTACTGTTTGTACATAGGAGCTAAAACAAATGAATGGGAAGTTGGTATAGTAACCTCAGTGTAGAAGCGAAAGAGTAATAAACATAAAGCGGATAATTAAAGGCCATTTAGTTTGATGTGTGTTGCGTGTAAGCTCTGGGAAAGAATTTGTTCTGATTATATTACACATTTGCAAAATTACTAACTGGTTTGGTGGAAGACAGTTTGGGCATTGTAAACGTTATATGTGTGTGGCTCAACTTGTACGATTCCAGCAAAATAGAGCAGATATTTTAGATTCAAGAGGTCAAGTGGACTGTATCGTTGTCGACATATCCAAGACTTTAATAGTGTACATCATGGAAGACTGCTGACAAAAATCAAGGTATAGGACTAGACAAAACGAGTGGTTGAATGGGTGGCTAAATTCCTAAAAAACAGAAATCTGAGAATAAGAGTAGGTGAAGTGTTATCTGATATTGTAACAAATAAGAGGGGGTCTTGAATGGCAGTATTATTGGACCTTTAGATTCTCTTTTATGTATAAATGATATGGGTAAAGATGTGGAATTCCAGATAAGGCTTTTTGCAGATAATAATATTCTGTATAGAGTAGTAAATAAGTTATTTGATTGTGAGCAGCTGCAAAATGACTTTGGCAATGTTGAGAGATGGACAGCAGACAATAGTATGATGGTAAATGGGATGAAAAGTCATGTAAGTTTTACCAAGAGGAAAACTTCTCTTTGTTTTAATTACTCGGTTGATGGGATGAAAGTACCTCACAGGGATCACTGGTTAATATAACGATAGCTCTTCATTGGAGTAATCACATTGGGTTTAAGTTCAAGTACAAAGGTCGATCAAATATAAACAGGATTTCTTGCTCGTGAAGGAGTTACAGTGGAAATTTGCCAGAGATTGACTGCACAGTTCAGTGATCAAACATTGTCAAGGACGTGTGTGTGTGTGTGTAAGGAGTGGCAAAGGAAAGGGGAGGCAGCACCAGTGAAAGCCAAGACTCAAACTGTCAGCTGGCAAGGCATTTTGCTGATTGATTTCTTGCATGAGAGATGCACAATCAATGCTGCTTACTACTGCAAGCTGTTGAACGAGGCGGGCGTTGCATATCGCCGCAAAAGACGAGAGCAACTGATTTGACAATGCGCGGCCCCATACTGCAGCTCTGTCTATCTCTAAGTTACAGGAAATGCACTGGACTACACTTGATCATCCTCCCTACAGCCTGGACTTATCGCCCTTCAGTTTCAATTTGTTCAGACCGCTTAAAGAAGCTCTAGAAGGGCAACAATTTAAAGATGACGAGAGAGTGGAAGACTTGGTGTGCAACTGGCTAATAACATGATCCTGTTTTTTTTACGATGAGGGCATCAAAAAGATGGCAAATGCATTTCCAAAGCAGGAAAGTGGAAAAATAAATTGTAATTGCTATGTGTTTTTCAATAAATGAATTTAAATAAAAAATAAAATCCTGTTTATATTTGATTCTGCCTCGTGTTGTTTCTTCCCATTTCCTGTATTTAACCAGCCATCTTTTTATCTTACACTTCCTGCATGAAGACTAAGGACCTGTGAAGATGCCCGCTGAGAATAGATGGATGTATTAGAATGGATTGGTAGGGAGAGAGTCTTGTCTATTTGGGGATGGTAGTGTATGATGGTGTGGAGATTATTTTAATTGTCCTTGTCCTTTTGTGTATTCATGTTTGTCTTTGTTTCCTATTTGTGTTGCTCACTGACCTGCCATTTTGTCTATCCTATTAAGAGTATGGTTCCAGTGTATGGGACTCTCACAAGGATTACCTGATTCAAGGACTGGAAATGATCCAAAGAAAAGTAGCACAATTTGTTTTGGGCGATTTTTAACAAACGAGTAGTGTTAAGAAAATGTTGCAAAGTTTGGGCTGCGAAGACTTGGGAGTAAGGAGAAAAGCTGCTCAACGAAGCAGCATGTTCCCAGCTTTCAGTGGAGACATGCCTTGGAATGACATTAGTAGATGAATAATCTTTATTGGAGCTTTTAAAAGTAGGAAAGGTCATAATATGGAGATAAAATTGGAATTCAAGAGGACAAATCGGGGCAAATATTCATTTATAGGAAGAGGAATTGTGGACTGGAATAATTTATCAAGGAAAATGTTTGATATATTTCCGGGTTCTTTGTAATCCTTTAAGGAAAGCCTAGGTAAATAATTGATAGGGAATCAGTCACCTGGGTGACAGCCCTAGGTGCAGATGATTGATTGATTGATTGATTGATTGATTGATTGATTGATTGATTGATATAGCAACCGAAGTTCAGTAACTTACTCTTGAATTTGGATGATGTAGTAGTAGAAGTGAATCACATTCTTTTAAGCCTTCAGTGAATGTTGAAAAATACTATTCTTCTTCCTGAGAGATCTAGCTAGTCTGTTAAAGCCCACTGAATTCAGCCTGTTTATCTTGAAATATTGACATTTTTGAATATTTTATTTAATGGAAAATTAGTACATTGTTTAATATTAGTTAAATTTTCAGAGGTTTCTTTACTATGATGAACTTCCTTTTTTATTGGTTTGTTTCAGGTAACTTATGTTCTTGGTGCCTTGTTGGGGATAACTGCATGCATCTGGGTGAAATTTGGCTCTGGAGATAATTTTTCAACATATGAAATATATGCTGTAGCAGTTTTATTAGGTAGGACCATTCATATTTTTAAAGGTTTGTTATGAGTGTTAGAATTATCTTTAATGCTTGTTGTGCCTTTATGTGATATGTGGGAAGCAAGAGTTAATTTGATAAGTACTGTAGAATTTTCAGCATCTGCATGACATATTAATTGTGTGGCTCTTTGGCTAAATGGTCAGCATTGTGACCTTTGGTTGAGAGGGTTCCAGATTTGATTCCTGTTAGGTCAGGGAATATGACTGTGTTTAATTCCTCTGACTCAGAGAGTGGCTATTTGTATGTGTGTGCATTTGTCCCAATAAAGTTTACTTCATATACATACTACACTACCAACACGCAATAGTGAATAGTGGTGGTGGTGATTGTTTTAAGAGGAAGTACAACTTGGCAACCATCCTCTATATAACACTAATCAGAAAGAAAAAAATGGAAGGGATCCAATACTTTGAAAAATGAAGATATCGGCCAGTGGAAGACAAGGGCCACAAAGGGCGTGAAAATGAGGCTCCCTAGGCCTCCATACATAATACCTTCGGGGTCAGAAAAGAACAAGAGTTGACCAAGGGAAGCCAGATAGGGTAGATGAAAGTGAGGAGCCTGGCACAAGTAGAAGCAATGCCAGGACTCGGCTAAGGGGCCCGTGGTCGCCAACCCACGCTCCCAAGTTGAGAGCCCCTTGGGCCCCTTTTAGTCACCTCTTACGACAGGCAGGATATTCCTTGGGCGTTATTCTACCGCCAATAGTGAATACATCCCTGTATATAGTGTTGGTGTTGGGAAAGGCATCTTGCCATAAAACGGGGCCAAATCCACATGTGCGACACTGTTTGCTCCTATGACCTTATTGGGGTGTGGGAAAAGTCGTAGAAGATTTATCTGTCATTTGTCTATCCACTTGAAGAAATTTGTCAGGTTTGAGAAAAGAAATGTTCCATTTTTTTTTTTCCACATCTTAATTAAAACGTATTTAATTTTTTTGGCACCTACTTAAAGTTTTTTACTGGTTAAAATTGTTGTCTACACATGCAACTGACAGGCATCCTTTAAGTCAGAAATAACCATCTTGAACAGAATTTTTCTTTTTGCTAAATGAACAATTTTCCAAGCAACTTGGGAATCATTTTGTTGATTGAATCACATAGTAGGAATGTAATGGCTAAAAGCATTCTTCTGTTAATAATAATAATAATAATAATAATAATAATAATAATAATAATAATAATAATAATTAGTGGCCTGTGACAGCAAATGAGGCTAGTTAAAACCTCTAAGAATGCTTTTAGTGCTTTCTTAGGGACTGTAGCATGTTTTTCTAGGAATTTTATATTTACTTGCAATTGTCACTCAAAACGCTTAAAAAAGTTGATAGGTTTACTTGCATGCTCTGGATGTTTTGTCTGGTAGTGTCTTGTAAGTTTCACAGATTTGAAACTATCATAGGCTAAAATATCCAAGCAAAGAACACATTGTAGTTGTTTGCAATTTGTGGTTATTCACAAGAATGTTAGCGAAACCTAGTTTTACATAATCGTCCTTAGGTTCACATTTTTTTTTAACTTGCAAAAGGAAACAATAGATATAGACATTATTGTTTATGACAACTTAGTCATAGGAAATGCTTGAACATCCCTATGAAACAAAAATTACACAAATATTTAGGAGCTTATGGTTTCTAAAGTTCACAAGAGGAAATTACTGATTTAGAATAAATTAACATGGCCTTTGGTGACAATCATACAGACTAGCAAAAAAAAAAACAAGTTAGTACTGTATTGGAAGGTGGGATTCTCCACTTAACCTAAACTTAGTTCCAGTTTATAGACATTTTATTTGCCTCTCCCTTACCACAGTCCTGAAATAGTGTTTGGTGGCAACGGACTTTGCATCGGTAGTCTAGATAAGTACAAAAGGTTTTCGTTATATTAATACTTGTAAATTTATTTTTTGTCATTGGTTCATATTATCACTAAATTCTCTATATTTGACAAGTTTACACAGTGTAAACAATACTGTACATATATAAGCATGTTTTAAGTGATCTGATAGAATCTGAGGATGTTCCTGCAGAACGAAGCATGTCATTCTTTGTATAATAGTGTGTATTTAACTGGTATGTTTATAGTGTTATAATTTACATTGTATTTGCTGTGTGTTTGACAGTCCGAAAAGCCTTTCCTACATTTAACTAAGTCAACACTGGAAAACATGGCTTCATTCTTAACAAATTATTCGGCCAGTCAGGCGAATTACGAAGCCAAAAAGCTCAAATCACTTAAAATTAAAATCATGAACATTGACAAATCAATTACATTTAATAAGAAATGTCTAGAATTAAAGCTCGTTCCTGAGTACATACCCAAAAAAGCTAAACCCACAACAACTTTGGCTAAAATATCGACATCTCAATCACAAATATTATAGATCAGAAATAAAAATTCGTGTACATAAAGAAACAGGAAATCAACTAACAAATTTTATGCATCCATTTAAACCTAAGCAACTTTTGGCACCACACATAATGGACATCCTACTCAAACATTTTACACGATTACATCAAAAAGAAGCAATCCGGAAACAGAAGGTCATTGACAATAAAATACATAACCTAATGATTAAACAAAAATATCTAGCCCTCTCATGCATCATGTCCACTAGCACTTTATCTGTATCCCCTATTGCATGAAGTCCACTCTGGTGGATGTGTTCTGTTCAATGCTGCGTTCTTATGGTGGAAAAAGCAACTGTTGGAGCAGCAGGCACCTTTCTTCTACAAGTGTGTAACCAAAATGGCAGGGAGGAAGGATGGCTATGTACATGGTCCTACAATAACGACAAAATCCTTCTGTGGAAGAAGTAAAGATAGGGTAAAAAATTATTATATCTTTTATCATAGTATATATGGTGTTGTGAGACATTCCCTTTATCCAGAAACTTCCTCACTGTATGTGTACTGCGCTATATGTTCATGTCCACTGTGGTATATGTCATGCATGCGCAGTACTCGGGATTATTCTGATTTCTGTAGTTAGTATGCTATATCCGTGTATTTTAAATTTATTTTTAAAACCGGACCTATACTTATATTATAATAATAGCCTAACAATAGAAATATAATGAGCATATTTGCTCACTGATTTGTAAAATCATCATTTAGTTACTTTCGACCATCATGTTTTTATTATTATTATTATCTTTTTCCAATACGGGTAAAAATTGAAAAAATTCCGGATGACTCTGACTGTACAATTGCTGATGATAATGATGCAGATGAAGACTGGCAAGCAACACCTGTGATCCCCCATAGAAGAAGTTGAGGAGGAGAACAAAGAGCATTTTGAACCCTCTGCTACAGGTACATCCCAAAGGCAGGCATCCACTTCTCATGAGACGGAAAATAAGCCCAGGTCCACATGGACAAGGACAGACAATGAGTTTTGTGCCCTCTTCCTCCATTTTTGGGAGAAAAGTTGTACTAAGTTAAATGTGTCACTTTGTCCAGACTGCTTTGCCGTTTTCCACAGAAGAAAATGAAAGACAGTGAATGAAATGATATGCATTGGATGAATCTATTAATGCATGAAGTCCACTCCAGTGGACATGGTGTTATTTCCATGGTGTTTGATGTAAATTACTGAAATAAAACTTTGGGTGATCCATTGGACCCCAAAAATTACAAAAACACTGTATTTAACATTTTTATCTTCATCCCGTTAATTTATGCATGAGAGGGCTAGAAAACAATAACTACAACAAATTTTCACCCTGGATTAATTAACAGATCAGACACTACCTTTTCAAAGAATGAAATAAATCTGCTAGAGAAAGATCTCAAATTCAATTGCCAGGAACGCCATAACGAAAACAACATAATACAGCTCTTCACTGACGTAGAAATTGCTTGTGACAAAATACCCTCTCCACAAAGAGAAATAATAAAAAACGTAGCTACCAACAAAGCCCTAAACATAATCCCACTAGAAAATTCCACCAAACAACTGAATTGTACCACTCAATACTCGGCATTGAAAACAGTTAAGAACAGAATTAAAAACGACAACTTTGTCACGAAAGCGGATAAATGAAGAAAGATGAATACATAGAAAAAACTATAGATTTTTCTTTGCTAGTTGCTTTACGTCGCACCGACACAGATAGTTCTTATGGCGACGATGGGATAGGAAAGGCCTAGGAGTTGGAAGCGGCCATGACCTTAATTAAGGTACAGCCCCAGCATTTGCCTGGTGCGAAAATGGGAAACCATGAAAAACCATCTTCAGGACTGCCAACAGTGAGATTCGAACGCACTATCTCCCGTATGCAAGCACACAGCCGCATGCCGCTGACCGCACGGCCAACTCACCCATTACAATAGAATTTATCAACAACAACGGTATTCAAGAATTACAACGTGACCCTACAGATATTTTTCAAAACGAAATAAGACAAGCTATCAAGGAAACAGACTTTATTTTCATAAAACAAGGAAAAGAAAGCCTCAGCAACGAATATCCCCACACTAAGAGCCCTCCCCAAAATACCCAAACAATCATGTCCCATTAGACCAAGAGTAAATTTTAAAGATTCGCCAAGTTACAATTTAGCAAACATCTAAACCTAATTCTAAAAGAGAAAATTTCACTTAAAGAAGACAGGTCAATTAAACAGCCTAGAACTAAATAAACCTAAAATAACAGAGCACACATTTGGTGTCCTTTGACATCACTAAAATGTACACCAACATACCTATAGATGAATCCATTAAAATTATCAAATGTCTTCTTAAAGAAAACTTTTTTTTTTGCTAGTTGCTTTACGTCGCACCGATACAGATAGGTCTGATGGCGACAATAGGATAGGAAAGGCCTAGGAGTTGGAAGTAAGCTGCCATGGCCTTAATTAAGGTACAGCCCCAGCATTTGCCTGGTGCGAAAATGGGAAACCATGGAAAACCATCTTCAGGACTGCCAACAGTGAGATTCAAACCCACTATCTCCCGGATGCAAGCACACAGCCGCATGCCACTGACCGCATGGCCAACTCACCCGGTAAAACACTTCTTTACAAGAAAGCAAAGAAATTATTAGCCTTCTTAGGACAACACTACACCAAAATTCCTTTGCATTCAACGACAAAAGCTATTGCCAAAAAGAAGGGTTAGCCATGGGCTCACCATTATCAGGTGTAATAGCAAAGATTTTTCGGAATAACTTCGAAAACATCTTAATGAGCCAGCATTCAAAAGGAATCTTACACTGGAGCAGATACATAGACAAAATCATATGCATACATGTTAATGACATCACTAAAGCACACCAGTTATTAAACACACTAAATTCTTTACACAAGTCCGTCAGTTTCACAATGGGGCCAGAAACTAACAAGAAAATAAACTATTTAGACATCACAATCAACAGGAATAATGACAATCTATCTTACAAATTATACAGAAAGCCCACTCGGACATCGCACACTATTGACGAGTTGAACCACCAGTACACACACAAAATAGCAGGATTGAAAACAGTGATACACAGAGCTATTTCCATACCAATGAGCACAGTGGATTTCGATGAAGAGTTACGTATCATAAAACAAATCACAAAAGAAAACAACCACCCTGCAGGCACCGTAGATAAACTATTAAATAAACATAAGAAACATCGCTGGGAATTCACCACACGTGACAAAGAAAAATACATGGTTCTCAACTACGTTAACAAGAACACATACAAAGTAGCTAATATTTTCAAGAAATAAGGTTTAAAAGTAGCCTTTAGAATGAACAACACACTACAGAGACACATCAGCAAGTGCAACCTAAACAAAAAAGACCCCTTCTCAAAGTTCGGAGTATATGAACTCAAGTGCCGAGAACCTAACTGCAATGCCACATGTAGGAGCACATACGACTGTTCAAACCAGTTCACAGGCATCAAAACAGACCTAAAAATTTTACACGTCGAAAATAAAAGTACATCTTTGAATATAAAGGAAGCAATCAAAATTTACATTGCAAAAAATGCTAATGTAACCAACCTAAATGACCATACACACTTAAAAAATTCTCCCCTCTTTGCTCTACTCACATAACATCTGGACAACACTTACTTGATACATTAGCTTTTATCATAATAATAACATTTAATAGTTAGTCTCTATTTCAATTCCTTACTTTATTTACCTAAAATCATTATCTTGCGTTCATCCATATAACAGTACATTATAACATGAAGTAGGTTAATAACCTTCTCTCCCCTCTCCAGTGTCGATAGAAGGTTCCACAGCGCTCCACTCCTCTGTCCTACTTTCCCCTCCCCTCCCCACGGTACAGTATACTGATTTTAACATCCTATAGGATTCACATTGCTTCAGTGTCCCTCCCATGCTTCCTTTCCCCTCACCACGACAGTGTGCTTTACCCCAAACTTTCCTTTTGTCTCTCCATGACCACAGTCTTGAAATAGTGTTTGGTGACAACGGACTTTGCATCGGCAGTCTAGATAAGTACAAAAGTTTTAATTATATTAATACTTGTAAATTTATTTTTTTGTTGTTACTGGTTCACATTATCACTAAACTCACATTATCACGCAACGTAAACAATACTGTACATATATAAGCATGTTTTAAGTGATTTGAGAGAATCTGAGGTTGTTCTTGTGGAACAAAACATGTCATTCTTTGTATAATAGTGTGTACTTTACAGGCATGTTTATAGTGTTATAATTTATATTGTAATTGTAGTATGTTTGACAGACTGAAAAGTTTTTGTTACATTTGACTGAATGGCAAATAGAAAATCACAAAGTCACTTGTGAAATGCTGCTTCAACGCCAAGAAAGAAAATAATTTCTGTACCGAATTGTGATGGGTGACAAAAAATGGATTTATTTTGAAAACCCGAAGCGGAGAAAATTATGGCTGTCACCTGGTGAAGCCGGTCTTTCAATATCAAGGCCAAATCGCTTTGGCAAGAAGACCAAGCTTTGTGTCTGGTGAGACCAAAGCGGTATTGTTATTATGAACTTTGAAGCCTGGCGAATCGTTAATGCACAACGCTGTCACCAACAAATTATTAATTTAAACCAGGCATCGATCGAAAGGCGACCGGAATGGGCCAGAAGACATGACAAAATGATTTTGTTACATGACAATGCGCTGTCTCACACACCAACACCAGTGAAAGACATCTTGAAATCGCTTGGATGGGACACCCTCTGCACCCATCATCCGACTATCACCTCTTCGCATCAATGGGGCACGCAGTCACAGGGCAACACTTCAGCAATTTTGAGGGGGTTGGAAAATGGCTCGACGAATGGTTTGCCGCACGAGACGAACAGTTTTTCAAGCATGGTATTCGTACTTACCTGAGAGATGGGTGAAGTGTATAGAAGCCAATGGCCGATATTTTGAATAAACAAAAAATGAGTTTCCCTTGAAAATAAAGTGGTTTCTTTACCACAAAAACCGGCAAAAACTTGTGCATGCAAAGCTACCAAAACATAATTTTAGCTACTTTCTGCAAGATTGTTCCAAGAAACTGTTCCAGGTCACATCTGGAGAGTATGAGTGAGTTAGCTGTATGTGTAGCCATCAGCTTGCATACTGGAGATGGTGGGTTTGAATCCCTCCTTCAGCAGACCTGAAGATGGTTTTCCATAGTATCCCAAGAAAATGCTGGGGCTGTACCTTAATAAAGACCATGGCTGGTACCTTCCCAGTTCTAACCCTCTTCCATCCTTGTATCACTGAAAACCTTCAATGTGTTTGTGAAACATTAAACCACTAGCAAAAAGAGAAAAAAAATATATTATTTGGAAAATGTTTGTTTATTTGAATATTTTGTTTGTACTAAGACTGAATTATAGAGTCAATAATCAGACCCCTTATCCAAGAGAACCTCTTTGAAGAACAGCATGGATTCAGGAAGGGAAGATCAACAACTGATTTAATTTTACCATCCGTCAGTTAATGGAAAAATACTATGAACACAACCAAGATATGTGGTTAGCCTTTCTGGATATCAAAAAAGCATTTTGATGCTGTGCAAGAGGGTGTGCACAACTCTGAAGAAAATTGGAATACAGGATGACATGATACCCAGGATCAAGAATTTGTATGAAGATACCTGCAGTAAAGTCAAAACACCTGTAGGAATGACTGAAACCTTTGATATAAAATCTGGTTTAAGACAGGATGGTGTTTTGTCTCCTTTTCATCACTGTGATGAACGAGAATCAGAGAAAGTACACAAAACCATTGGAGGTAACAAAATTAAAGTTATCTTGTTCGCTGATGAGATATATGCTTGTGGGGAGACTCTAAAGAAGACCTTCAAGAACAAATAAACTCCTGGACAGAAGCTGCTAAAGAATATGGATTCATCTTCAGCCAAGAGAAAAGTGAGGTTATGGGCATCAAAAGATATGGACAACCAGTGAGACACATTGAAATGGATGGGAAACAGCTACAGATGAACCATCAATTCATATATCTTGGAAGTGTTATCTCTGATACTGGTTCTATAGACAAGGAAATTTCTCACAGAATTCAGACAGGTAACAACTACAAACTAGTTAAAGACACAATATGGAACAAGAAAATACCAACAAAATGTAAGAGAGTAATGTATGAAACCTGACCTATTGTCACAGGTGTAGAATGTAATGGAAGTGGAAAGTGTTTATTGAAGACTTTATTTGTAAACCTTCTGTAGTACTTACTGTATGATCTGAAGTGTGGTGATATAATGTTTTATTTGTAACGACCTAACCTGTACAGTGTAATATTTTGGTAACATGCGGTATTTGTAAATAGATTTCAGTTCTATACTTACTGGAAGTATCCAGAAAGTTGTTACATGAATTTTTGAACAGGGTGTGTTGCCTTTTGTTGGTTATGTATTCTAGAAAGTATTTTCTGACTGTTCTGGAAATGGAAGATTCGCGATCGTGCGTATTCAAGAAAATTATTTAATGTTCGCGACTGAGTTAGGAGTTGTGATTGGTGAATCTGGGTGGCGATAGGCGGGCTCATGCGTTCTGATTGGCTACTCGAAGGCCAGGGTTTACCTTTTAATGAGAGCGAGGCAGCATTTTGTGGTCTTGGTCTGTCTGTGGTCTGTGAACGGTCTGTCTGGTTGTCAGAAGTTTTGACGTCGTCAGCGACGCCTCGCTACCGGGATGGGCCACCTTCGGGTAAGCACTCTTGATTTCCGTTCCACCTTAAATTTCCTGTAATGTTCGTTTGCTTTTTCATATAGGAGTCTGCCCTAACCTCACCTAGATTCGCCACTTATTTATGATGCCTTAGCTTTTCAGCTGGGCTTGCCTGTTTGTTTTCGAGGCATTCCCCGTTCCTTGTTTCCCTGAATATGTAAATTGTAGTTTTATATATTTACCTTGGGGTTTGGCCTCTGGTAGTTCCGTGTCACTTGATGTACGCCAGAGTTTTTGAAAAGTACGTTTAACTTCACTGTAAATTGTAATAGCGTAATACGTTTCTTCTTACCTACTAAGCATTGTACAACTGGATTTGTAACTAGATGTATAGTTTGTTTGAATCTTTGAACTTATAGGAAGCTATTGTCAAAGAACGTGTGTCTCAGCAGAACATGCAGGTTGTATTTTACTATCGTTATGTGTCGGTACCTTCCGCATGGCGGAATTTGTTCGGAATTCATTTGTAAAGTCCCCTGGTAAATATGCCATATGTGATCACGGTTGATTATTTCTGAAACTGCAACCTAAGCCATATCCATGGCCTCGGTAGGTTCCCAGCTCCTTCCCACCTTCCTCGTTTATTGTCATGTAGTTGGCCCTACTGTTATTTACTAATGTTGTTATCGGCGGAGTTCTGCGTAGTTTCAGCCAATGTTTCACTGAGTGTGTAGTGGTTTTTGGTACTGTGTAATTGCACTTACTTTTCCTCCCTTTACTGTGTTTAGTGTAGCCGCTGTAGTTACCGTTACACCTATGGTTGAAAAACATGGACCATAAGAAGTAAAGATGTCAGTAGAATCCAGGCAGCAGAAATGAGATTTGTCCGTAGCATGATCAGTATGACACGGAGGGACAGAGTCCATAATGAGGAAATCTGCAAGCAGGCTCAAGTTGTAAGAATGTAGGACAGAATAACATTGCAGTGGCTGAGATAGTATGGACATATGCGATGCATGGAAGATAAGACATAATACCAAGAGGGCGACCAAGACTCTGTTACAAGGACATGGTGAAGACTGACATTGAACAGCGAGGACATACTTTGGAAAGCATTGAAGGAGGAGAGAAGTTCAGAGACCGGAACTGGTAGAGAAGCCTTGTTCGCCGACCAATCGCTTAAGATGGAATGTCGAGGGATATGTATGTACTACAACTGAAGTGGTAGAAACTCTTTTCGACTTCCATAATCTCTTTTGACTGGTATGCAGTTTACGCAGGCTTCCAACACAAATGCATATTTGCAAAGTAAAGTTAAAATTGTGTTTATTATTTAACATGATTAAAGTGCCGAAGCAGAAGTGTGTTTTAATGCCCCTTTGAAAGGACAATTCCCTTTATTTTTAAATGTAAAAAGCCGTTGATAAAAGGAGTTAGTAATTAGGATGGCTTATTGAGAGAAAGCTGACATCATGGATCATGCAACAGGCATAAAAACCACTGTTACTGAAAGAAGTTTCAGTCAACAATTAACTTCACTTTTTAAAACTGAAGGATTTTTCAACCTGAAACTGAGCTTGCTCCGCAAGAAAAAACAATGGTATTCAATATAGTAAACAGTTGTATGTTTCACTTAAATGTCCTCATATTTTTGTCTTCATAATATGGTATCCCTAAATTTTAGTTACTCTAGGTAGACATGTGAGAACATTTGTAAAGTATATGGAGAGAGTGCTGGGTGGTGGATCCATAATTCTGAAGTTATTTTCAAAATTCAAAATCAGATATTGATGTTTAGTCCAAAATGAATTGAGTTGGGTGTTTGCAGAAATGCTTTTAAAAAACCTGTGGGGGGGGGGGGGCAGATGAAGAATACACCCCCGGTATCCTCTGCCTGTCATAAGAGGCGACTAAAACGGGCGACCAAGGGATGATTGAATAAGAACCATGAAACTACTTGCGATTAGTACCATCACGCGGAGAACACCATGGGTCAACTTTGCTTGCGAGTAGTACCACTATGTTATGTACTCAATAGTTTTGTGATTAGTAGCAGCAAAGAGCGATTCACTGTGGGTTTACAGTACCTGTGATTACTACCACTATATGCAGAGCATCACGGGGTTACATTGCCCGTGATTAGTACCATTATGTGAGAAACACCACGGGTCTGGGCGTTGCCTGTAGTTAGTAGCACAATATGAGCGACACTGTTGGTCTGTGTTGCCTGTGATTTGTGCTCACTATGTGAGGAACACCATGGGATAGTACGAGTCCCTGCGATTAGTACATCTGTGTGAGGAACACAATGGGTTTATGTTGCCTATGAATTGCGCCATTATGTGAGAAACACCGTAGGTCTGCGTTACCCGTATGACGTACAATACTTGTGAGTGGTACAATAATGTTTGGAACACCGTGAGTCAACGCTACTTCTGATTAGTACCGCAACATAACAAATACCATGGTTCTACTTCACTAGAGATTATGAGGGGCTGTTGACCTGGCTTTTGAACCTCTTTAGACAACAAGCATTGATTCAGGTTTGTGCTTTGGAAGTGGTCCCTTGTTCAGTAATACTAATGTTTTAAGTTTCTGGGAAGGTGGGGCATTGCTGGTGGGATCCACTGATTGTTTTACATTCATATTCATCCATTCATTGTTCATCATCACGTTTTGAATTCTGGACAGTGGATGATTTAGGATTTTTAAATTGTCGTTGCATTTCATCTCATTTTATACCATTAGGGGCCTAGATAACCTAGATGTTAGGCCCCCTTTAAACAACAATCATCATCAAATGCTTAAAAATGCCCAAATGTACTGTCCATAAACAGCAAAACATAATGTTTGTATCCCACAGCACCTGCTTGGACTGATACCGATATTCTCTCTACATTATTTTACATTCAAAAAAGTAGCAGACCTGAAGCCACACTGCTGAACCACTGAAATTTACAGTAAAGCAGATTGTCTGCTCTCTTTCATTGGGATGAATTTGAACGTGTATTGCTACCAGTTGAGACAATTACACAATGTTCAGTAGAAGTAGCAAAACTTTTGTAGTGAATGGATGTTGTGTTCCATGAAGCTTGTATGAGATAAACTGACGAGTAACTTTGTAATAAGACTAAATCACTTGAAATGATAAGAATTTTTTTGTAAAGGAAGTAAAAGATACCAAAAGAGTTGGCTGTTTATGTGGACCACATAGCTGTATGGTTACATTTAGAAGGTGGGTTTGAACTCCACCTTCGGCAGCCTTGAAGATGGTGTTCCATGGTTTCCCAATTTTACACCAGGCAAATAGAGGAGCTGTACTTTAATTATGGTCATGGCCACATTCTTTATAGTCCTAGCCCTTTCCTGTACTATTATTGGCAAAAACCTGTGACAAAATGAAGGAAAAGAATTATGAGCAATGACTCTGGAAGAGTAGTTGATCAATTATTGCCAACCAGAAATATTGAAAAATAGTTGCAAGGTTTGGTTCTGCATTAGAACATTTGGATTTGGCTTTACATATAATTTTTTTTTTTTTTACCTCTAATAATTAGTTTTTAATTTTCAGGTGCAGGTGGCTCATTGATGCTGGTTACTAGTCTGGGTATCACAGCTGATTTAATTGGACCAAACACTGAAAGTGGGGCATTTGTATATGGTGCTATGAGCTTCACAGATAAGCTATCCAATGGTATTGCTGTCACTGTCATCCAGGACTTGTGAGTACTATATTTTTTTTTTTTTTTGTTTGCTTTACGTCACACCGACAGATATGTCTTATGGCGACGATGGGGTAGGGAAGGCCTAGGAATTGGAAGGAAGCGGCCGTGGCCTTAATTAAGGTACAGCCCCGGCATTTGCCTGGTGTGAAAATGGGAAACCACGGAACACCATCTTCAGGGCTGCCGACAGTGGGGCTCGAGCCCACTATCTCCCGATTACTGATACTGGCCGCACTTAAGCGACTGCAGCTATCAAGCTCGGTATATTATTATTATTATTATTATTATTATTATTATTATTATTAGCCAGCCTGGTGGCCATGATTGTTAAGGCATGATCTATGTGATCTGACACTGTGGTTAGCCAATTCGGGTCCTGTTGGTCGAAACAATTTTCACCCTCGGAATGTTGGCCGACAGGGTAGGGGAGGTGGTGGTATACAATTTCTAATCATTACTGTAGATTGCATGCCAAAAACCTGGATTAAATTCCAAAACCTATCTGCAGTGCTCATATGGTGTGAAGGCATTGATGGTGATTTGTCCGTCGGATGGGGATGTAATGCCTTGAGTAGACCCTTTGGTGCTATTTAACAGGAGTAGGCTATGTGTCAGCACAGGATTTTACCCTGTCCCTTCCTACCATCATTTGTCACGTCATTCATTTCATCTCATTCACTCCTTTGATAAGGTTGCCTTTAGGAAGGGCAGTCAGTTGTAAAATCTCTCTACGAAGATTTATCTTGCTTCATGTCCGGCCCCAGAGAGAAAGAGGACAAGGGTTGGGCATGCATACATACAATTATTATTATTATTATTATTATTATTATTATTATTATTATTATTATTATTATCATCAAGTGGAAAAAAGGAATTGAGAGAAAAGCCACTGTAGAAGACAAAGTTGTAATAGGCAAACAGATACAGTGGAACCTTCATTCTCTGTTTTTGGAAGAACCACGAAAAAAAAATGTACAACACGGGAAAACAGAAAATCC
The DNA here is from genome assembly GCF_040414725.1 of Anabrus simplex. Classification (NCBI taxonomy): domain Eukaryota; kingdom Metazoa; phylum Arthropoda; class Insecta; order Orthoptera; family Tettigoniidae; genus Anabrus; species Anabrus simplex. Next base: position 120,898,607 of record NC_090269.1, read on the forward strand.
AGGAAAGAATGAACCATCAACAATTTGGCTATACATCACAAAAATGAAATATGTATACTTATAATCTTACAAACGCCCCTAAACCAAACCAAACTTCAGCCCCAATGGGCCTTCCGCCTACCAAGTGACCGCCCTCGGTCCGAAGGCCTGCAGATTACGAGGGGACGTATGGTCAGTGTGACGAGTCCTCTCGGCCGATATTCCTGGCTCTCTAGACCGGGGTCGCCCATATCACCATTAAATAGCTCCTCAATTAAAGGTAATCGTAGAATGACTGAACCTGGAGCCAGCCCTCATATCCAGATAAAAATGCCTGACCTGGCCCGTAATCGAACCCGGGCCCTCCGGGTGAGAGGCAGGCAAGTTAGACCACGGGGCTCGCTTCAAACGTTAATTACCGGTATGCGTCTTAAAAATCTCAAAAGTTTACTTTCAATTTTACCAGGGAAACTTCGTCAGTTTCCTCTGAAAATTTTGTCATGTTCCTTTAAAAACTTCTTTCAGTTCAGCAACTTTGATCAGCCAAACTCTTCAAAAAAATCTAATATCCGTAACGCGAAGCCAAACAACAATCAACTGCAAGTAGTTTTCCATTCTCTAACGTAATAAAATAAAGCACATTCGATACAAAAGCATCCAACATGATGGCAAAATCCTTTTTTTTTTAATCTTCCATTGTAATTTGGTCACTGGCATACTGTTCTTAGTCAGTTTATGGAAATCTTGTACTGCGTAAATTAGGCCTACATCAACTTTTAAAGGTATGTTGATCTCGAGAATATGATTTCGAAAGTATTAATCCTCACATTCTCGAATGCATTATATTTAGTCCCACCCATCACTAATCACCATCAAATTAGGAAGAGAAAAAATATCATTAACATTTTGGAAATTACGATTATTCGCGACCTTGAGCTCAGCTGGAAAGCGCGCTCGCTGTACAATTCGGTACAAGTGCGAAATGATACAAAGTTTTTAAATGTAACATGCGCAAATAAAACGACTGCAGCTTTTATAACATTTTAACACAAAACGTGAAATTCCCAGTTTTATATTAGGACGAAAACGGTAATAGGTAAACCCAAAACCTCCCATGGCTTTATGTACCGTATGTAAGGTACAACATCTGTTCTGGCCTTGATAACATAATCGTATATGATAATATTAAAATACTAAAATTGTGTTAACTTAAGAAGGAGCAGTTTCGATTCCTGCCTGAAAGCCCGGTAACTATACAGTGCCCTGAGGGAAATGCCGAAAACCTGTTCGGCGATACACTCGAAAAAAGTAAAGAAAATAAACATCTAACCCTGAACATAATGTAGAGGTTTAGCAAGTACAGACATTTACGTTAAAAATTAAATAATTGAAAGAGGTTCAACCTATGTATTGAATAGGTTGAACCTCTTTCAATTATTTAATTTTTAACGTTAATACTTTCAATACGGAACAATGAAATTTTAATCTTTAAGTACAGACATTTGACGAAACTCGTACCATCTAAAAATAGAGCTGTTGAAATGCGCTCTGTCTCCTTCCAATTGTCATGGGCACTCTCTGATTTATGATTTCCAAGGATTCTCTAAACAATACTGCCCGAATGCGATGCTAAGATGATCCCTTATGCAAGTTCACCGCTGATCGCTTTTCCAGTACAGTATTTCTTAAAATTACCGCAATGACAGGACGTCAACACCAAGATCTGTAAGTATGCCGTAGCCATCCTTTCGTAAGATACAGTTTCCTGAAAAACGTGTTATCAAGGATTTAGCGTTGATGGGACTGAAATTTCTGGACGGTTGATCCGCGAAATCTTTTCTTTGAGGAACGGATAATGCAGGATTTTTACAATGTGATTTAATAAGGATGCTCGCGGGACCACGTAATTTGAACAAATAATACGGCAAAACATAGTTTCCGGGAACATATAATCGAGGTTCTAAATCAAAAATCAGAATCAAAATTTCTTTATTTGCAAATGAGGTGTCTACCTCGGTGGCAAATGGCAACTGTAATAGCATAGGATATTTTTTCCCCTTCAACACCATCTTCTCTCATTTATGTGTGTGAGGCATTTGGACTCAATTTAGGGGGGGGGGGGATCGATCTGTTGATTTTCATAATCAGTATGTGAAAAGAGAGGGATTAGTGTAGAATATGGCAATTGAGCAAGTTATATTGTTGTCGCAGGTATCTTATGCCAGGCTGAATGGCTTAGATGGTAGAAGTGCTGGCCTTCTGAGCACAAGTTGGTGATTCATTCTGGTGGAATTTGGAGGTACTCAGGTACATCACGCTTGTGTTGGTACATTTACTGGCATTTAAAAGAACTTGTGCAGGACAAAATTCTAGCACATTGGCATCTCTGGAAATGATAAAGGTAATTAGTTGATGTAATGCTAATAAGGGGGAGGAAGAAGTGAAGGGAACTGCCTACCTGTCTGGGTAAATCCAGTCTGGGTAAAACCAAGGACAAATTGTCCCCCCTTTTACATCCTGGGGTACACGAAATTCCCTGTACTTGCAGCGAGGTATACATTGGCCAAACATGCTGGTCCATTGGTACTCGTATCAAGGAACATGAACGAAATATTCATCTCAACCATCCAGACAAATCAGCAATACCTGAGCACGCTCTATCATCATGTCATGATGTCATGTTCCAAGATGATTGAGCTCTTATGCACAAAAGACATTACAAGCCCAGGATTATGCAGGAAGCTGTGGAAATATTTCAACAGGGACAATGGCTAACAATTAATACGTGGTTGCCAGTCATTAAGGATTTACGTAGGTAGTTCCCCTTCCCTGTCCCTTCACAATTGTAATGTTGTTTCAGTGTTTTCCAAATTTGTACGTTCCTCATCGCCATATGTTTCATTCCAGATTTGTATCCATGTCGCACTTTCATATGTGTATACTCCTGTTATGTGAATCCCTCTCACACTGATTCTGATGGTTCCATCAGCTTCTGCTTCGAACACTAGCACTAGCACATTCCACTGTATTGAATAGGTGGTTGTAAATAAAAGAATTTAATAATTTTAATATATCATATTCAATACGGTTCCATTATGAGATTAATTACATGTAACACTAGCACTGTGCCGTGTCTGGTGAGCTATCTAGTGATGAATTAATGTACCACTTGCACTTCTATTATAACTTCTAAATTCATACCTCATTCCTTAAAAAGCTTTTCTCGTGAACAGTCAAGATTTTCTTCTGATGATTCAGAGGAAAGTTCTCAGCAAAACGTAAAGAATTTCACCTTATTTTCTTGATACTGCATAAGCCCAAAATCCAATATCATGTCTATAAGGGGGAGCCTGTTAACCCCTAGAGGGTGCAACCCCATGTGGTGGATAGGGGGCCCAGACACCCTGGAAATGGACCTGTGGAACAGCAGGCAGTCCAGTTCCTGGGGGCTTAATAATACCGAGACACCCTCTCTTCATAAATATGGGGGGACCTAGCTCAGTGTAATGAGTGAAGACCTCAGCGGCATTTGCAGTGGATATGATAATTTTTTGATACAATGTAAATGGCAGAAGAGTTAGCCCTATTGTCGTTTTCAACATGAGTAAAAGGTTCCTCATCATCAGCGAAGGTAGAGAAGATGGACTTCAGTGCGGCAGAGCTGATTAAGGAGGCAGCTCATTGTCCAGGGTTAAGTGGACATTTCCTGCTAGAGGGCAACAGCTCCAACGGTAGCACTTAGTGGCGTGTGAGGATGGACTTCACTAGCGGCACTACAGTGGATGTAAGATGTCATCCTCTACTGTTCCCACAGTAAGGTGCAGAAAGGAAACGAAGTCCTATTGTGCTGTCTTTTCAAAACATTCAATGTGGTTATGGTAAGAGTTATTAAAGCAACAGCCCTTAGTCCAGGACACCTCTCTCTCTCTTTTACAATTTGCACTCCGACTCAGATAAGTCTTACGGTGACGATGGGATGGGAAAGGTCTAGGAGTGGGAAGGAAGCGGCCGTGGCCTTGATTATGGTACAGCCCCAGCATTTGCCTGGTGTGAAAATGGGGAAACCATGGGAAACCATCTTCAGGGCTGCCGACAGTGGGGTTCGAATACTGGGTACTGGCCGCTATTAAGCAACTGCAGCTATCGAGCTTGGTGGGGGCACCTCTTAAGTGGGGAGAAGGTGCTAGGAATCTTCCCAAAGACAGTTGGTGATAAGTTCCAAATTTACAACAAAAGAACATGAGTTGTCACTTGGAATGTACAAAGTTTGTATATGGCTGGAAATCTTGCTGTCTTGTAGATGTGAAAGGGAGAACACAACAGAAACACAGTGTTCTTCTTACATGAAGATTATTATATTTCAAAGAATATATAAAACAGGAACCTTATCAGTATACTTTTCATGGAGTGTTTATATCAACATGTTTCACCACATCCTCCCCATTCTGGTCCACTTCCAATGGTACAACCAGCTGAATAGGTCTCGCCCTCTTCCAGAAATGGAAAGCATTACAGTTCTTATGAGTCCATTTCAGCTCCATTACAAGTCCTTTCCTCCACAAGCGGTGCTGCAACACTTGGTCTTGAGTAACGATGACATTTCCAATCCGTAGCCGTGAAGATTTGCCCGGTGGACATCAAACGTGATGGAAGCTCTGAAGCATCATCAAGTAGTATTCACTCCAGTGTTTCCAGAAGTCATCAGCTGATTTTTGTTGCTGCCTGAACACTTGTCAAATCTGATTTGCACTGAGGTTCTGATCCCGTAGGTAATGTTGTCTATTGGTCCCCAACAAGAAAATGTGCCAGCACCTTGTCGTCGCCTTGAGTGATTGGTCTGGAGTTGAGTGTGATTTCGTTGTTGATGGGTACAGTATGCAGTCCTTCTTTATCCATTCTTGTCCCACCCAGTATTTTCGGAGACAGCGCTTCACAGATCCGACCATTCTTCCCCACCATCCTCTTCACTCTGGGAGCAATAAATTTCCAGGTGATACTATGTTGAACAAGGAAGTGGTGGGTCGTGGCAACACTTAGGGTTGTCATCAACTCTGATAATTCTTCGTTAGTGGCATGAAATGTCCATGCATTGTCAGAGTAGATCACGTTTGGTATTCCACGTCGGCCGATGAACCTCTGAAATGTCATCAGAAATTTGTCTGTTGTCATGCCACTGCAAAGCTCTAGATCAACTGCTCATGTAACTGTGCACACAAAGTGTGTTGTGTATGCTTTTGCTGTCAGTCCATTCCTTATTAAAAGGCGTCCTGTGAAATCTACTCCAGCAGTGTTAAATGGTTTGGAAGATGTCACTTGTTCAGGTGGTGGTGGGGCTTCCGTTTGTCCATCTAGAGGGTTGTTAATGATTTTACATTGAAGACAAATGTGTGTAAAACTTTCGTCACTGCTTGACGGCCTCTCAGTATTCAAAATTGGTTTTGAAGTTCAGAATACACAATGCAAATTCCCCAACTGGCATAATCTGATGTGGGTCTCTCTAGTCAACGAAGCTGTGAAGTGATGAGAGCCATCCAGAATAATGAGGTGTGTCTGGTCATGAGTGATGTTAGAACATTGAAGATGAGTTCGCCTTCAAGGAAGGAATTGAAACAGGCTATTTTCGATACCTTTGGTACTGGCTGATTTGTCTGTAGAGTGTACATTTCATGTGTGAAACATTCTCGTTCAACTGTTTTCATCCAGTGAGAGTGTTCTGTTTCCAATTCATAAGCTGTTAGTTCTCTATTGGCCTTCTCCTTCTGTGAGTGTTATATAGGAATCGAAAAATCTGTACAGTTGTGTGAAGTAGTAACCAGTATGAGCTCAATTTGGTGGCATCACTGGGGGCTTGGGGCTTGGCGACTATCATAATTTGTCGGACGATCTTTTCTTCAGGAAGTGTTGTCCCTAGTGGAATCTTGTTGGTTGGTCAAAAATTCTTCAGATTGTAGGAGCCTTGAAGGACCATGCCACCAAAGTTCCCTTCAAACCCTGCGACAAGATGTCAGCTGGGTTATCCTTCTATACTTGTGCATTCTGTTCTTCTCAGTCCCCTGATTGGCTACAAATGTCTTCCATTTTTTGGGGTTGCTTTGTATCCAGCCCAATGCAGGATCCTTGTGCCTAGAAGAGCAGCTAATAGTTAGTCTCGGAAGAGTTACTATTTTCACAGGAGCAAGCTCAGTCATGCTGCATGTCAAATGAACTGTCGTGTGGCCTGCCAAGTTTGATCGAATGTAAATGACTGCTCCGTATGCCCTCTCCAAAGCATCACAAAATACATGTAAATGGAAGCTTTAGACATAGGGAAGTATCTCTGTTTCTCCCTCACAGCCATGGCATTGAATCCCGGATGTACTGATGTACCCTGCAATGGTGGGTTGATGCATGTATCAACGCTAACGTGGGCATTTTAATCATTTCATGTAAGGAAGTTTTGTGGGCTATACTTGTGCATTCTGTTCTTGTGTGTTTCACATGATTAATGTACTGTGTAGATTTGTGTAGAGTTGTAGAAAATGATTTGTAACATGAAAATAGTGTTTTCATACCTATGTCCATATAACACACACCCCAACAATAGTTAGGAATACTGTCAAAAGAAGTATTCTGAGATATTCCATGTTGCATTGACATAGTTACTTTATTCATTAGACTAGCACAACCCTGAAATTCAATTTTTGAAATGAGACAAAGTCTCTCGTAGTGCATTAGCAGTGGGCTCCAAGTAGCCTACGCAGTGGCCACCACCGTATGCACTAGCCATGTGTCTTGGTTGGTGTGCTATTTATCAACTGATGAGCCCAACTTAGCTCACTGGGGCAAAACGCTTGCAACCAGGAATGAGTTAGCTGGAAAATTTATAATGTCCAATAACAGTCCAACTATATTGGTTTATAAATTTACTCATTCGGAACAAATATTTCAGGTTCCCTATGGGAATCATCTTTATCATAAGTGGAATGTTCCAAATTCTCAGTGGAGAGATGGTGTGGAATGACATCAGTAGACAAATAAGTTTGAGTGGTGTCTTTAAAAGTAGGAAAGATCACAATATGAAGATAAAGCTGGAATTCAAGAGGACAAATTGGGGCAAATATTCATTTATAGGAAGGGGAGTTAGGGATTGGAATAACTTACCAAGGGAGATGTTCAATAAATTTCTCTGCAATCATTTAAGAAAAGGGTAGGAAAACAACAGATATGGAGTCTACCACCTGGACGACTGCCCTAAATGCAGATCATTAGTGATTGATTTGATTTAATTTTGATTTGCAGTTTTCAGTAGAAATATAACAATGCTATGCAACTAAAAGAATAATTTATTTTTTTAAATTTTCCTTCATAAAATTTGGGTGCAGTGTTTATTCCAGAAGAAGTGGTCTTCTTGTCAGTCCTGGAATTGACATGAGGGAGAAACATTTTGTTCATCCTAATCAGATTCTTCAAGAGGATATTCAGTATGTGAAAATTCATAATTCCATACCCAGACAGTCTAGCTGCTATAATATGTACCAAGAAAAGTGCATGAGTAATAATAGGGAACTGGTATATCGTTATTGTATGTAATTTAATGATAAATTCAATTTGTTTGGCATACTAAACCAAGACACATGCAAAGACCATGACAAACTATGCCTACAGATAGTCAACAACTGATGAGGAAGATAAGAAAAGGCTACAGTTTGAACTCAACTTACAGCAACAAAAAGCTGAATCAGCATACCAGGCATTAAAACAGGATACTAAAGGACCAAGAGATGCTGTCTACTGTAGTAACTTGTTTTGATTTCCATCAAGCTCTACTCGTATCAGTGATACATAAATCTGTTGGTTTTTATAAAAGGCAGTTGTGGTGTTACAACTTAGGTGAACATAGGCATGGGTGTGAAAATGAAGCGGGGCGTGGAGCAGACTAAATAATGTCTTGCATTCATACTTTGTGTATCACCAGATGTGCAAAACCTAATTCAATACTTTATTCACTCTCGTTGTGAACATAAGAACTCTACAGTTGTGGCAATGTTTCCTAGTCTTGTACATATGTATACTGTGACCGTGGTTTTGGACTAATTACGAAAAACCACATTAATATCTTTTTACCTGATAAATGGATTGATGTTGTGAAAAAACAACTCAAAATTGTTAAAGCTTGCAAAATGAAATGGAGCAATTTACTAGACTTTCCCCATTTCTGGAAAAACTTCAAAACTGCACTTTGACAGATGATGAAATGAAAGTGGAATTTCATAGTGCCAAGGTTGTCTGTATCCAGAAGAGGCTCAAAGTAAGTTGGTTACCAAGTGGTATCAATGACATACACCTGTTTAAGAGTGTAGACATGAATAAGTTAAAAAGAGGTCAACCATAAAGTTTGTCCAGGATAGGTGTTCAACCTCAGCAAAATATCAGCAGATGAAATGAACATCTGCACTATCTTGCGAAATTGCTGCAGCCATTCCAACACATTTTCTTACAAAAATTTTTGAAAATATATTTATATGAAAAATTAGGCAGCTAAGTTCAAAATTCTCATTTCTTGCCTCGCTCTGATGTTCCGCAAATTTGTCATCATTGCTACTGTGAGAAGTTTACTGCTTTCAGTAGAGGTAATGTCGCTACCCAAAATAGACCATCCTGCAGGAACATTCAGCTTATATTAGCTGCTGGTGGCAGACATTATTATCGGGTAATGAATACTTCATAGATGGTCTTCAGAACTTGCTGTCCATTTTGTGCTCACATCAGAGTTTTCTTCCATATCCGTTAGTTTCTTTAGCACAGTATCTGGGTCAAAAGGAATGCAGAGTTCGCTGCGAGTCATTATGTTGTGTTCTTAGATTGATTGGCAGAAATCCTACTCAAAGTTTGCTTAAGATATCTTGGAAAAGCATTCTTTGATATTGTGCCTCGAGTATATTTCTTCCTATCTCTGAGCACTGCATTCCGTGCTACTTTCAATGGCTTGAAGAAGCTGACATAGAGTGGCTGTAAAAGATGCGTGCTGTTAGGTAGAAGAAGCATGAAAGATATATTATTACGCTCGCACTCCTCTACAATATGCAGTAAAATATGGAAGGAGAGTTGTCTCCAATCAGAACCTTCTGGCCATCAAGCAATCTCAAATAAGGAATCTCAATGGTAACAAAGAAGTCTTTGAACACAAATCAGACCATCCACTTTTGTTTTGATGAGTTCGTTTTGGACCAACTTTCTACCATGTGTCCCATAGATGTTTTGACTTGTACAACACTTATTGTGGCAGTAAATCTCTATGCCCCGTAACAGCCATCATTTGATGTAGATGTTGATTCCCATAGGGAACCTAAAATATTTGTCCTGAATGAGTAAATTTATAATACCAATATAATGGTCTGTTATTGGACATTAAAAATTTTCCAGCTAACTCATTCTTGGTTGCCTGCGTTTCGCCTTCGTGTGCTAAGTTAGGCTCATCAGTTGGGACGTAGCACACCAACTGACGAGCCTAACTTAGCACACGAGGGCGAAACGCAGGCAACCAAGAATGAGTTAGCTGGAAAATTTATAATGTCCAATAACAGACCATTATATTGGTATTACAGCCATCATTATAGAGACACTGCACTTTGATGAATCAATAATACGCTCTTGATGCTTTGAATTCTTTGTCCAACATGTTTGTTTCATTGTAATTTATGATATTTTCTGGTGGAAGATTTTCCAATACTGTGTGGAGATTTTCAAAATATTCTTGAACTGTTTCCTTGGTATCACTAGCACTGCAGCATTTTATGTTTTCACTTAATTGAACTAACAACACAGCTGAGTGCCTCTTCAAGGAAGAACGAGACCATTCTTCTTCCGTCCACAGTTGTCAGGGTACCCTTTCACTAGATACCTTACATCTGAAGACTTAAAAGGAAGCCCCGAACTTGAATTTTTCAGAATTCTAACCACTAGCATGCTTTCCTCCATTGCAATCAATGCGTATGCTCCTTGGGTTTGTAGTCGTAACTTCTTTTTCTAGTGTTGAACGAGGATTTCCTTTCTTCTCTGCAGCTTTTCTGTATGCGAGTTGTTTATCTTGTATCTCTTTAACAGCTTTATCAACCATATCCGCATTATAATTATGATGGACTGTGCTTCCATGTTTATGCTTAGATTCTTGTGGCATTGTCCAAATTAACCCTGCACTTGCGCCCTTATCAGAAAAACTGCCGTAGAGGTGTCGCTTGCAAGTGTATGGTGTTTAAACTAATGCAGGTTGATCCTAACTGAATGATCAGTTCAAACACTAAAAAAAAAAAACCAGTCTGTTTCAGTTCACATTTGCTGACATAAAGAAAGATCACGATACATTCAGTACCACGTGATACAATAATCAAACTCTCCCATTCAGGGAGAACGCCAAAGTGCTGTCAATGGAGTAAATAGCATTATCACAATAATACCTTGAACCTTGACTGTCAAATGGTGGGATAACAAAAATATGTATCCTAGATCAACACAGATCTATCCATGTTAAGAAACTGAAGTGCCCATATTTTTAATGTTAAAACTTTGTTTGAATTAATTCCATTTTAGGGTATGTTTCTCATTTTGAAAATAGTGGTGATTAGACCACTATTGCACCCAGGTCCATAATTGTGGACAAATTTCATCGTACATGAAATGTGTTGTCACTCCAAGAACTGTTTTGGTTGTTGCAGAATGTTTTTCATTTAAAATGCTGGAAAGTGCGATTAAGCCAGAGAAACAGAATAGGAATTTATGAACGGATTACTTCATTAGTTTGGAGCAAGGAAATGCCACAGAAATACAAAGGTATACCGTAAAAGACATACAGTATTTGTACTATGTACCCATGTTGACCTATGCATTGGAGACATGGGTAATGAAGTAAAAGGAAAAAGACTATAAAGTAGAATGGAATGAAGTTCCTGA